>NC_069074.1:91419484-91780219 GCF_025698485.1 Gossypium arboreum
CAATATTCAAAAAAATCCGCTCTATCATGTTAGAAGGTCTTTTCATAATATGGGGAAAAGACTTCAAAAAGGTTGAAGTTGAATGTGATAATGCACTTTTTGTTGAATTGATTTGCCTTCAAGATGCCAATTTTGCTACTCAAAGAACTTCTAAAATGCTTCTCTCAAACTCTTTTGTTGCTCTCTCCCACAAATGGGAAGTGAAAGAATAAAGAATGGGAAAAGAGATGGTGAATAAGGGATAACTGAATAGCTAAGGTTATTTATACTTGTAGATATTGGCTATTTTTAGCAAATGAGAGGCTTGAAAATTTGACCCTTATTTTAAGGAAAGTGAGTGGATGACTTTGAAATTTTTTCTTGAATCATAGGAGAGAAACCTTGAAATGAGTAAGGGAGTTGGAGATCACATATGAGAATTTTGTGGCTGATTTTCAATGTTTTACCAAGTCTTGGGTGGCTGATTTGGGCACGTCTATGGACAATTAGGACTTTTCCTACTTAGTGGACAATCTGGGCTCATATCTCCTTAGCAGGCTATCCATTTTTGCTGACCCAATTCTTAAGTTGGGTCAAGAGAATTTTCTAAGCTCAATAAGCCTTTAATTGGTCCCAAGATGACCATATCTCAACCCTCTTCTCAAATTAGCAAATTCATCTCTCAAATTAGCAAATTCATCTTAGTATCATTCAACAGGACAAAGTTGTCATAAAAATCTCAAATTTATTATCAAACA
The DNA here is from genome assembly GCF_025698485.1 of Gossypium arboreum. Lineage (NCBI taxonomy): Eukaryota > Viridiplantae > Streptophyta > Magnoliopsida > Malvales > Malvaceae > Gossypium > Gossypium arboreum. The sequence continues at coordinate 91,420,222 of NC_069074.1, forward strand.
CTTAAATTTTGCATGAAGTACCAATCTAGAAGTGCTAAAGATAATTAGACAGGAGAGGTGACAATAAGAAAAGGGAAAGAAAGAAAAGGCTGAGTAGTAGTGCATGTTGACTAGAAACAAGGCTATTTATGATGGTGGCTTGGTTCGACGAAGGAGAGCAACGGTAGTGAAACGTGGTCCAGGGCTTTAAAAACAAAAAAAAAACAAGTAGAAAAGATGTGGGAGAGAGAAAGGAAATGTGGACCATTTGGTGGCTTCTCCGATCAGTGACAACATCGGAACAAACAGTGATGGCACAAGAGCATGTTGATCGACGGAGGAGAACCCCAACGTCGTTATTTGGAAATGAAAGAGAATGAGGAAAATAGTTGACCAATGCCATTATTTGGACCGAAGAACAAATGTCGTAGTGTGGCTGTGGTGTATGCTAGCAACAGCTAAGGTTGGGAAAGAGAGGAAAAGAATAGGAAGAAAAGAAAGAAATAAAATTGAAATAGGAAAGAAAAAACAAAAAAGTGAAATAGAAAAATAGAAGGAGAAAATTGGATAAATATGTTGAAATAAAAAAAAAAATTAAGGAATTAGGTCGATATTTCTTAAATTTGGGGAAATAGGTCTAATTTTGGAGAGAGAAATAAAAAATGCATCTTGGGAAAAATATTTTGTACAAAACGTGTATTCTTATGATATAGTAACTTTTTTTTTAGTCAAATGGTCAAATGTTCAATTTCTCTCCTACTTATATTTATATATTTTTTATTTCATTTGCTTAAATTTTTTAATTAACAAATATATTATAAAAATACTAATTTGTAAAAAAATGAGTTTTACAGAAAACACTTTTTCTAAGACGCATGTTCTATTTCTATCTCCAAAATCAACATATTTCCATAAATTTAGAAAATTTCGGCCCAACTCCCTAATTTTTTCTGACGTTTTTGCCCAAATTTTCCAAAGTAGAAGATAAGTTAATAACGATGGGATATCCTTTTCCAAACCAAATAAATATATACTCAAAATAAGGAAAACGTTATAAGAAAATGAGTTTTGTAGAAAAAACAAGATTGAATGAATTTTAACAAGAGAAGTGACATCTTTTTACTTTTCCTTCAATGGGTCTTTCTGAAAGCCCACTTCCACCTCAACTTAGCTTTCAATCCCTGCAAATTTCAATCAATAAATTTATACTAATTCCTATTATTATCATTTTCCTATGGAAAGTTAGAAATGTTTGAAATGGTTTTTTGTACCTGTTCCATGACTCTGAAGAAACCAATCACAGATTTTGCAGCTCATCTTTCAATTTGATTCCCCGGGATGACACTTTTAAAATCAATTGTAACAAAGGGTATGTGGGAAATCTTAGACCACTCTCCTCCTTTATCGCTTGAGCACTCTTCTTTCAGCAGCGGACAACTGGAAATACGTAAATATCTAAGCGAGAGAAGCATGTCCTTTTCTGGAAGAGTTGTTAGCTTGGGACAATTATCGATCACCAACTCTTTAAGAGAGGCGAGGTCTTGAAAGCCCTCGGAGAACATGAATTCCAGGTTCTCAAATTCTGAAAGGGAGATAAAGGTGAGAGAAGGAGGCAGCATCATTCCGATCCCTTCTTCTGGGAACGACACCACGTTTGAGCATCCTCCACCTCCGATGGTCAATTCTTGAAGAGAGGTGAGTCTATTTAATCCCCATTCCACAAGTGACCTATAAATTTTGGGTGCGTTTGAGATTTTAAGTGATGTGAGATTGGCAGGGAATCCCTCCGTGGAAATGATATGTCAGCCGAACAGTTCCACACATGTAATTCTCGACCATGCAATTAGGAAGGGCTCCAAACTTTCCACAACCATCAACATTGAAAGCTATGAAGCTGGTGGTTGGCAACCCACTTTCTTCAAAAGAAACCAAATTTGAACACGAATCCAACGAAATCTCCTGGAGATCGATGAGCTTGTCTAGTCCTCGTGGTAGAGATTTAATTCCAGAAAACATAATTTCAATAGATTCAAGACAAGCGGTTTCCTCAAAATCTTGGGCTATGTATTCCAACGCTGGACATCCCCCAATTCTCAAATGTTTAAGCGTTATGGGGAACTCGGTGTTTGAAAATAGGCAACTCAGCTTTAAGCATTGGTTAATTTCGAGAAGTTGAAGCTGATTGCAAATACTTTTGTGCCCCTTCGATGACAAAGACATTAGAGATCGACAGTAAGAGATTTCCAAGTCCTCAAGAAGACAGAGGGTACTACTCATACTCTTATTATCTTCTTTTTCATCAACCAAATACTCCAAATTCTCACAGTTTGTAATTCTCAGCTTTTTTAAATTAGGAGGTAAGTTATTCTATGCAAAAGAAACCAAGCCTCGACAACCCTGAATTTCCATCACCGTAAGGAATGTGAGCTCATGTAAGACTTGTGGCAGTCTATTGAGCCTATCACAAGAAGCTATCTTCAGAGATTCAACACGTGAAATCTTGTCAGGTTGCAATTCGGCTTCCTCGGCTTCCAAAGACTGCAGTTGAGGACAACGCCAAACGGTAATGAAACGATGTCCAACTAAACTTAACCCATGCTGTGATAGAGATGCCAACTCCTCCCAACCATCAATTTCAAAATGTTCTGACTTTCCAAACCTCAACACTGTCCTATCTGCTGGAATATTGAACTTTGAAATGTTAGAAAGAGACAAAGTTTGTAAAGGGGAAACCTCCTTTGCAGGAGAAGAGCAATCATCCACCAGTTCTGCACACCCGCTTATACTTAATTCACACAGTAACAGGAAACTTGATATTGAAACTACCAAACTCATACAGCTATGAATTTCAAGTTTTTGCAAGGAAGGAAGATGGGTAGGCAACCTTCCCAACAATTGAGGGCAGGTTTTGATTGAAAGCTCACGAAGGCTGGGGAGTTTCAAAACCTTCTCGTCTCCTTCACAAGTGTCCCACTCCTTCCAGTTTGGAAGACTCAAAAGAAAGAATCTCTAATGATGCAAATGGATTCAATTGATTTTCTCCAAAGAACTCAACACCAATCTTTTGTACTTGATTGAAGCCAATAATTGAAAGATCTTTTAACAGTGGCAACCTTCCAACTGATGGTAGTGATTTGCAGTTTTTACAATTGCGAAGCTTCAAAGTCTGACAAATTCTTGAAGGAAGAATCTGCTATCCAAGATGAGAATTTTACACCCCCGTAATTCTCAATGATGAGTTGCTCAAGCTTTTTCTGAGGATGAAGAAAGTCCAACACCCGCTCTTCAACTTCTTTTTTCTTTGTACTATTCTTCAAGACTGCACCCCATTGTAGTCCTAACCCATCAATCCCTAGCTTCTCATTTAACTTAGCTTCCCTCGCATCTTGACCATTAACATTCTCCAATCCAGAAAGACAAAAATTACCTCTAAGGTTTGACAAAATTTTCAATTCTCTAATAAGATGTCCATCACCTTCCCCTATCACAAAATTAGATAACATTTGAAGCTTGGTTAGCTGATCAAATCCGGAGGGCATCCTTTCTATTGAATCTGCACCTCTAATATCAAGAAAATGTAAGTTGACAAGGTTTCCGATCTTCGAGGGTAAATTTTTGAGCTCTCGACAATTTCTTAATGTTAAAGTCTCCAAATGATAAAGAGTACACAAAGAATCAGGTAAACATTTGATTTTGGTGTAAGAAAAATTTAAGTAGCGTAGATGTTTTAAATTTTCAAAAAAGTCGGGCAAATCATAGATCTCATACCCAGCCAAAAAAAGAACCCTTAAGTAGCTAAGTTTTGGCAACAGATCTTCCAAGACAACATTAGTTAAATAGAATACCTTATATGTTGGACCCATTAAGTGTAAGGGTAGAAAAGTATGTAAAGAAGTCATTTGATAAAATGCTTCAAACTTCTTTACACTGTGATACGGATCATCGCTAACATAAGACAAATGACGAGCGCGATGCGAAAACTTTGATTGCTTATCATCCTCCAACCTGCAACATATTTCTCCTGCAATTGATTGAGCTAAATCATTCATAAGATCATGCATCACGAAACGGGATTTGTCTTCACTAGATCTTTGAAAAAATGACCTTGACACTAGATCTTGAAAATATTGGTTTCCAAGACCTTTGCCTTGAATTTTAGCTTTTGATTGCAAGAAACCTTCTGCCCTCCATAACAAGATTCTCTCTTCTTCTTCAAATTCATAATCTTTAGGAAATATGGAGCAGTATGCAAAGCATCGTTTCAAATGAGGAGGAAGATAATGGTAGCTTAATCGCAAAGCTGGAATTAAACCACATGGATCTTCTGGTAGGTCCCATATCTCGCTCTCGTATACTTTTTCCCATTCACTATGATCCTGAACCGTGCGTAATAAGCTTCCAATGGCTTTTGCAGCCAAAGGTAAGCCGTTGCACCTTCTCACTATGTTCTCTCCAATTTCTTTAAATTGGAGATGCCCATCAAAGTTTCTTGCTTTCAATGCATGCTGAGCAAATATGGATAAACAATCATGATGCGAGAGTTTATCCAAGTAAAACGCTTTCACCGAATCTACATTAGATGAAACCTTTTCGAGTCGAGTTGTTACAATAATCTTGGTTCCTGCTCCAAATGGAGCCCGTAAGATGGTCCAATCACTGTAACTCTCGGTCCAAATGTCATCTAAAACAAGCAAGAACCTTTTTCCGGATAACTTCTCCTTCAACTTGACTTGAAGCAAGTTCAAGTCATTCTCGTCACGTGAGTCAGCATCGAGGGATCTTAAAATCGTCTTTGTTATGTTAACAGCATCAAAGTCATCAGAAACGCATACCCAGGACTTGTGATCGAAAGACTCCTTAATGCTGGGATCATTGTAAACAAGCTGAGCAAGAGTTGTTTTCCCCATCCCTCCCATGCCAACGATGGAAAGGACACAAACTCCATCGAAATTGTTACTTTTGAGCAACTCAAGCATTACTTGCTTCTCATTGGCTCTACCAACATACTCCACAGCTCCATCCATCAAGGAGGTTGGTTGCAGCCTGGGTTTGTTTCCCTTGGAAGTTGCGCCTTGAGACATGATCTCACTCAACCCCAAACTATTTCTTCTAGTGTTCAAACTATTCAGTCTAACAGTGATTGCTTTTATCTTTGAAATCATCTTAGCATTGAACATAAAAGAGATTGGCGAGAAATGACCACCAGTACAGCAGATTGGAATGAGTTTTTGTACCTTACTAGTGCTGGCTTGTGCTTGAGTTTTTTGGAGCTTGAGACGTAACTCTTGGTAAGCGAACTCGTCCAAGATGTCATCCACATCGTAAGCTAAGTCTTGAAGATCGTCCAACCAATTCTTCACACCCTCGTCCTTGATCTGCTTCTCCTCTGCATGGTTCAACACTGCTTTGATCTCGGGTAATATGGATTGCCACAGCTTGAGTTGCTGGTGGACTTGCCTGTGATCGGCCACTAAGTTGAGTACAGAGTCAAGCAACTTGGCAGACAAGAGCTCCAAAAAGGCAGAAAGAGCAGCCTCTCCAAAGACAGACATGGTGGAATTGGGACAAAGAAATCAAAGAGAGAGATGAAAAGAAGCAAAGGGAAATTGAGGGAAAGAAATGGAGATGGATTGTGTATAATTGGGGTTAACAGGGAAGGGAGTTGAAGTCAATGAATAGTGACAAATGAAAGTGGAAAACAGGTCACAGTTTTTGGAATGATTGCACCCTCCAATTTCTTTATTTTATTTTATTTTATTTTACATTATATTTTGTAAATTAATTCAGTAATTATGACTATCTAATTGTATTTATTTACGCCATGCAAGTTTTGTGTTTCAATGCATAATTTAACAATAAATTAATTTTATATTCAATGGATTTTAGTTATATACATTATTTTTATTTAAGGACTAGAATTTATTACTTATTTTTTATTAAAGTTTTATTAATATTTTTAATTTTAAGTTTAAATTTATATTAATTATTTTTTTATTTTGATATTATAAATGTAATGATTATTTATTAAATATGTATCTTCAAAAGTTTGTCTATTGAAATACTTTTTTAGAGATATTTTAACACTCATGAGAGTCAAGTTTATTATAATTGTTAATATCAACTAGTTTTTCATGCCTATTGGAATAAGTAATTATTAGTCATGATTATAGTACTTTGACATCTATGGATAGGAGTGAGCGATCAATCGAATTAAATGAAAAATTTTCATATTAATCGAACTGATGAATCCTATTTTATCATCCTAACTCAATTTGATTTTTTTTAGAATCGAGTCAAGAGAAATGAAATTCAAGTCGAGCCGAATCGAGTGAAATTGTTCAAGTTAAATTAAAAAATTAAGCATGTTAAATTAAAATCTTATTACAATATAACTAATTACATGTTATAACACATAAATTTGAAAATTTTTCAAAACAAAATAATAATAATAATAATAATAATAATAATAATAATAAATGATTTATTATGATAAACTTGAATCATTAATTAACTTATTTAAGTCCCTAAAATTATTATTCTAGAAATTTTTTAAAATTTTTAACTTTCTTTATATATTTTATAGAATTTTTTTTGAAAATTTTATAATTTTCTAAAGGGTAGATTACACCAACAGTCACTCAACTTTGGGGTAGCTAACAAAACAATAACTCAGGTTTCAATTTGGTCACTCAACTTTCAAAAAATAACAAAATAGTCACCATAAACCATTTTCCATTACAGACGTAACGAAGGTACCATTTTCCATTACAAGTTTCCATTTTCCATCCCCCTCTTCCTCACCATTCCTCCCTCTACTTTGATTCTCTCTATCTCTCCCCTTTTTTCCCACCATCCCTCCTCCTACTCTGATTCTTTTCTTCTCCCCCACTGTCCATTTGCTAACCCTCTTCCCCTACTCTGATTCTTTTCCTCTCCCCCACTATAGGAAAAGAAAAAGGCCCAACCATCACGTGTAAAATATTTGAGTTCAAAAACGTGAGAGACTTGGTAAAACCAACTATGATGGACAAAAGACTGTGACAAATAACAAAAAGCTCAGCCCAAGCATAAGTGAACATTGCCTTGAAAATGGAAAAGGGAAAAGGGAAAAGGGAAAGAATTAAAGTAGGGGAGCGATGGTGGGGAACAGGGAGAAGGATGGGAGAGGGGGATGGAAAATGGAAGTCTGTAACGGAAAATGGTTAGTAGTGACTGTTTTGTTATTTTTTGAAAGTTGAGTGTCTGTTTTGTCAGCTATCCTAAAATTGAGTGACTGTTAGTGTAATTTACCTTTCTTTAAAAAAAATATAAATTTTGAATTTTTTATAAATATTTTGATCTTTGAATTTTTTTTTGTAATTTTTTGTTGAGAGAGAAAACAACTTGACAAGGACCAAAAGGGTATTTACACCAATCTGTTATTCAAATTATTCGAGTTATTCGAATTGTAAAATTCAACTCAATTTGAACTCAAAACTCAAATTACTTATTCGAGTTGACTTGAATAATTCAAATAACTCGATTCGATCAACTCAAAATTAAAAAAAAAAACTATTTTTTTGAATCGAATCTAGTTTTGTTTACTTCTACCTATAGATGACAACTTTGTTGTGAAATATTTAAAATTTAAATAGTAAAATTTAATTTAATTTTTAATATATAAAGTTGGTACCGATATTTTTTATTTAGGTGTGATTGACCATCTCAAAAGTAAAAATATAATACTTTAATTATTGAAAAGATATATTTTTTTATCTACAAAATAAAATTTGATTTTGGGAGGAATGTTCCATGTGGAAAAGATATCAACACCCTCGTCATGCTTGATAACAAAATGGTATCTAATTTTGTTATCCTTAATTTTGACCATATAAATTTAAATTTGATATCTAAATATTCATTTTAATAGTAGTTAATTTTGAGTTGAATTTGATATCCTTAATTAGTCATGATTATAATACTTTGACATTTATGTATAGGATTGAAGGTTCGATCGAATCGAATGAAAAATTTTCATATTGATCGAACTGATAAATACTATTTTATCATCCTAACACAATTTAAATTTTTTTCGAATCGAGTCAAGTGAAATGAAATTCGAGTCAAGCCAAATAAAGCGAAATTGTTCAAGTTAAATTACAAAAATTAAACATGTTAAATTAAAATCTTGTTATAATATAACTAATTACATGTTATAGCACATAAATTTGATAATTTCTTCAAAGCAAAATAATAATAATAATAATAATAATAATAATTACTTTATTATGATAAACTTGATTCCCAAAAATATTATTCTAGAAAATTTTTAATTTTTTAACTTTCTTTATATATTTTTTAAAATTTTTTTTTGAAAATTTTATAATTTTTTAAAGGATAAATTACACCAACAATCACTTAACTTTGGGGTAGCTGACAAAACAGTCACTCAAATTTCAATTCAATCATTCAACTTCCGAAAAATAACAAAACAGTCACTTCTAACCACTTTTCGTTACGTTACAACCTGCGCTTTGTTTTTTGTTATTCTTCATGCCCATTTTACGGTCCATATTTGAAATATGTGACTATCCCTCCCAACAATATCATTTTCAAGATTTAATCTTGTGTCTCCCATTAAAAACACAATATGTCTTACCATTATATAGAGCTATAAATGAACATAAAATTCAAATGAACAATTTAATTTTCATTCATTTATATTCAATTATTAAACTAAATAAATAAACATGAACAAGATTTTGATGCTGGTTTATTAAATATATTGAGCACAAACAAAGCTTGTTCAATTTATTTATGTTTATAAACAAACTCATTTATATTCATTAAAAATCCGTTTAATAAATCATTCAAAACCTATTAATTGTTTCATTATTATATATTAATAAAATTATTATGATTTTTGTGCTTATTTTTATTTATAATATAATTATAAATATTAATATTTGACTTTTATATCTAAATATAAATATATATATATATATATATGCATATGTTTATGTTTAATTATTTGTTTGTTAATTATTCATGAATATTGATTGTGAATATATTCAATTATATGTTCATGAATATGTTTGTTTAACTAAACAAACAAATATAAACACACATAATTTTAAATAAACGAATAAGAATGTACAAATTTAAAAACAAACAAACGAACATTAGAAAGCATCCATCCAGCGTTAAAATTTTGAGGATCTTAATGTCATAAATGAAAATCAAATTTTAAAGAATGCTGGTTATGGATACCACAAACAGACTTGAAGAACCCTAGTAACAGGTATAAAATCAAAAAGATATTAAAAGGACTCAGAAACAGACTAGATTTCATTTCTAACTCTTCAAATTGGTTCGGGTTTCAAAATGAATCACGCCAGATATTACAAAGAAATATTACGAAAAACAAGTCGTATAGAGAACATTGAGATACCAGTACTAGTTATTGACTGTCGATCGAATCGATACCACTGTAAAAACCAATCAAAGCATATAGCAAAGTGAAAAGACTACTTACTTGAGGCCAAATTGTCTACTCTCTGTTTAGGTTACGGATAACAAATGGAAGAATGCCACCGTGATCAAAGTATGCCAATTCCACCTGCAGACAATTTTTCAGGAATATTAAAAACTCTTATGTATAAAAAGCAGTTGATCCGAACTCTTTTCTCTTTCCAACAATATCGGCATACCTCAGTATCAAAGCGGACAGTACACGTGAACGATTTGCCAGTGTCAGTTGTGACTGTAACATCTTGGCCGGGCCTTATCTCACTGATTTTATTTGGAAGGTCAATTGAATAACGTTCATGGCCAGTTAATCCTAGAGAATCAGCGTCCTCACCAGGCTTGAAACAAAGAGGAATGATTCCCATACCAACCAGATTACTTCGATGGATTCTCTCGAAGCTCTTGGTGATAACTGCTTTCACGCCCTGAACAAAGCAGAAAAACCGTTTGGGATGTAAAAGTTAAAGAGATAATCGATATTCCAATATCAAGAATTAGTGAGCCAATGCCCGTACCAGTAACATTGGGCCCTTGGCAGCCCAATCTCTTGAGCTGCCACTTCCATACTCTGCTCCAGCTAAGACAATCGTGTCTTGCCCAGCAGCCTTGTACCTCTGCAAGTTGATAATATATTCCATTAGTAATTGCAGTCTAAGTGGAAGCAACGGATTTTTAAATAGCAACGTTAAAACTCACCATTGCTGCATCATATACATAAAGCTTTTCTCCTGTCGGAACATGAATAGTCTTCGGACCAACTTCTCCCTTCAGGAGCTTGTTGACAATGCGGATATTGGCAAAGGTGCCCCTTGCCATCACTTCATCATTGCCTCGACGACTACCATAGGAATTGAAGTCCTTCTTGTCCACCCCACGCTCAAGAAGAAACTTAGCAGCAGGGCTATCCTTTTGGATGCTACCTGCAGGAGAGATGTGATCGGTGGTAATACTGTCACCAAAATTGAGCAAGCAATAGGCATCTTTCACTCCATGCGGGCCTGGTGGTTCTACGGTCATGTTTTTGAAATATGGAGGCTCGTGAATGTATGTTGAGTTTGGATCCCAAGAATAGAGCATGGAAGCAGGGACGGAAAGTTGATTCCACATCGGGTTGCCCTTTGTGATGGCTTCATAGGTGCTCTTGAACATATCAGGCAACACACTAGATTGAACAACCTGTCACGTTACAAAATTCCACATCATTTGGGCTCAAAATATTATGCAACATTGTCAACTTTCAAGTGACTTCACAGATTATTTACCTGTGCGATCTCATCATTGCTAGGCCATATATCCTTGAAATATATACTTTTACCGGATTTTCCTGTCCCTATAGGCTCTTTCTCGAAGTCAATATCAACCTGAAAATACGGAAATAAGGACCTAAAGATGCTGCTAACACAATATCAACCTGGACTTGCCATTCACAAGAGAAAAAATGAACATCCTCGTAAACCACTATTATTATCATATTATTATATCAACTTCCAACTTTAAATTTGTGCTCTTGGATCCATGATGCATCACGGACTTGAAATCAAGTTTGATAAATAGAACTTTTCACATTGAATAGGGTTGGAAAAATATTGAAAGGCCAAATAACAAAGGAGAAAATCTGCAGTGCCCAATTTTTGGAACACCCTTGCATGAATAGTATCAAACTAAATTGTCTAAAATATTGTGGCATGACTAATCCAAAAGTAAGAAAATGTATTAGACGCTGCATTTTCGTTAATACCAATAAGAATGCAAAGTATACATTACCGTGCCAGCAAGGGCATAGGCAACTACTAATGGAGGTGAAGCAAGATAGTTAGCTCTGGTTAGGGGATGAACACGACCTTCAAAGTTTCTATTCCCGGAAAGAACAGCTGCAGCGATGATATCTGAAATAGTGACCGAGGTATTTGTTAGTGAAGATAAATTCCACTGGGCAAGGAACAAAGACAGAGGGAAACTAGAAACAAGTAAAAAGCAGGTGCTGAAAATTAGTGAAGGTGAATTATTAGAGAAAACCAAAAGGAACCAATGGGAGAAAAACTTCAATTTTTGATGACACATGCGGAATAAATAAATCAGGATGTGAACTAGAACAATCAAGAAGGAAACATGATTTAAAATGAAATAAGGATTGGCCTAAAATCTAGAACTGAAAATATTAGCACATTTTAGCAAGTTTATGAAAATTTAACTAGTAAGAAAATTGGATAGACTTTTTAAGTATATCACCAGAGATTATCCATTAATCCTCGCACTTCCGGAAAAAGCCCCCTATCACTATTCACTACCAAGAGAACTGTTGGCAATTTTCAAAAGAAAATAAAGAAGCAGATTTTGCATACAAGAAAAAAAATTTACCATTTTCCGAAATTGCTGAAGCAACTGATTCATCAAGTTCTCCAGAATTTCCGATACAAGTTGTGCAGCCATAACCAACAATGTTAAAACCTTGTTGATTCAAGTATTTTTGCAGCCCACTATAGAACACCAAATCAAGAGCAAGACATTACTGTTGTCAGAGACATTTTCTTGTTCTTAAAAGGGATAAGATAGAGACAATAGGGATAACTAAACTTCTTACAGGAAATATCGTATGCAATCAACATACCTTTGAAGCAAATACTTTGTAACAACTCCAGATCCAGGAGCAAGACTTGTTTTAATCCATGGCTTGACCTGGGGCATAATAATGGAAAGTACATTTTAAGATATCAGGCAAGACTTGTCTTCCAGCTACAGCAGAGTTGAAGTGCACCATTTTTTTTTCTTAAAGAAAGAGAAGAAAACTGAAACACACAGGCACACACAAAAAAAGGGGAAGATAAAGAGAGAAGAAAAAACACACTCAAGATCCACAAGTTTACAGTTCCAATGCTGATATGAGAGAATGGTTGTCAACTATAATACAAAACTACTCCCAATATGGCCAAATTTTCACAAGAGTTATGAAACACAAGATACCGCTCCAAATTAACTCGCTTCCTACACATTAATTTACAAGCCCAGAAAACATTGATACTTAAATGGTTAAAAACAGAGGACACATACAAGAAGCTAAGACTAACCTCCAAACCTAGTTCATAAGCCTTCTTAGCAACAAGACCAGCCCCGAGCATGACACTAGGGTTTGATGTGTTTGTACAGCTGGTGATAGCCGCAATTACAACACTTCCATGTCTAAGTTCGGCAGGCAGGCCATGGAATGTGAACTTAGAAACTTTATTCTGCTCTTCCTTTGGCACAGCAAAACCCTGCAACAAGGATTACACAATTAAGGCATGATGTACAAATAAGTAAATGCATAAAAATGTGCTCAAAATTTTAGTTTTGTAGACTGATGAAAGATGGAAAATGATAAGTTCTGTAAAGGTAGATACAAAGGCTTACTAGGCCTGAGGCTACACAGAGGGACCTAGCAATTCAAACCTTAAAGCCAACACTATTACCAGAGTTTGAACTTGTTTCTAATGAACACACGCCATGGAATGACATCAAACAAGAGTTTTTTGATGAACCAATTGCAGTAAACTTGTCTGTGTCTAACCTTGAATCCAACATTGTTATCAAGACATGCATGCCAATCAGCCTTCATTTCTTTCAAAGGAACTCGGTCATGAGGCCTAGTAGAAAGCATCAAAGAAAACTGTCAATAAGTAAAATATAACAAAGAGGCATTAAAAGAAAAGAGGTAATGTGCATACCGCTTCGGCCCTGAGATACAGGGTTCAACTTCGGCAAGGTCCAACTGTAAATAAGAACTGTATGCTCTTTCTTGTTGAGGCTGCTCATAGAAATAGAGTCAAGAATGATGATACCATCTGAAAATGTATTTCTACCAACAAGAGTTGAGGAAAATTTACCTCATTGTAGTCAACAAACATCTTGTTTGCACGCAAATAGGCTTCTATCATTGATACCTGATATATAAAAAGCATATGTCAAACCACCCAGTATAACATTGGGCAAGGTAGCACAATATAGAAACCCATGGAAAATTGAACTCACTGTCTCATCACTTCTACCAGTTAGCTTAAGATACTGCAGTGTTACATGATCTACAGGGAAAAAGCCCATGGTTGCTCCATATTCAGGCGACATATTTGCTATTGTGGCTCGATCAGCCAATGATAATTCACCCATTCCCTCACCTACATGCAAATTAAAAATAATAAATGATGATAAAGGCATGTACATTGGATAATAATGGTAAATATATATATATATATATATATCTCTGTTGATAGACTTGTGATCATAGAACAAACCATAAAACTCAACAAATTTGCCAACAACACCATGCTTCCTCAACATCTGTGTCACAGTCAAAACCAAGTCGGTGGCCGTGACACCATCACGCAATTTGCCAGATAGCTTGAATCCAACGACACCAGGTAACACCATGCTCATTGGCTGTCAACTTTGCAAAGTAAAGCATTAGAGAAAATAGCAAAACCAAACTTTCAGCTAGATAACTATGCATAGTGCAAGCACTTCAACTCAAATCAACATAGGAGCAGCTACAAAAGAAAATGAGTCATCAAGTTTCAGGAACCAAATAACTAATAGTACCAGAAAAGTAAATATGTCTACTGCTACAAGAAAAAAAAACCACAAAGCATGACTATACGAGAAAAAGGAGGCAAAGATTACCTGGCCAAGCATTGCTGCCTCTGCTTCAATTCCTCCAACTCCCCAACCTGCAACTCCTAACCCATCTATCATAGTTGTATGTGAATCAGTACCAACAACGCTATCAGGGTAGAGCATTCCATCAGAGTTAAAAACAACACGTCCTAGGTATTCCAGGTTCACCTGCAAATTCATCAAGAGACATTCAATTCCAAAGCAGTAAAACATAAACAAAATAAAGATAGGCATTGAACCAGCATATAATTTACTATATGTTCCTAAGTATGAAACTTAGGGCCTAAAAAAATCTGATAGAGGAAGAATACTAGTATAACTGTAAGACGCAAAATGTCTTTACCTGGTGAACAATTCCAGAACCTGGAGGAACAACAAGCATATTATGGAAAGCAGATGAGCCCCATTTAAGGAAAGCAAATCTCTCTTTATTCCTCTTAAATTCAAGTTCCATGTTTTCTTGTACTGCATTTTCAGATCTTGCAACATCAACTTGAACCGAATGATCAATGACAAGGTCTACTGGAACCTGAAAGCAAATTTAATCTTCTTAATTACACATAGCAACGCCTGTTGATTAAGAAGCCAAAGCCGCAAGGTATAGCAAAAGAGATGCTCATAAGGGTCAATCACAAACCAATGGATTAATCTTCTTTGGGTCATTGCCAAGATTCTTCATAGCATCCCGCATGCTTGCAAGGTCAACTACAGCTGGCACTCCAGTAAAATCCTGGTACAGAATAGTGAATAGAAACACTTACAATTTGAAACACACATCCTAATTTCCAGATATGATTTCCATTCACATGTATATTATGCAACAAACCTGTAAGAGAACACGAGCAGGCTTGAAGGGGATTTCAACTTGCTTCGGTGATGTATTCTCCCAATCAATGATCTTCTCAACATCATCCTTTGTGACTTGAAAGTTGTCACAGTTACGGATAGCAGATTCCAAAAGGATCCTTATCGAGTATGGAAGACGGTCTACAATATGAAGAAAAAAGAACAATTTTAGTCATTTTGTGCGGTGATACATAATTGGAAGTCAAAATGAATACCCTCTATAACTTAATGTGAAGTGTAGAAAAAGAACCCCACTTCGAACATCAAATAGACATGAAGTAGATTAGAAGTACGAGCTGAGGCAACATACCAATTCGTGGATCATTCAAAGCCGGCAAACTATAGAATTTGCCGAATTCTCCACCCCCAGGCTTGGGAAGGCTTGTCATCACTCCCTTGAAAGGATGCTCAGAAGCTGCATTGAACGCATAAGAAAAAGAACCCTCTTTAAGCCCTAATCTTATATTTTTCTCAAACAATACTATTTCCCGCCAATATCCCTTACTCATTTAAAAAAATACAGAAGAGCTAAATGACTTCTCTATCAAAATCAATAGTGAATTAGTTTTTTTCCCTCCCATTATAATATAAATTTTCTAAATAACTAAATCAACCAAACACACACAAAAAGCAATCGAATTTAAACAACCGAAACCGGAAGAGTTCTATATATACCAGTAGTAGCGATCCTCCGGTGGAACCTCTCCACAACCGGAACAGAGGTCCTCGCCAGAATTCGAAGGCTCTCCGGCGACCTCCAATGGAGCCGCGGCGCCGAGCACCTCAGCGACCGGAGCGAAGACAAGAAGCTCAAAGAGCGGTACCTCTGGTTCCAGAACGAAACAGAAGAAGCAGAAGACGGAGAAGCAATCGGCGACGAAACTCTACTACACACAGAAGGCGAAAACGACGCCACCGCCGTCGTCGAAGCTAGCCTCGAGGCGAATCGCGCTCTGCAATACATCGTTAAAGCTCTCAAATCTCTCTAACTTTATGAGAATTTCAAACTGGATTTTCTATTATTATTTGTAGAAGAAGCTGCTGGAAAGAGAAATGGTGGCAGCTTCTCTCACTGGGCTTTGAAGAAGATTTGCGATAGTGAAATGGGGGTTTATATACGTGGAGAAAAAATTATGGGGTTTTATTTTGACCGTTGGATGGATAATAAACGGTAGAGATTATGTCGGACGGTTGACTTTGACCTGTAATTGGCCTTTGTTTAAGCGTTTCAAGTTTTTATTCCTTTTTATTTGTCCTAAAAGGTTTAAGCATAGGAATGATTGTAAGATTACCACAAATATTGTCGCGTGTTTGACACGCGTTTACCAACAAAGACAATATTTTCTTAATCATTGGCCTAATCGGTTAAATTATCGATCTTCAATTCAATTGATTTATTCGGTTTAATGAATAAAATTAAATATTTTAAAATATATATTTATAAAATACAAAAAATTGATTTAATCGTCGATTCAACTAGTCCGACAAGTTTATTGATCAATCAATTTAGCTCCTTATTTCAAAAAATACCCCGATCAATTCCCAGTCTAGCCTGTTCTGAAAGCAAAGCTTAAAACAATAATGTTTATCAAGTAAATTAATCTACTATGTTAATAAAATTAGTACTACATTTTGTCACGCCTAATATATAGGTGAAGGAAAATATTTTATGTTAAAAATATTTTCATTTTAAAATTTATCCAATAATGAATATAGGTGAACTGATAAGAACTTGTATTAAAATATTACTGAACATGTGTTCAATTCTTGGATTCATTATTTTAAATGTTTTATTTAAAGATAATATAAAAGTACGAAAAGACAAATCATCGTAATAGAATTAATTATAATTTAAAAGAATGAGTATTTATGTAATTTCATATATGAGTCGATTCCGATTAAGAATGATACCAATTAGTAAAATGCTTAAATAATAGTACAGATAATAATCTATCTATATTTTTAAGTGTTTTTTTGAGTTGTAATCACCCAATTCAGTTGTGAAATTATCAAAACCCTTTATTTTTATGAAGTAGAAAATATTACTTTGAGGGCAATATTGTCTTTTTATATTTTATATAGAAAAATACATGTATATAATAAGATTTAAACTCAAGGCTCCTCTACATTTATAAACTCGAGTATACCATTTCAACCAAAATCGCATTTGGGTTTTTTTTTCAACTTTTTATAAATTTATTAGATAACTTTTTTCACTTACATCGTAGATGTATCATAATTAATTTTTAACTTCTTTCTTACATTGTAGATTGAGTCTTAGTTCGATTGGCGTGGATATTATTATCAATATAGAAGTACGTAGATTCGAGTGAGAGTCTATAAATAATTTCAGTTATTATATCAAAAAAGCAAATATAATCATAACATATAATAAAATTATAAAAAAAAAAAGTTGTTCCCAACTCAAGAAATAAAGAAAGAAAATGGGGGAGATTTTGATCCTTTAAAGGCTTTAAAGGGCTAAATTTTGTAAAAAGTCACCAAATTAGGGCCAGGAAGGGGCGGAAAAGCTTTTCAATAGTGCTAGAAGGCATTAGTCTCATTGTGGCGTCTTTGAAGTTTGAAGCCATCTCTTTGGTACATTCAAGGACACACCCCCTTCCATTAGAAGTCAAAGAGCTTTATTCTTCTCATAAAAGGATGAAGTTGGGGAAATTGGGAAATTTTGCTCTTTCATGAAAGTGTGTTTTTTTTTTTACATACTTTCAAATTTAGCACTTAATATTTATATTTTTATTAATTATTTTTTTTAAATTAAATTTGGTCATTAATATTTCAAAACGAGTTAAATAAATTTTTTAACGAAAATATTGACTAAATTATTAGTTTTTTAGTGGCATTGGCATAATATCTCGTGTGGTAGTCCACATGTACTTCATATTGATTACAGATGCTCATGGATTGGGTTTGGGCTGAGCCTAAGCATGATATTAACATATTTTATACTTGCCCAAACCCGGCCTGAAATATGGGCATAAAATTTTGCCTAAACCTACCTATATTTTCAAAATACTAATCCAAACTCATTTTAGCCCTTTCATATTATTTTTAAAAATTATATATTTATTTTATTTTATTTTAATCTTTAATATTCTTTACATTTTTATTTATTGAATTTTTTTTATATAGTAATCTTAACATTATTTTAATGTTTACATTAGAGTAGTAAATAACATAATATAAAGTATTATAAACTTAAAAATGGGTCGGGTAGGAATTGGGCCTTGACGGCTTAAGCCCAAGCCCGACCTATATTTTAAACAAACCTAATTTATTTGCTCAAGTCCATTTTTCAAGCCTAATATTTTTATCCAAAACTTCTCAAATTTCAGGCTAACCTTTGGGGTTGGACAAGTAGCCCAACCCATGAACAAGTCTAATGTTGACATTATACTATTTTGTCTTATATGCCACATCAATAAATAATTTATAATTTATAAAATATTTAAAAAATAAAAAATTCAAAAAAAAGCAAGAAATATATGTGGATTGCCAAGAGAGTTGTCATGTTTAAAAAGTTAACATTTTAGTCAATATTTCAGTTAGAATTAATAATTCAACTCTTTTTGAAAATTTTAATAGTCAAATATGACTCTTTTTAGAAGGTTAATGGCCAAATTTAGCTAAAAATTGACCAAAGTAACAAAAAATATAAATGTTAAAAGCTAAATTTGACATTTTGCAATTATTTCCTAAGATTCCATATATTTGGTAATCATATCTGTAACGACTCAATTTTAGTCGGTGTAAAAAAATATGGTTTCATAACCAAATTCCATAAAATGAGTTGGTGAAATTATAAATAGAATAATTTTACATACTTAATTGGAAAATATATTAACGGATGATTGACTAATTGAATTGAGAAAATGATTAATTATAGTACAAAAACTAATTTGTAAAAGTGCAATCATTGTTTAGCTCTAAATTATAAAATACTAGAGGGCCTACGTAGCAATTAAGCTAGGGACTTGATGTTTAATTAACCACAAATATTTTATGAGTTAGTGGATGAGAACATTTCCTTCATCCATTAGTCTAAGAATAAATAATTAAAGTTAGTGGAGAGAAAATATGTTCTCATCATTTCCATCTTTGCTGTCGAAGTTAAGAATAAAAGAAAGAAAAAAAAATGGTTTGCTCCATAGCCTTATTCGATCCAAATTTCTAAGGCTTTACCATTTAGGCTCTTTAATTTTTTTTTTAAATTTTAATTTAGTAAAAACAAAATTACATTTTGAACTTCTACAATTATAAAAATTTAATTTAATCCTTTAAAAATTATAAAGATATAAACTATAAAAAATTAAAATTTCATTCGGCCCCCTAAAAAATTATTTTGGCTTCGCCTCTGACAAGAATGTAAATTTTCATTTGATTTTTGTGAAATTATGATGATCTCAACTTAGTATGTTGTACTAATGTGTTAAAATTTCAAATTATTAAGTTAAATCCAAATTTTCATTAAAGAGTTGTTAGGTCTAAAGCTTGAAAATGATGAATGTTTAATTGTTAAACTTAGATTTTGTTAACATTGTATTACAAGGTAGTGAAGTTAGCTTAGATTTAAAAGTTTAGTTATATAGTTAATTTTTATATTAAAGACTAAATGGATAAAGTCATTTTCATCAGTACTGAGAAAATACATTTATTTCTAAATGTGACCCATTTATCTAACTTTATCATTTCCATCCATTTTTGTTCATTTGATTCTTTATACAATTTATTTCTGGTTTCAACAAGCTAGCGAAGAGACCGATTGAACATATATACTTAAAGCTCAAATAATCTATAGTTAAGTTCTAGCTTTTCGCTTATTAATTATTAGCTCATTTAGTCACGAAGTGATTCCATTATAGTATCATGACTGAGCTATCCCTAATTATATATCATTACGAAAGCTATTCGATCAGTGCTCATCTAATGACATTGTCATAAATGTGTTACCGGCATAGAATATCATTAATCTGTTTGGAATAAATTTGTTCTCCCAATATGATCATATTTTATCTCATTGTAATCATTACATCTTCTTTCATGAAAATTCAATTATTATCAAATAGTAATTAAGTCATTTATCACAAAGACAAACGACCAATGAATGTTTTTACTTTTCATCGATCTTGTAATGTCAATGAGAGGATATCATTTCCCCATTTCTTGGGCTATGAATTCTACTATTGTGAATGATGCTACGTATTGCAAAAGTCGTATACCCAACATACTAGCTTTCAGTTCCATATCTATTTGAACTCAGGCTTTTATTTACATCAAAATATATAAGTCACGCATCTATCATCCACTCAGGATTAATGTATGTCACACTATGAACATCACAAGTGAATAAATCGATAAGCGAATTCAAGATCTATTCTACTTGGGTCATGTCCAATGTATTATCAGTGCAACTAGTCACATCTATGTCTTTATCTTCTAGAAGTCATCTGCTTCAATGCTCAAGACAAAGCATCTCCCCAATTGAACTTGATAAACGACATATTTGTAACGCCCCCACGCCCGAAACCATCACCAGAGTCAAGCTTGAGGTGTTACTAAACTTATCTTACCTTTTAAACAACTCTAAATCACTTATTTTAATTTTCAGAATAAACTATTTTTCTGCGTCATGGTTACTTAAAAATTCATTTCTCGAGTTTCAAAACTCGAAATTAAGATCCGTAAATTTTTCATGAAACTAGACTCATATATATATCTACTAATTTTTTTCTAGAATTTTTGACTTAGCCAATTAGTACAGTTTATTAGTTAAAGTTTCCCCTGTTTCAAAACTCGACTGCACTAACCTCTTGTTACTACGAACCATGTTTCTTCCTGTACAAAATTCATATCACTAAACCGTTTGTTTCTCTTAAAACTAGACTCAACAAGGATTATAACCATATAAAGTATACCTTCTAATTAGTTTTGTACAATTTATGGTGAATTTCCAAAGTTGAAATAGGGTTCTAGAAATCGCTCTGACCTTGTTTCACTAAAACTCAGATATATCATGAAATATAATACCTTTACCTATTTTTCTTATTCCATAAGAAAATAGACATAATAATATTTAATTTCATATATTATTCATCTTCAAACTATGTTTATACAATTTTAGTGATTTTTCAAAGTTACGTCATTGCTGTTACTTGAATCTGTTTTTAGGTTACTTTCACATTTTCATAATTTTCATGTGATAATCACCATTCAATCATACATATTAATAAACATGCATATCATCGGCCATTTTATTAGCTAATCACTAGCAAGTATTTACACATCATTCATTGTTCATATTATACCAAAAGTGGCTAAGTTTCTATACATGCCATACACAAAACAAAACGCCTAATTATACCGAGTTATTTCTTTGATAGTGTGATCGGCCTCCGACATTTCCTTCGATCCCGAGTGACTAGATAAGTACTATAAGAAGAAGAAAATAAAGAGATTAAGCACTAGGCTTAGTAAGCTTACAAGCAAATAAATCACAACATTCAACATAATGGATAATTATGCATAATATCATCTAACATCATAAATTTCTTTACTTCTCAATTTCTATCTTATTCTTTATTCCCTTACCTTCTTTCTTACCTGACCTTTCCTTTTTCATAAGTATAATCTACTTTTCCTTTGCTGTTAATTCACTGTAATTTAACTCGTATCCTGACCCGTTGAACCACTCGGAATACTAAGGATACTAGGGTCGTTTCTGTCTATCAATATCCTGCCAATGCCATGTCTTTAACATGGACTTACATGAATTATTCCTGTCTCCAATGCCATATATAATATGGACTTACATGGCTCAATCCTGTCTCCAAAGCCATATTTCTAATATGGACTTACATGGCTCATTTCTGTTCTGTCCTGTCAACCCTAATATCCTAACATTCCTAGGGTTCAACCGGGGCTTTCTAACACTTTTCCTCTGTCACTTCACCTTAAATTCGACTTTAAATATTTTCATAACATAATATATAAATGCTGAAATTGACAATAATAATGTAAAATAAAAGAATATTGCATTTATTTACTGTAAACTTACCTCGATACAAAATGTGACTAAACTTTACAATTTAGTCCTTTACTTTTCTTTTCCCGATCTACTCTCGAATTTCGCTCTTCTTGATCTATAATAGCAAATTTAGCTTATTTAATATCAACATTTATCAAAACAACCCTTTACTCAAACTTTGGAAAAATTACATTTTGCCCTAAACTTTCACATATTTGCACTTTTGCCCCAAGGCTCGTAAATTAAACTTCATCCTATTTTCTTATGTTTTATGACATGCTGATCATTTTTCCTTCTATGGCAACATCAAATTCACACACTAACATGTACTTATGACTATTAGGTATTTTTACCGATTAAGCCTTTTTACTGTTTTCACTTAAAACCAAGTAGCACAAGTTGTCTAACATAATTTAAAACCTCATATTCCATCATAAAACATTAAAATACACAAATTTTACCTATGGGTATTTTTCCAAATTTGATTCCTAACTTAAATTATTGCTAGCATAAGCTTTATCGAGCTAGGGACTTCAAAAACGTAAAGATCATTAAAAGCGGGCTTGGAATCACTTACTATGAAGCTTGAAAGTTGAAGAAACCCCAGCTATGGAGAGAGGTAAGGTTCTGCTGGTAACTTGAAGAAGATGATACAATTTTATCATCTTTTTACCTTTTATTAATGTTAATAACCAAATGACCAAAATGCCCTCCTTACTAAACTTTCAAAATTCCTTCCATGTCCTAATTTTGTCCATGAACTTAAAATTGGTCAAATTACCATTTAAGATCTCCTAATTAATATTCCAAAATAATTTCATACTAAAACTTCTAGAATGCAAGTTTTGCAAATTATTCGATTTAGTCCCTAACCTCAATTTAAGCACTTTATGCATAGAATTTTATCACGAAATTTTCACACAATCATGTAATCATACCATGAACCTCAAAATAATAATAAAATATTTTTTTTATTTTTTTACCCTGAATTTGTGGTTTCGCAACCACTGTTCCGTTTAGGCCCTATTTCGGAATGTTACAATATTAGTCTTTCAATTGGTTTGTTCATTTTCAATTAGACTAAGAACATGTTTTGGTTCATCTACTAATACAAGTGATCTTTTCCTATTACGATCTGATCACATAATACTACTTAGTATTAGTTAAACCAATGAGCCAATATTTGTTTCCATTTTTCTTTGCATACAAAAACCATTAAGGACAATATATAAAAGGATATTAGTGTAATTTATGGATAAATTTATTAAACCAATTTGTTCGAAAAAAAAGCAAGTATACAAACAAATATACTACTCTTAGGGCACCAAATTGAACACTTCCCTTGTAGTAGAATCTTCCTTTCAAGATAAAGTCTAGATGACCTTGGATCAAAGCTCCTCATAATCTAGTTGCACTAATATCAAGGAGATAGAAATTGTTTTTCAAGATGAAGTCTTGATAATCCTTAAAGTAGACTCAATCATCTAAGATCAAGTTTTGAAGATCCACACATCCAAACTCTCTCCAAACACATTGTCAAGGTTAAGTTTCGACAACCCTTAAAGCAAACTTCATTTATTGAAGATCAAGTCTTAAAAACCCTTTAATCAAATCTGTTAGGCCCGAAAATACCAAGAGGGGGTTGATTTGGTATTTTAAAATTATTTGTAAACTTTTCTAAATAATGAGGAATGAGAAGAAAAGGTAGAAAAAATTATATTTATTGTGGTTCGTCCCTAGTTTCCTACCTTAGTATACCTCAACCAAAGATTTCCTAATTAATTATAATTGAATTGTTACCTTTCAAGGAAATGTATAACCTTTACAATTCCTATTCTTTTTCACAAAGCTGAGATAGAATTATGGCTTAACTAGAACCCTCTAGTTTTTACAAGGCTCACCTAAAACCCTTTACAAATTACTTAAGGTTTTATACCTCAAAAACCTTAAGTAACTTTACAATATGAAGAAAAGATGTAAACAATGACGACCTCTCAAAGGTGTTTGTTTACAAGTGTTAAGCTTTCTCAAGAATGTATATGAGAATGATAAAATGATCTAACATTAAGCACCTAATATATATGTACAAGACAAATGAAGAAATAAAGAATTGGAAGCTTTTTTCTTGATTTCTATGCTTGGATGTTTGTCTTTTATACCTTGATGTGTTTTTTACTTGTATTTATATCAATGAATGAGTTTGTAGACGTTTATGGTTGTTGGAGATGAATTCTAACAATTGGAAGCATTAATTTTGGGCTTAAAAGCACTTACAAAGCTTCGGGGTGCGATACCTATACTTTGGGCTATGATACCTTCTTCAAAATTTTTACTATTGAACCACAGATATTACACCCCAACTAGAAGGGTGTGATATCTCTTGGAAAAGGGTGCAGGACCTCTTGAGTGGGGTGTAAAGCCTGGGTGAAAGGGTGTTGTACCTCAGTGCTTATTTGCACGTTGACTTTTAGGCACTGCACCTTCTGGCCAAGTTATAACATCTATCCCAAAAACACTTAAAAAAATTCTTAAATATTATTTGTTAAGCCTTAAAATTGGTTTGAAAATGTTTAATGAAATTTTCATTAAATGACTTAAAAATATCATATATAAAATTTATTTTAAGTGTTGTTATATCAAAATCTTGGGACATCAAAGCTAATAAAATCAAATTAAATTCTCTAGTAAGCATATTTTCGAAGCTAGTTTTAAGATCAAGTCTTGACAACTCTTGAAGCAACTCGCATCCATCCAATATCAATTCTAGATGATCCTTGGACCGAAGCTCTATTGAAGATAAAAATCAAAGGATTTATCCAAATATTTTAACTCATAATTTCATATATGATTTTTTTATTTGGTCTAATTTTTTAGATTTGATTTCGGTACAATAGCCGTGTAAAATTTTAATTTTACAAGCGGGGTTAAAATTTGCCATATGTCCTTAAATTGTATTTAGAAAAATAAAAAAGAAATAAAATAAGACTCCATTTATTTAACTGAAAATAACTTTCAGAAAATGAGTTCTAGAGAATGACTTACTTTTTGAAAAAGCTAATATTTTCTCTGTTTGAATGAATCAGATAAAATATTTTCTATTATTTGACAGGTTTCCTGAAAATATTAGAAAATATTTCATAAAAATTGTTTTCAATGAAATAAACATACATTTGAGATTTTCTTATCTTTTCACTGTTCAATTGAATTTATTTTATATCGTAAATTTATATTTTATATTGTTCTTTGTAAAACAAACATGACATAAATATATTTGTTATAAAATATTAGAGTGCAATTTCTTTTAACAATTAAAATTTATTTTATAATAAGAAAATATTTTGTAATAATCAATGTCATATATAAACTTAATAAAAATAATGCTTAATTAAAATTTAATTTAAATTACTTATATTACATATATGAGAGTACATATTGACACATTAGAGTTATAAGGGATAATGAAGCTAAGCATTATTTAAAGAAATACTGTATTTATATAATTAAAATATTCATATTTTTATACTAGGTTGAAATGTGTCATAAGTTATTGTACTATTCAGAATTTGAAATTTAGTCCATGTACTTTTATTTTTGGATTAGTCCTACATTTTAGATATCAAAATTCAGGTTCAACTGTTAACATTATTAAAAATATTTTGTTAAATTCATGTTTATTATAACGTCATTTTTTAGTTACATGAATACTGAATATTTTTTTTTAAACTGCGATATCAACAAAATTGGCAAAAAAAAATTAACAATGTTAACAATTGGACTTGATTTTCAAATTTGAAAAGTAGAGAGACTAAATTCTTGAAAATAAAAATACAAAGACTACATTCCAAATTTGTGAAGAGTTGACTTATGGCATATTTTAACATTTATACTACAAAACATTTATTATTAATATATATAATTAAATAAATATTTATTATTAAAATATAAATATTGAATATTTTTCAATAATATATGAAGAATATTATTTAAAATTATTATTTTAAATTTTGTTATTAAAATAAAATTGAAATATTAAATAAAGTATTATTTAATAAATTATATTAATATTTATTATATGATTGAATATAGATAACTAAATATGTATATTTAATAATATTAAAATTATAATATTTTATTAATTTTAAATATTTTAAAACAAAATTTTATTAAGCTTAACTTAAGTTAACATTTATATAAAAATAAAATTATTATAAAGGAGTTTTTTCAGGAAAATGACTTACGCTTTTCAAAAGGATAAGTCATTTTACGGGAAAAAGACTTATTTTCCGTTAACTCAGAGGTCAATTTTCATTGATCAAATTGTTTTCCATGAAATAAACACAAAAAAATGTAAAAATATTTTTCAAAAACTATTTTTAATAAAACAAACGGAACGTAAATAACAAAATCTCTAACCAATTTATAAAATAAAAACTTTCGAGTACTTATATATCAAATAATTACCCATAATTAGAACCCAAACTTTAATTAAGTGATAAAAGGAAATTTTGACCTAGAATCCAAACCAAAGTCAATAAAAGACCTGCTCCTTTCATATTTTTTAAGTGAGGAAATGACACGTAGTATGAACTTATGAACTTGAATTGCAAAATGCCAAAACAATGAAGGATTAAATTGCAAAATTGAACTTCTCTATGCACATGTTGTCATGTGAGTACGAGAATGAATCCAAAATAATTCTCATACGTGTTTTATTAACACCATATTTCAAGCTGAGTTAATGGAATCCACACAAGAAACCTTAAACTTTGTCCCCCATCATTGAAAAAAATATATTTATACTAAAATATCTTATTGTTAGGAGAATTTAGATTTTTCGGTAGAAATTTTTGAAATATTTCGTGGAAAGTTGATGGAGCCTTCAACAGATCTGATTTTAAGTTGGGGATATATATACTTAGTTTAGCTTGAACTTTGTCTCTTACCTTTACTAAGAGCCGCGTTAAAGTTATAGAAAGGAATATCTCACCCACCGTGCAAATTCATAAATTACTTTTGGTGGGATTTAAACTCATGTCCTATGATATATAAGAGTTAGATTGGTAAGATGGTGTCACTTGATGTTAGCTAGATCAAGCGGGTGAAGGCACTCCCCTTCATGAATTCAACTGTTTTCGGTTATGTCTGTTCTTGATATTGTGAGGTTATAGACAAAATAATAAAATGGGCTTTTAGATTTCTTAAAAGTTGGAGGAAAAAATTTTAGGTCCCTTAAAAGCTAAAAAAATAATTTTGGAGCCCCTTAAAAGTTGGTAAAATTTTTTTTTTTACTTTTAAAAGTTCAAAAAAAAATTTAGACCCCTTTCAGCGTTGGGCCCTAGATGGCCGCACCTCTAGCGACCCCAAGGCCAGGCGTGTTTTCTTGTTTCAGAGCATCTACCATTATACCCACAATGATCGGCCATACTATCGCTATCCATAATAGAAAAGAACATTTGCCCATTTATATAATGAATCGTATGGTAAGATATAAATTAGGAGAATTCGCACCTACTATAATTTTTTTGTGGACAAGCAAAAAATGATAATAAATCTCGTTGTTAATATTATTATAATAATAAAATAGAGATTAATTAATGAATTCATTAGTAAGAGGTAAACTTTATGATAAAGATAAAAGAAACACAGGAGGAACCCATATACAACTTCAATTGTTATATAATTTGGATTGTTAATTGGTTTAATAGTAGAATTTGATAAAAACGCCTTGAACTGAAGAAAGTATTTATCCTAACTCTGACCAAATGTTCTTTCGTACCAACAATCAAGAACAAAAATGCGAATATAGTTAAATGATAAAATTTCTCTTTGCCGAGGAGAAGATGCGAGTCCGATATTCGACTGATGACACTTCCAAAATATCTTTCCATTAAACTAATTAATATATGTCAACCAAACGAGTTATTGAATTTTTTTCTTATTCTAAATTATGACATCATTTGTGAAAAAGGGACATGTTTTAGAACATACTTTTAGTACAACGAAAGCGCTAGCTTTGGGATATTACTTAGATTTGGACCATTTGGATATCTCGTTTTAATCATTGCTTACAAAGATCAAATGGACTAGATTGTGTGTTGAATATTGCTTTCACCTTTGCTTCATTGAACCCTCTCAGTTCATTGTTAGCCAAATTTCTCAGCTCCTCCACCAATTTTTCCATCAAATCCTTGTCACTACTGCTTCCAATTCTACTCATAATCCCTTCTATTTTCCCTATATATAAACCATACTTTCTCATTTTCTCTATTTCATCTTCACATCCCTCTCCTATTATTGCTCCACAAGCACCCGCACAAGCATACAATGTTCCTTCATATTTTTCGGAGACACGCTCGATTTCTTCGATGTGGCTCGACTTGTTATTGTCGGATTGATAAGATTCCACTTCATCGTACTGTCCGTAAATCATTCCTTCCGAACCAATCGCACGTGTGATCTCAACCATCACACGTAGAATTCGATCCGAGTCATTTCGGGCTGGATCATCGGATTTAGCCAAAAGCTCGAACCCAAATGGTATCATTGCATTACCAATTTGTAACTCAATGCCTGGACCATACACATGTTGAATTTTGGACATAGGCCTAGAGGTTTCACTCCGTGGAACATACTCATGGGTGAACGAAGCCGCATACAAGAGATGAATCGTCGACGCTGCTGGCAAAGCTCGATCACGATGACCACCGACCAACTCACAAGCCGCCACGCATAAAGCCGAAGCGGTGGTCCGTGGGGCAGCAAACGTTAAATGGTGCATGGGCTCCAATACAGAGAGCGGTTCACGTATAGGGATAGCCTGTTTGAGATGCTCTTCGATATCTTCGTTTATAGAGGCCCAATAAGATTGGTTGCATGACATGGTAACCTTCAAAGGCTTGTTATAAGACAAAAGCAAAGGAAATGGACGGTTGGGATTTGGTCTAGAGGGAAAATAAAACATTGGGTTGCCATTGATGTGGGAGAAAGCTTTCGCCATGAATGAAAAAGCTTAAGGATGTGAAGGAAAGTGATGTTATTGCCTTAAGGTATATAATGGGAGTTGTTGAAGAAGAGGAAAGCTGAGGTCAATTATACAAGGCTGAGGAAAGCTGAGGTCAATTATATAAGGCTCTCACTGTCTCTTAAGAATTAATTTTATAATCTATATTTTGGAATTATTAGACATGTGAGATCCTGAAAGATCACGTTTATAAATGACTAATTAAATATAATCACTTTAATTTTCTTTTTGTTGATTTAGTTTTTATTTATTTTTAGTTAAATTTGATTCTCGATCTTTAAAAGAGTTAAATTTAATCATCAAATTTTAAAATAATTAAATTATTTTTAACAAAAATAGTAACTAAAAAATTAATTTTTAAACATGAAAGCTCGGATGACAATACATCGCATTTTGTATTAATTTTTAAATTTATTTTTAAATTTTAAATTATTGTTGATATGACATATAAGATAAATAGTGGCATGTCAATATAATGTATATAGCCTACCATGCGGGTTGTCATGCCAACATCGTTAAAAAATTATTATTTCTATTAAAAATAATTTTACTCTTTTTAAAAGTTAATAGCTAAATTTAGCTAAAAAAAGAATAATAATCAAATTAACAAAAATTACAAAATCATTGAATAAAACAACATTGGAAGGTTCATAGGCGGCTGAATATTTATTCCATAAGGGTTTATTCGATCCAATCGTACCACGTGATCCTTTAAAATGTGTTATGAGTGAGTTAGTTCAGCTCCATGATTTTTTTCTTTTGAATCAAAATTCAATCAAGTAGAGTTTAAGTGAAATTATTTTATTTGTAGTGAAAATGTAGTTAGTTAGTTTAACAGAATCAAAGCCTATAGGCTTTGACTTTGTGACAAAAATAGAATTGTAGAAAAACAAATTATGTGGATAATTATTATTATTCGATATTACTAAAGAGTAAACCTCTAGCAATGAGATAAAAAGCGAATTTTGCATTTTATGAAATGAAATTCGAATTTGGAGAGACAAATAAAACGAATTTTATCTTCCTCTATTGCGTATGTATATATAATTTAAATAGAGAAAAAACAGAATAGAAATATGAAGTTTTACATCTTTCTATATCTCTCGAAAATTCTATTTTACTAATAATCCTTGTTCTTAGATCAGATTTTTACTAATAAAGAAAGTAAAAATAAGAATACAGTAAGATAATAAAGAAAGTGAATTATCTTATCATACACCTATTTTATTTGCTTTAGAAAGATGAGCAAGTCCTTTTATTTAATTCTACATTCCTTGCACTTATTAGATATCTTTTTTTTTTTTGATAAATAACTTATTAGATATCTATTAGATATATTTAGGGTGGGTTTGAATGGGTGGTGAGTTTATTTAATATAAAAACAGCGGTGGAGATGAGATTAGATATTGTAGCGATACTGTAGTGTGAGACAAAAAAGTAAGTTAAACGCACTGCACTGCACACAATCGCCCATCCAAATCCACCCTTAGTATTTAGATATAATTAGTAAAATAGACAAATTATATAACAATAACAGGTAGAAATATTAAATTGAGGTACACATTTTATGACAATTTTCAGCAATTTTCCCTCTATTTTTGTGCCTTTAGTAGGTCTTGTATTTCCGGTAATTGCAATGCCTTCTTTATCTTTGTATGTTCAAAAAATTAAGATTTTTTAGATTCGGTGAGGCCAACACAGAATCTTATCTTTTTTTTTTCTACATCACTTAAAAAGCCAATAAATCAACATTTTCGAGGCTAAAATTTATGAGCTAAAAGTTTTATTCATTTACTTCAAATTAAATGTAAAAAAATAAATTATTTACTTTATAGTAAACAAACTAATTTGTTCTTCAACCTATAATACGGTTAGTTCTCTCTATAACTGTTTTATTTGTCTATGAAAATTTTAGATGTTGGAAAGATAATTGTTATATACCCATAACAATATTTGAGATTTAGATTTAGATTTTTTAATAAAATTTAAAATTTTAATTCTATTTATTAAAGATTATTTTAATTAATAAAATATAATTAATATAATTTTATGTAAAATTTAAACATATTATTGAAATAACATCTTAACTAAAATCTATTGTTTTATTTAACTTAGGAATATAACTAATTTTACTAAAATTTGAGACAAAAGATTATTATAGAGAACTAATTTAGTAAAAGCGTGTTATGATTGTTATTGTTATAGAAGGTAAAAATAAAGCAAAAGAATATGGTTTTACAACAAACTTTTTTTGATCAAATAAAGGAACTAGTTATCATTAAATCGAAATTAAAATATTGTTCGATACATGATACAACTATGCACATCACTAGTTAGGAGTCCTACATAACTAGAATAAATGTTAAATTGAATAACCATTTGCATATTTGTTTCCTTCCTAAAATACGTGCTTGAATGACCTAGAAGTTATATTGCGGAGGAGCATCCTGCACTCATCAATCAAAATGGAAAAGTAAATATTAGATACTTTATCAGTAGGCATAAATTAAATAATGGTAATAGCATGCACTTGTATTTCAAGTTGAGTAATGTTCAGATCCCTAACCATTAAGAGCCCATCTTTCAATGTCCATAGTTCTGCCTCAACATTGGTGGCTTTTGGAATATGTCAAGAAGCTCCAATTATCCACCCATCAGAATGGTTCCTAACGAGAGCTATATCCTATACTATAACAAGATTAGCTATGGATGATCCATCAGTGTTAAGTTTGAACTAGTCCACTGAAGGTGGTTTCCAAGACATTGGATTAACATAGGGTAACTCTTTTCTATTAACTCTATCAAGGAACTATCCTTTAAGACAATAATCTCTAATGACAGAGCATTGTGAGTAAGCTAAACCTCTCAGAGGGTAAAAGCAAATCGGTCATTCCAAGGGATTTTAGGTTTGCTTGCCCAAACCTTGGAAAAGAGGTTACCGACAAGCTAGTCATCCTAATTGACACCACGAATGAGGGGTCCTGGGTAGAATCAGAAATGGAACACCAAATATTCCAAGTAACCTAGCAATTGTAACGCCCCAAATTTCTATAGATTCGGTGTTTGTGATTGTTGAGCATGGAGGTATCTAAACATTTGTATTGTGTTGGTTTGGCATAAAATTTTATGTTGGTTTAAATTTTATGGACTCTGGGGTGTGTTTGGGACGTCTCAAGTTCGAGCTTTAACTTGGGCTAGTTTTGGGTTTTGTTTGAATAAAGCCTGACTTTCGAATAATGGGCTTAAAAGAAATTATTGGTAAAAACTTAACAGAATGGGCCTGCTAGTCTAGTGGTTAAGTGGCAAGGGTTAATGCTAGAGGCCCTGTGTTCAAATCTTGGTTTGGGCATTATTTTTGCCACTAAGGCTGTGATAGAATTGGAGGTGAACTAAAACACTGAAAAGGGTAGGGTTTATCAGATCTTTTTGAGAGGTTCCCCAAAAGAACTCTTCCAGTCGAATTTCTCTTCTATTTTTTCCCTCTCCACATTCTTTTTCTTTGTTTTCTTTTTGTCGAAAAATCCCCTCTTGTGCTGCCGAAAGTTCTTTACACTACTTCCTTTCCATTTTCTCTCTTTTCGATAGTTTTACTTTTGTCTTTAGAGACGCGCTTTTGGTAAGTGTAGAGATGTGTTTTATTTCGTTTTAGTAAATGTTGGGTTATTAAGAGATTAGTTTCTGTTTAGGAGATAATCAGGGTTCTGTGGATCACTAACCGATATTCTAAACAGCGAGGAATCGTCGTTTTTTGTTTAAGGTAACATTATCATTAACTTTTGAGATTTGTATGTTTTCTTGGTAACTCGGATTAAGTGATTAAAAGGGTGAAATACTGTTCAATAATAAGTTCTGGAGTGCCCGGGATTGCGTTAGCTTCGAATCGATATCAGGTGTGTACTCTGATTACGCAGGAAACGAGTTTCGATGAAAGTTGAAAAGTGGCATGTCGATACCACACGGGCGTCTAGTCTACCCGTGTGGTAGCCTACGTCGCGAGACACGGGCGTGTGACTGACGAGCCAAGCCGTGCGCACGCTATATGGGCGCAACGGACACGGTAGTGTGAATGGGCAAGATCGTGTGAGAGGCACAGGCTCGACCATTAGAGCCGTGTAGGCCACACAGGCGTATGGGTCACACGAGTGGACCACACGGGCGTGTGGGTCACACGGGTAGACCATACGAACGTGTGGTATTCTGGGCCAGGCCGTGAGATTCACACGGGCAAAGCCAATTTGGGTCATGTGGGCCGACACGAGTAGGGCACACTGGCGTGTGAGTCCAATTTTGTTAAAATGTTCTGTAAGATTTTACGGGTTGCCCAAGTCGACTGTGACCTGTAGTAGGGTTGGTAAGCCTTATCTAGACTCTTAATTCTGTGATGTATGTGCTCGTATGATATACTTAGCATGATTATCTGATCTGTTCTGTAAATAAAGTTATGATCTGTTTGTCTGCATTATAGCATGCCATACTTGTATGATGCATTGCATGGGGGTGGGTTTGACGAAGTGAAGGGGGTATCAGAAGGGCTTCATAAGCCCGATATCTGGCAGCTAAGCTGCATACTTATGATATATGCTGCGATGCGGCACCTTATGGTGTGTAGAGTTGGATGGGTCGATTATATCCCCATATACGGTGTGCAGGGATAGGTAGGTCGATTTTATCCCCACATGGTATGTTGGGTTGGTCGGAGTTGGTGTGCAGGGCTGGTGGGTTTACTCTGTTATTCTGGTCTGTTATGCATGTTACATTTGATATGGGCTGAAGCCCTAAAACTGTATTTTGTTATCTGTTTGTATGCATGTTCTACTGTGGGGATGTACACATTAAGTTGCGAAACTCACCCCTTTATTTATTTTATATATTTAGGTAATCCCCAGCAGTAGATAGATCGGTGTGACGGAAGGCTTGATGGTAACCACTTAAGGATTTTTGAGTAACACTTTATTTTGGCTGCTTTATTTAAATATATGTTTTGGGATTTTTAATTGTTAAATCATTGATTTATGAATTAATGATGTTTTAGCTTCCGCGATTAATGAAATGTTTTCACTTAATATTTGGAATAGAGATTTCACGACTTAAGTAAAGATAACAAATTAGACGATTTTTAACTTGCTAAGGTTTTCCTAAAAAGCACTCTCATGTGATGCCGCCAGATTCGGCCATAGCGTTTAGGCCAGGTTTGGGGGTGTTACAGCAATCCCTGAGTAGATGCTGGATATCTTCTTGTGAAGTAGAGCATGGTGGACATAAATACTCCACAAGGAATTTTCTATGTTGGAGGAAAGATTTAGTGGGGACAACTTTAAATCGATATTTTCAAAGGAATATTTTCAATTTCGGAGGTAACCTAGATCTTCAAATGGATGTCTACAAATGAGAGTTTGAACCCGACCCCAACAAACACTACAAAGTTAAAGAATACACACTCGTAAGTATGAAACAACCATTTGTGTATAGTTGCAACAAACTTGATTATTATAATGAAATGTTGTTATAGAGGATAGTAATTATGGAGATGGTTAACTATTAAAGACCCACATATGTGAAAAGTGATATTAGAACAATTTAAAACTGCTCTAATTATGAATATAATCCCTTTTATGAAACTTAAAAGTTGATCTTTCTATTTTAATTTGTTAAAACTTAATCCTCGTGTTTTACAAAAAGTAAAAGTAGTCCAACCATTGGTAAATACTTAAACTTGAACTGTTAAAATTTGCAAATTTGTTGCATATAAATGTTAAGTCTTGGTTAGTCCAATTTTCTTTGCTTTTCATAAAGATTTCCTTTTGCCATCTCATGCCTTTGTCTTGCCCTGATTCTATCTTTGGTGTTGGTTGTGGGTATTGTAGAGGTTTTGTAAGTCTCGTATGTCTTGTTGTTGGTATGACGTTGTTTTATTGCAAGGAAGTAGGTTTATGGGCTAATTGATTTGATCCTGTTAGGGGAAGATTGTGAGAAGCGTGATTTACCGTCAATGAATTAAGAGATTTGTAGGGCTGCAGTCCTAATTGGGTAAGTGATCAAATTTTTGTGTTAATGGTTAATTAGTGTTATTAAGGCCAAATTTTAACATTTGCAGCCAAGTTAGTGATTTGGAATTAGCATATCACTGATAATTCTCACATTCTTAATGTCGTTTTAGGTTCTGGAATTCTCGTTGTTGTGTTGGCATCGAAAATGACCAAGTGTGTACCTTCTATACTGAAAATTAGTAAACGACGTGAAGCTAAAAAACTCACTGTCAATGCCACACGACCATGTTTCGGGCCATGTGGGCTACACGGATTGGGTCAAGTGGGCCATACGGGCGTGTGGACTCATTTTCAGTAAAAATTAGTTAAGATCGTATTTGATGTGCGTTTCGAGGTTAGCCGCTTTGTAGGGTCTGTTATGTGTTATGTATGACCTTTATGTTTGAAATTTGAAATTTTGCTTCTGTATGTGCAACTTTTGAAAGTATGCTAGCATTTTTTTATGCATAAAACATGTATGAAATGTATGCATCTGGATATCTGGTTATTAATTGCATATGCATTGGGGTGGGATAATTATGTGATGGAGGAAGTGTTGGAAGTTTAATGATCAGTCTTATCTAGTGGTTTAAACCACATATCTATTTCAGTGGCTTAGCAGCAGATAAGCACATAATTTATGGTAGCTTGATTGCACTATTCTGAAAAGTGACATACGTTCACTGTTATGGTGTGTGGGGTTGGATGGATATTTATTACCCTAATTGGTGTGTAGATGGGGGTAGGATCTGTATATGTACCTGTATCTACATCTGTATATGTATATGTAATTGCATCTGTATTTGTAATCGGTCTGTCATATTGCATCGCGAGATATGTCATGCATTTGTAAACACTATGAATTTTCCATGATTTTGTTATATGTTCTATTTGTATTGGCTGAGTTGCACATTGAGCTTGTAAGCTCACCCAATTATGTTTATCTTCTTAAATGATCAGCAAACTTAGGATTGGGCGGCTTGCGGGAACTCGGATTGATATTCTTGTTAATAAATAAGACGAATTACGTTTTTTTAACTATTCTGGACTTTTCTGGACTTTTTGGACCATAAACTATTTTACATTTAATTTTTTGTTTTAGTTGTTTTGTTAGACTTTAATATTTTTTATCGTAACTGCAAATTATATGTTTTCATAAATTAAAGTCATGGTTTTCAAAATTTAATACTCTAAAAAATTTCCACTGCAAAACAAAGTAATCAATTAAACGATTTTCCATAAAATGAATAATTTAAAACTCAAATTTTCTAAAAACTAGAAAGAGGTTTGCGAAAACTAAATTTTTAAGATCATCTGATTTTTAAGAGTTACATTTGAGTTTCTAAACAAGTTCATGTAATTCCTCAAGATTCGGCCATAACGTCCAAATTGGTTGTGGGGTGTTACAAACTATAAAGCTATAGGGATTAAATTAGTAAATGAAAAAGATAGAAGCCCTTATAATAAACAATAAAATAGTAAAAGGGTTTATGTTTATGTTGCAAATAAATCTTCCACTTATCTTCTAGATATAAAATTATGTCAATTGTGAGTATTTTAACTATACCAAAAGAATTTTATTTTTAAATATTTTTTAAGTATGTTGATATGTTTTAAGGAATGAATAAAATTTCATCTATTGAAAAAAAAGGCACAATGACTTTTTTTATCCTCAAATTTTACAAGATAAACGTCATTTTAGCCCTCTTATTATTTTTCACCTCTTTTAGCCCTTAAACTTGTATTTTTTATCAAATCACTCCAAAATTAATAGAAAAGTTAACGTTTGTTAATTTGCTAACGTGAGATACACATGGATAACATGTTAGCATTAATTAATATTTAAATTTTAAAAAATATATAAAACTAAATGTTGGCATGTCATCCACGTGGCAATCTACGTGTATGCCATATCAACAAAGTTAAAAAAACATTAATTTTTTCATCTATTTTTCGGTAATTTGACAAAAAAATCAAGTTTAAGGGATAAAAATGATGAAAAATTAAATGAATGACTAAAATGATTTTTTTGTAAAGTTAAAGGGCCAAAAGAGTCATTATACGAAAAAAATAAAATTTCATTTTATAAAGCCGGTGCCAAGTGCCAACATGTACGACAGAGTTAGGTGGCAGCACGTGCATCACGTGAATCAAATAGGCCATCATCCCTTCACCCTTGATAATGTATTTCAATATAAAAGGTGGGTATCAACATCAACAAAAAGAAAAATTGATCATAAGATAATACTTAAATACTCATACTTAGTTACTTTTTATAAAGTAGAATTCAAATTTTAGATTTTAAAAGTGATTACATGATTGAATGTTAGCTTTTAGAAGTAATTATATGAATATTAATTTTTTTAATAATTTTATTATACGTTCTGATTATATTTGTTCTTTTTGATACAATGTTTAGAATTACTTATAGTCTTACCTAACCCATAAATAAGAGGATAATGTGCTTCAGCACACTTCTTCCTGCATTGACAATAATGCCTATGCCGATCAAGCTAATACTCAATCGGCTTATATGAATATTTTTAATTGTAAAATGGCCTTTTTGGGTGGGACAAGCTGGCCTGTCTGGGCTTGAAAAATATTTTGGAATGGAGTCGTGGCCCAACTCATGGACACTGCTTCTAGTTGGATAATGTAAAAATAGAAACACCAAAAAATCTAAGATAGTTAGATGATTAAAAAAGAAAAAAATGAATAGCTAGGTGACCATTTTTCAACTTTTCATAGTTGGGTGATTATTTTGTAATTTTTTATAGTTGAATGACAAAAAAAAAACATATTTGGGTGACTATTAATGTAGTTTACCCAAAAAACCCTCTTTTTAATATAAAATTAGGGGAAGGGGATAGGGGTAACACAATTCGAACCCGTGCCAAACGAGTGCCTGACAAGAACCCTCATCTTAGAAATTGAGTGTTGATTTAAATAATAGCCCAAAGAGAGTATTGATTCAAATAATATGCATGATGAACATCTATATTATTTATTAAGCCACTGACTGAGTTGATATCACCCTTGATCTGGCCATCAATTCAGTCAAAAAATTATGAAATTTTCATTTTGTAATTAAAAAATTATATTATTCAAGGTTATTTGAGTCTTTTCATTTAAAAAAAAAAACAATTAAAAAATATGCATATAGTGATATTTGAATCCATGTCATTTACATTATTAAAATTTTAAATTCATCACTCAACCAAAGCTCTATTTTAATATATTTTATACATTTTGGTTTTAATATGCACAATTTGTTATCTTCATCACTTTTATATCTATACTTACTATGTATTGAGCCCTTGACTGAGTTGGTGTCACCCTCAACCAAGTCACCAACTCGGTTAAGAAATTACGAAAATATTCTTTCGTAATTAAAAAGGTTATATCATTTAAGGGTATTTTAGTCTTTTCATTTTAACAAAAACGAATTAAAAAATATGCAAATGTTGGGATTTGAACCTCTGCCAATTCCAAAGCATTATTTTAATGTATTTTTATATATTTTGGTTTTAATATGCACAATATATTATTTTCATGAGTTGTATATCCATACTTACTATTTATTAAGCCCCTGGCTAAATTGGTGTCACCCTCAACGTAGCCACCAACTCAGTCAAAAAATTACGGAAATGTCCTTTCGTAATTAAAAAAAATTATATTAGTCAAGGGTATTTTAGTCTTTTCATTTTAGCAAAACCAGTTAAAAAATATACATACGATGGGACTTGAACCCGTGCCAAGTAAATTATTAAAACTTTAAATTTACCACTCAACTAAAACTTTTTTCTTAATGTATTTTATACATTTTGATTTTAATATGTACTATTTATTATCTCCGTAACTTGTATATATTAATAATGTTGTTCATTGAGTAGATGCCACAAATCAACTCTACACTAACTCATAATTAATGATAAAACCATGATAAATAACTATCGTGTATTTAGTATTGTTTTATCTAAAGAATTGTGTATTTAGTATTGTTTTATCTAAAGAATTTATGTGTTCTCTTTTTGATACAATATCTAGAACTACTCATAGCTCCTCCCCAACCCTTAATTAGGAAGATAATTCGTTTCAATGCACTCGAACTCATACCTCCTGCGTTGATAGTAATACTGATGCCAATTGAGCTAAGACTCAATCGGCCAAAAGAATTAATGTCTAATAACTTATTCCATGAGTTAAATAAATAAAGATTATATTTTTCTTCACAAGTAATATAGATTAAAATTTTAAAAGAAAGAATTGGTAGGCCATGACAGCATCTTATTTGCTATATTATTTGGATTAATTGCACTCTGGGTTAGTGCTTGCTTTCAAGTAGAATTGCTATGTTTATGTTGTTTTTTATGTTTTAGAATTTAATTGTTAATTTTTCTATTTTTAGTTAATTTTAGTTGTTTTTAGTGTTTAGGATGTTTTAATCTCATTTGAGCCTAATGTATAGGTTGAAAAGAGTTAGTAGCAAGTAGAACATTGCGAATTTGCTTATCGAGTTTGAAGAACTCAACAAATTATAAGAAATTACGACAACGTCGCGACGAATAAGGATTTGCATCGCGACGGTTGTGTGAAATTTCTCGATTAATGAAAGACAATTTGGTCGTTTTCTAAATTCAAAAGAGGACTTATACATACTTCTTGTCAATTGCAAATCAAAGAGAGAAGAAAATTTTCACTTCATTTTTAGCTTTTATAAATTTGTGGAGCACTTTTGTAGTTTGAAGTAGCTATGCTTAGCCATTAGTGGTGTAAATTGATAATGTGATTAGATATTTGTAGGGTTAAACCTGAAGTAAGCAACTAACACGAATGAAAAACGAGAAAATTGGATATAAATATTTACGTAGAAAAACCTCTCTAAAATGGGCACAAAAAAAAAAATCAAAATTGAGTACAAGATAGAGAAACAAACAAACTCGAACCCGAAACTCCCACAAACTCTAATAATTTTGTTGTCGAACCAAAATCTCTAGGATTGCTAAAAACTCTATTTTTAGGCTAAAATTCGCAACTTAATTTCATTAGAATATCTTAAAGTTATTAGAGTTTAACTAAGAAAAGATAATAGAGTTAAACTAGGGCCAGGAGAAGAAACCGGTTGAGTAGGGAACACGTTGCCGTGTCGTGACATCGCTATCGGCTTGTAGGGATGTCACTTGTCACGTTGTTGGGACGTCAACTCTATTTCGGACAAAATGCGAGGCACACTCAACAATATTTAATGTGTTGAGAGTGAATGTATTATTGCTTGCTTGAATTGATGATATAAATGTATGTTAGTGCATTGTAACCCATAAACATAATTAAAGCTAGAAAAATTAGAGATCAAACCCTAGTTGATTGTACCAATTAGAGAATAATTATGCTTTTTAAATTATAAACATTTAAACCATTTAAATACTACTTATTCATAGGGGTGTTCATAGTTTGATTAAAATTGAATTGATCGACTAAATCGATCTAATTCGGTTAATTAGTCGATAGCTGAATTTAGTTCGGTTGGAGGTCGGTTAATGATTTTTTAAAATTTTGATTATCGGTTAATTTGATTTGAAATCGGGTAATTAACCGAAATAAATATATATAACATATATAATATATTTTTATATTAGCAATGTA
Source organism: Gossypium arboreum (assembly GCF_025698485.1). Taxonomy (NCBI): domain Eukaryota; kingdom Viridiplantae; phylum Streptophyta; class Magnoliopsida; order Malvales; family Malvaceae; genus Gossypium; species Gossypium arboreum. The sequence continues at coordinate 91,460,930 of NC_069074.1, forward strand.
TTTTTGAACTATTTTTATATTAATCGAAATAAATAATATATATTATATATAATATATTTTTAAACTATTAAAAATGAACATTAACAATATATGTTTTATATGTTTTATACTTATTTTAACTAAAAGACAAAAAAATTTAGTTAATTCGGTTAACCGAAATATTTCGGTTCGGTTAATGTATTTGAAAAAAAATTAATTCGACTAACGGTTAAAGACTTTTATATTTCAAGTAATTTGATTAATAACCAAACCGATCATTTGAGCACCCCTATTTATTCAAATCGATTTTAGATTTGTTGATTTTTTTTTTCCAACCCTAATAATTCATGAAACTAACAAGGCAATTATTGTGTACATGTGGAGGTGAAAATCAATCACAATTTTGTGAAGCAAAATTTTGTTGCAAACTTGATGGCCAGCTTGTCTAATAATCTAGGTATAGTCTATTTTAGATCAATTTTTCTTTGTGAACTTGAAATAAGTGATGTTTGAATTAGACTAGATCAGTCGGTTGGATTAGGAACATGTCGAGGTATTAATTTGGAGAGTGATAAAAAATTGTTTGACTCACAAACAGGTACAGATCAATTGAATCGAGTTAAAAAAATTGGTAGAACCAGATTTTAATTTTTTTTTTATTTTAAAGAATTTATTTACTTTGAACTAGAGGTGATCATGGGCCCAGCCCATGATCAGCTCTACTTTGAACCGAATAGACCAATTAAATTATTCAAACCGAAAATTAATAAATTGACCAATTTAACCATTAATCCGATCTCAAAAACATGTTATACAATTAAACACTACTTATTCATAGGGGTGTTCATAGTTTGGTTAAAACCGAATTGATCAACTGAATTGATCTAATTCGGTTAATCGGTCGATGGCCAAATTTAGTTCGGTCGAAGTCAATTAATGATTTTTTGAAATTTCGATTATCGGTTAATTCAATTTGAAATCAGGTAATTAAACGAAATAAATATATATAATTTATATAATATATTTTTATATTGACAATGTATTTTCGGACTATTATTTTTATATTAATCGAAATAAATAATATATATTATATATAATATATTTTTAAACTATTAAAAATGAACATTAACAATGTATTTTTATATATTTTATACTTATTAAAATTTTAGTTAATTTGGTTAACCGAAATATTTCAATTCGGTTAATATATTTAAAAAATCGATTCGATTAACAGTTAAAATTTTTACATTTCAAATAATTCAATTAATAATAATTGATTTGAGTAATAACTAAACTAACCATTTAAACACCCTTAATTATTCAGATCAGTTTTAGATTTCTTGATTTTTTTTTTCCAACCCTAATAATTCTTGAAACTGACAAGGCAATTATTGTGTTACATGTGGATTTTTGTGAAGCAAAATTTTGTTGCAAACTTGATGGCCAGCTAAACCAGGTATAGTCTATTTTAGATCAATTTTTTTTTGTCAGCTTGAAGTAAGTGATGTTTGAATTAGACTAGATCATTCGGTTGGATTAAGAACATATCGAGGTATTAGTTTAGAAAGTGATAAAAAATTGATTGATTCACAAACAGGTACAAATCAGTTGACTTGAGTTAAAAAATTGATAGAATTAGATTTTATAATTTTTATAATTTTTTATTTTAAATAATTTATTTACTTTAAACCAAATAGACCAATTAAATTATTCAAACTGAAAATCAATAAACTGATCAATTTAACTATCAATCCGATTTTAAAAACATTATGTTATACAATATGCATGAAGGGAATTGGGAGTTGTAATAATTTGATAGTTAATAGGTTTCAATCCTGTTGTTGCACCAAAATAAAATTAAAAGAAAGAATGTTTCCATCAAGAAAAAAATTTAAAAGGTACCTTTCCTTCTCAATTAATCATGCATGTATGTTTCATACTTTTAGCTTACCACCACAAAGAAGGTTGTCCCTACTCAAAAGATATAATAATAATAATAATAATATTGAATTGGATTGATTGATTAAATTAACTATTAATTATATAAGTGATTCAATATAATATAAATTGATTTAATCTTCGATTCAATTTTTAGACAATCATTTATAATAAGTTTATTTGGTTAAAATAAAGTATTAGTCTTTATATTTTGATAAAATTTGAGATTTAATTTTTGTATTTAAAATTTAAAATTTAAAATCTTTCTATTTTATTATTTAATTAAAAATCTCGGTCTAATCATTAAAATCATAAATATTTTCTATGAAAAATTGTTAATTTGACATGTTGATTAAGCTCTTTTAAATTTAAATTCTGTAAAAGTACAGGGACTAATAAGATATTTTAACCTTAATTTCCTTTTAGCTAAAACTCATCATGTCATTGCATAATCTTCATAGTTCAATCATAGCTTTCAGTTGCTAAATCAAAATGGTTTAGGGTCAATTAACTTGCACAATAAATAGTTTGTATTACCTTATAAACAACTCTTAATGAAGAAGTAGTAGTTTGGCTATATTATCAAAGTTTTAAAATCATTAATTAGTGAGCGAATTGAGTATCAACTTTATTAGTATTGGTATTATTTTCAGTACATAAAGACGTGGATTCAAGCGTGCTGAAACACATTTATTCTCTTATTTAAGATCATCCTATTTAAGAATTGAAATGAATTATAGATAATATTAAACATTATATTAACCTAAAAAATTCCGAATATTTTCACAACCGAATTAAAATTAAAAAAAAAATCATTAATTAGTGAATAACTTGTGGTTCATTTGATATCACTACCTAATAAAAGAAACACACTCAATGGCAGGTCCTAATTCCCTTTCCAAGCTTTGATATGATTGACATTTTATCTGCCTTTAAAACATATGTAAGACAATTTAATGAGGCTTCTTGCCAATGTCAAAATTACAAATAATGATCTTACACTTCTGATTATTATTTAATAATTATTATGATGATGATGATGATATGATGCTGCATATAATGGGTATTTAAATTGAAATCTCAAAGCTTCTCTTATCCAAACCCTATTATCTTTTACTTTTATAATTTAATAAAGGGTAATTTATGTTTTGATCATCCAATTATGAAACATTATAAAAATGGTCACTTGACTATTTAATTTGTCTTTTTATCACTAACTATCTTAGATTTTAGGTGTTTCTATTTTTACGTTAGCTAAGTGGTGATAAAAAAATAACTATTAAATAATTAGATGTCAATTTTGTAACTTTTCATAGTTGGCGGCAGAGCTAAGTAGAGGCCCAAGGATGCCCCCAAACTTTAATTTTTTTTTCAATTTTGTCCTTAGTAAATATACTATGCCCCCAAAATATAAGTAGGGCCCCCAAGGTTTAAGATTTGTGCAATTTCTCCTTTGTATATATATTATAGCCCTTTAAAATGGTAAAATTTTAATTTACGCCCTTTATAATTTATAAAATTTTAAATTAATAATTGTAAAATTACATTTTGGTCCTTCAAAAATGATAAAATTTAATTTAAGCCTTTAAAAGTTATAAATATATAAGCTATTAAAATAATGAAATTATATTTGCACGATCGTAAAAATATACAATTTAATTTCGGCCCCCTCCAAAAAATATTTTCTAGCTCCGCCACTAGTTAGGTGACAAAAAAAAAACCATAATTGGGTGACCTCTCCTATAGTTTACCCTTTAATAAATAATAGGTGGTGAAATTTTTTAACTCCACAAGAGAAGTTATAGACATCCTTATCTATCTAATTTATATATTTTTACTTTCGTAAATATCAATTAAAAATATTTATAAGTCCTTTAATCTCACCTATAAATTAAAAAAAAAACTTCTATACATCAACTTATAGAAATTAATAATTAGGATAGTTCTTTAATTGATAATTTAGAAAGACGTATTTTTTTATGCAGCAAATGAAAAAAATATGGATGTTCAAAATGGGATTAATTAGATTATCTTTCATTTTATTCACGTATCATTACAAAAGTAACTCAATCAATGCTCATTCAATGACCTTGTCATAAGTGTGTTACTCTCATAGGATATTCTTAATCTCTTTAGGATAATTTCGCTCTCCCAATATGATTATATTTTATATCATGGTAAATTACATCTTCCTCCATGAAAAGTCAATTACTATCAAATAGTAATGAAGTCATTCATCAAAAAGACGAACAACACATTACCACGTTTACTTTTCATCTATCATGTAATGCCAAAGAGAGGATATCATTTACCTGTGTCTTGGGTTATAAACTTCACTATTATGAATGATGCTATATATTGTAGAAGTTGTATACCAACTCACAAACTTTTGATTCCTTATATATTTAAACTTAGGCTTTTACTTACATCAAAGTATACGAGTCATGCATACATAGTTTGTTATCCACTCAAGAATAAGGTATGCCAAACTTTAAACGTCACAAGTGAATAAATCCATAAACGAATTCAGGATTTATTCTTACTGGGTCCAATCTGATGTACTGTTAGTCTAATTAGTCATATCTATGTCTCTATTTTCTCGGAGTCATCTGGCCCGATGCTCAAGAAAAATCATCTCCTCAATTGGATTTAATAGACGACATATTAGTCTTTCAATCGGTTTGCTCATTTCCTATTATTTCCGATTAGACTAAGGGCATGTTTAGGTTCATCTACTAATACAAGTTATCTTTCTGTATTACGATCCGACCATGTAATATCACTTAGTATTAGTTTAAACATTAGATAACCAATGAGCCAATATTTACTTTTATTTTGTGTTGCATGCAAAAACCATGTCAAGACAATATACAAATGGCATTAATGTAAATCATGAATAATTTTATTAAACCAATATATTCGAAAAAATTACAAGTGTATATAGAGGAAAATACTACACTTATAGCACCAGATATAATATTTTAACTTTTAATTTAATCTCGTTATCGCAGCAAATGAATAACTATGGGCATTCAAGATGAAATTAATGAGATTATCTTTCATTCTATTTACTTGGAAAAGAAGTGAAGTTTAAAGTGTTGAAGATGTTCATCCTTATCCGTATCATTATCTCTTGAGACAGTTTTGAAGATGTTGGAAGACTTGTTTATGAAGGATATTATATGATAAATACTCAAGATAATTTCAACTTTAAATAGGAATTTGAAGTGTATCAAAACTCTTTTCGATGAACTCTTGTATCAGCTTATAAATAGGTTGCTTATGGTGTCACTTTATGTGTAGTTTTGAGTATTTTGCTATTCCATTGGGTAAGTTTGTGACACTCTTTTAGTTTTTATAGGAGAGTATTATTGATTGTATTGTGAGGTATTTTGGTGAGCAATTTGTGACAATTGGGATCGGTGTTGAGGCTTAAGCCAATAGGTGATTTGGATTTTTTTTTTTAATAAAATCATTCACTAAGCGAGGTTCCAGAGTAAGATTGATGAATCCAAACTATGTTAACAAATAGCGTATATTAATTCTCTCCTTACTTTACTCCTTAATTTGCTTCTAGCTTTACTTCGCATTTAATCAATCTTGTTCAATTTTGTTGCAACAACAATTAAAACAAAATTGCTTTTCAAGTATAAATCGAAGGCGTTTTCACCAATTTCGAGTACTAACTTAGACAAAAAAAACTTAAGAAGTAACTTGGATAAAGTTACCAATGAGGCAAAAATTACCTAGGCACCTAGATTTCAGGGTTCTATAGGTATATTGGATGATATTCTGTTTTTGAAGTAGGGTATTTTGAGCAGCCTTGAGGCTACATTAAAATTGGGTTTGCGACGTATTGTGCTTGAACCCAATAGTTTAGCTGCAAAGTAACTGGTTTAAAACAGGTTGGCAGCACAACATCACTATGTTGTTCTTCGTTCTATTATTGGCCTTCTATATCTACCTTAGGAAGTTAAAAAGTTAATGACTGTTTAGCTTCTATGGCATACTCATGCTCTCTTGGAGTTCATTACTTCCTGCATGCTTGGGTACGGCTTGGCCATATTTTCGCTTAAACTCGGTGTTTTATCTCTTTGTGTAAAAAAGAAAGTATAATGATAAATTTAGCATCTAAGTTTTACTTTTTTGGTTACTTCAATCATAAATTCTTTTTATTACTTTGGTCATTAACCTTTAAATTTTAGTTTAATTGCTTTCTCTCTTTTCTTTTTCTAAATAGAAAAACTGATTGAATTATTAAAAATTTAGGGACACTAATGTGGCAATTTGCATGGAAGCGCACGCATACTTTATTGTTGACATGAGTTTTTTTGAAATTTTTAATATTTTTTAAAAATTTTATGAAATACACCTAAATTACCATATAAACTGTCGTATCAATATTATTAAAATTTTAATAACCCAAATAGCTTGTTGTTAAAAATAATCATCTAAATTTTAAAAATTAAGGGCAAAAGTAATTTTAAGAAAAGAATTAAGAGCAAAATTACACTAAAAATAGACATTAAAAGCAAACTTTACTAATAATGATAATTATTTGTTGCAAAAGTTTTTACCATGGTGGAGTATATACACATGCATGCATAAACAACCATGAACAGATCCAAAATATTGTGTGCTGGAATTGGGTCCTAGCATCAATGCTATCCATATATTTGCCATTATTTACAAGTTTCGACAATCATCAATATTGTTTAAATCGAATCAAATTGATAGTTTAGATAGTTGAATAAAAAATTTAGTCGAAATATTAATTTAGAGAAGTAAAAAATTAATTAATTCGTAAATAGATACAGATCGATTGAATCGAATTAAATAATTTTTTTAATTTTAAATAATGACAAATAAATTAAAAATCAATAATGCGACCAATCACCAAAACTTTAAATTGAATCCTAGCCTAGGCCTAGCTTCTTTAACTCTTTTGAAGAACCTAAAAGAATCCATTATTGAACTCATGTTCTTGTCACGTGTTCACCCATATCCCTTCATGAATGTTTGGAAAATGTTGTGTTGGAATGATAATGGTCCAAACCACATATGTTTTGATTTTTCAAGTTGGTTAAATTTTCCTACTAGTTCCTATAATCCGTAAAAGTTCTGGGTTTAGTCTCGATATTTTAATTTGATCAATTTTAGTCCTATACTTTTCAATCTGGTCGATTTTAATCCTTGTACTTTTTTAATTTTAAAATTTTACTCCTAACTCAAATAGTAGCAAGTAAATTCGTTTGGTTAAAGTCAATTACTAGTTCTATACCGAACATACATTTGTAGATTTAGTATATATATTCCCTAATTGAATCATTTCAAGTCCCTATTCTTTTTCAAATTTTAAATTTTCATATGACAGTCGTTAATCCATTAATTGGATTTTTAGTAAGTACTATGTGAAAATAACAAGCTAACATGGTATTAGACATATAATAATATGTCTGCCCATCAGATTTTGGAAATAACAGAACTTAATGTGTTGAACAATTATTATTAATTTGGTGAGGACTGAAGTTTTAAATTTTAAAAAATATAATGACTAAAATTGACCAAATTAAAATACAAAGACTAATAAAAACTATGTCATAGGTTTTACTTTTTACTTTTATCTTATTTTGACAGCCTAATATTCTCCTCTAAGGTACTTTGTTTCTTAGAACATGTCATTTTGTTTCACATTCAGTTTTTGTCTTGTCTGAAGCTTTCCTCATCTCCTCTCTTAATTTTTAACTTAATTTGGTATTATATTTAATTTAAAGATTTAATTTATTTATATTTATATTAACTCATCGACAGAATAGATGTCACGAGTCACAGAAGCATCGTCGTAATTGAAAAATTACTAAAAAACCCTTATATGTACAAAGTCAATAATATTATTTTAAGGGTGTTTACCTTTTTTTTATATTTTATAAATAAATAGAAAAACTAAATCATAATAAGATTTGAACTTATGTCGCAATGAATTTTAAACATTTAACTTTACCATTTCAACCGCAATATTATTTAATTTTTGTATGAACTTTTATTAAATATATTGTTACACTTTTTTCTCTCACGTCGTGAGTGTATCATAATTTAATATACATTCATTTTAAATTTTAACTTTCAAAATTACCATGGTTAAATTTAGGCATAATGACAGTTTTTCATTAATTTTCCATCTCTTTTAGTTTTTGAACTTGCATTTTTTGTCAAATCACCTTAAAATAGATGGAAAAGTTCACCTTTGTTAACTTTGTTGATGTGGAATATATGTGGAAAGCCCCGTAGATGACATGTCAGCATTTAATTAATTTTTAAAAATTTTAAAAATATTTTTTAATGATTTTATATTTTTAAAAATTGCTTTTACATTTTTTGAATTTTAAATTTTTAAAAATTAATTAGATCTTGACATATCATCCACGTGACAATTTATATATATACAACGTCAAGAAAGTTAAAAAACGTTAACTTTTTTATTCATTTTGGGTTGATTTGACAAAGAAGCAAATTTAAAAGGAAATACAAAAATTAAATAGATGACTAAAATGATTATTTTTTACATAATTTCAAGTAAAAAAATAAAGAGAGAGAGTTTATTTACAATTATTTAATGGTTAAAATATCCCTACATTATGTGTAAGTTGTTCATATATTGCTTGTACTCTAAATTTGTATTTTTATTTTTATATTTTAAAATTTTAATCTTAATTAAATTATCATTAAATTCATTAAATTAAAATTTTATTTTCAAATGTTATATGATAAATATATTATTATACGTGTAATGTTAATTCACAAAAAGTCATATCATTTTAGTTAATGAATTTAACGTTACTATTCTAGTCAAGAATGAAATTTCAAAATTCAAAAATATAGGGACTAATAACAAAATTAAACCTTACTGATTTAACCATTTTTAATTTAAGTGATTAATGTGGAAATATTACTTTATCATACGTGTAAACTTTCTTTGTTAATAAAGAACTTAAAAAATAGCCGATTGAGCCTTAACTCGATTAGCATTAATATTGTTGTTAATCCAAGAGGACTTAGGTTCAAGTACGTTAAAATACATTATCTTCCAATTTTAGGGCTTAGGAAGGACTATAAATAGTTTTACACATTAAATAAAAAAGAGCAGATATAATAAAAACGAGCAGATATAATAAAAACGATTAATAGTGAAATAAAAATAATAATAAATGTGCCCAACAAAACTTAACAATTTCCTATAATAAATCAAATCAAACATGAAAATCAACTTTGTTTCTTTGTCCAAAAATAGAAAAAAAATCATTTATATTTTAGAGTGCATTATTGAAGAATCAAACACAACTAGCACTAGCACCAGCACCAGCACCAACACTAGGGGAATCGTTAAAATGTCAAATGAATTTACAACTAGGATTCAAATATTGTACTACCAACCCTTATTTAGACTCTGGACTGGACCAAATCAAACAAATAAAATACTTTAAAAGGGCTAATGCATTTTTTTATCCGGGTTAATCTCTAAACATGATAATTATTATCACGTTCGAGTATAATTTTTTTCAAGTTAGTACTTAAATTGACAACTGTACTCACATTAGGATCTAAATTGTTTTTAGTTCAACTTTTTTTAAAGACTAACTTGGACCAAAAAAAGTGGTTAAAATATATTATAGGTCCTAGCGTTGTTCACAGATTTGGAGTTAGTTCCTGTACTTTTATTTCTAGGAATTTAGTTTATTTATTTTCAATTGTTTATACTATTAAATTGTCTTTATTTGATGTGTTGGTGTGACATTTTGAAATAAAAAAATACTCACCTGATAGTAATGTAATTAAAAATATGCCACGTTGTAATGAATTTGAATTTAACAAGCTGATTTTAACAGTGTTAACAGTTGGATTTGAAGTTTGAAATTTGAAATTTGAAAAGTAGATGAAATAAATTTCTAGAAATAAAAGTACAAAGACTAAATCTAAATTTATGAAGAGTGTAGGGACTTATGGCATTTTTTAACCAAAAAAATTTATACCCGAAATAAGAACAATTGTCGAGTTCAAGGATTAACTTATACCAACAAAAATTTAAGCCTCGAACAATTGCCGGATTCAAGGACTAACTTGAAAAAAATGTTTCATTTAGGGATAAAATGTGGATTAATCCAATTTAAAATTCAAAACACTATTTTTCTTGGAATGTCAGCTATATTTTTTTAAATATATGTAAGAAACTCAACAATTGAAGTTGCTGGGTCATCTCCACATACTTCCCAAAAAGGTTTAATACACTTTTCGAGACTTCAACTTAACAATTATTTCCATATTAGGACCTTAAGTTAGCAATTTTTCTCATATTGAGGTTTGAATTTTTTTTTTCCAAATTTTTCAAAGTATAAAGAAAAAGGATCAAAACCTAATGTGGGAACAATTACCAAGTTCAAGGATTAATTTGGAATGGGAAAATTTAATAAGTTTAGGGACTAACTTGAAAAAAAACTCAGATTCTAATGTGCAAAAAGTTCAGGCCCCAAGAGTAAATTAACCCACCTTAAAATTCAAAACACTAAATTTCTTCGAATGTCGGCTGTATTATTTATATTATATTTTTTAATGTATATAATAATTATATGTAAGAAACTCAACAGTTGAAGTTGCTGGTTCATCTCCAAAAAAACTTCCCAAAACAGCATCATTTTTTTTTCCTCTTCTCTGCAAATTTTTTCAGCTGAAACAAATCTAGAAAAACCCAATTTGAAGATTAAAAATTCAAAGTATTGAGTCACACTTTCATTTTGTAAAAAGGTCTTTTCCTTTTATTCGTTTCATTTTTCTAGAAAGTTGAAGGCTTTGGATCTGAAATTTTGGGTCATTTTGACTTTTTTTCATTTGAGATAAGAATTGGGTTTTTGCTTTTGATTTAGATTTTTCAGTACTTTCAGAAGAAGAACAAAAAAAAAATGAGTTGGAAAAGCAAAGGATTTGATCCAAATCCTAAATCTATGGTAACAAAAAAGTTGACTCTTTTGCTTTGCATTGGCTGTTTTTGTGCTGGAATGCTCTTTTCTGATAGGTAAATTTCTTTTTATTTTCATTTCTTGATTTGGTTCTAGCTTATATTTGCAGTTTGATGAATTAGGTGATTGTAAATATTATATATATATATAACACTTAGTGAAAGCAATAGCTGTTTTTCTTTGTTTTAATTAGTTCCATGGACCATATTTTAAATCACTTTTTTACTAGGTTTATTGCTATATATTTGTGTATATTATTTTAGTGGCAATGATTATGAAAACTTTTGATAAATAATCATTAATTTTTAGGGATTTTCTTTTTGTTTTTACATTTAGATTGATATGTGCTATGTAATTAATGAACCCACTTTGTTTAATGGTGTGTAATGCTAAGATCTGCACTTCATATAGCCTTGTGAAGGTTTTCATGTCGTTGTTTTATGCTTCTTTCATGGTGGATTCAAAGTTTTAGCCAGCATCAAGATCTTTCCGTATTCGCTTTCACTGCGAGGATTGGTTAATGTCCTCTGAAAATGGTGTTTTGTTAATGATATTCATTTGACATTTCATTTTGTTTACTGTCCTTATATTGAAACTTGTTGTTGGGATCTTCCGTTATTATCGTTTTCTCGAATTTGTTCAAGAATCAATGGATGTTCTCTGTCCCGAATCGAGAAGCTACCTTTATATCTTCAGTCATAGTTTGTTATATTGTTACCAATGTGAATGCCTAACTAATTAGATCTTTGGGGGTATCAGAATGTGGACAGTGCCGGAGGCAGAGGATAAAACCATATCACGAGCAATGGGTGTTAAAGATGAAAGACTAAAGTTAATTTCAGAGGGTTGTGATCCGATACGAGTGAGTTTTCTATTCAAATACTCGATAATTTTGTCGCCTTTTGTTAAGTTCTTGTTAGCTTACACGATGGATTTATATTAACAGAAGGATGTGAAGCATGAATCAAAGGATATACTCAGTGAAGTTTCGAGGACTCATAATGCTATACTGTAAGTTCATATCCGTGCTTCACTTTTTTACTTACCCCTTCGATTTCATTGTGGAAGGTGTATTTTTTTTTTACGGATTATAAAAATGCAGAACATTGGACAAAACAATATCGAATTTGGAGATGGAGTTAGCCGCTACAAGGGCAGTGCAAGAATCAATAATTAACGGTTCTCCCATTTCCGACGACCTGAAAATCCCTGAAACAAATGGGAAACGGAAATACTTAATGGTTGTAGGCATCAATACCGCTTTTAGTAGCAGAAAACGAAGAGATTCAGTTCGTGCTACTTGGATGCCTCAAGGAGAAGAAAGAAAGAAGCTTGAAGAGGAGAAGGGAATCGTAATGCGATTCGTAATCGGCCATAGGTATGTACTTTATCGAGTTCAAAGCCAAGTTTTGTGGACAGAAGCTTTATGAATCCTTTTGTTGTATAGTCAACTATTTCGACTGAATTGAATTCTCTTTAAACTTTTTTATCTGTCCAATCGATAGTGCTACCTCCGGGGGCATCCTCGATAGAGCTATTGAAGCAGAAGACCGAAAGCATGGGGACTTTCTGCGGCTGGTACTATCCTCAATCTTGCTAGTTTTCAGTTTTATGTATATATCTCGGGAACAACTATGTAGCCTTATTTTTTATTGTAAAAACTTTTTGTTCCGAGCAGGAGCACGTTGAGGGTTATCTCGAATTATCAGCCAAGACAAAGATATACTTCGCCACTGCTGCTGCTTTGTGGGATGCTGATTTCTATGTCAAAGTCGATGATGATGTGCATGTAAATATAGGTACATATACAACATTTTCTTCCCCATTCTCTTTTTTTTTTCTTTCATGAGAACAGTCTTTTAAACCGGTAAACATTAAACCTAAAATTCTTTAATATATTTTCCGTTTTCGTGTGGTTGCCAAAATGTATGTTGCACTTGAAACTGAGTATTTTGTGATGACAACAATTTGTAGATGTAACTCATTTATCTTGATATGTTTTTGTGTTTCTAGATTTGATATGATAGATATTGGATACGGTAAAAGACCTCTCCAATCTCTGTCAATTTTGAAAGTGAGCAACTAAAGATAATTAAGCACGGCGTTAATGTTTTCCATCAATTGTACATAATTTCAATTGTTATAGTAACAAATTTAGCATTTAATGTTTACATATTTTGTCATTATGACCTTGATTCTAATATTCAGCAAATTCATCCTCAACATTTAAGCATTTACACAATCGTTGCAGGATAAATTAGAACCAAATTGACAGAATGTGTAAACTTTGTAGGCTAAATTTATTATTCTACCAATTAAAATCATATACAATTGATAGAAAATATTATCGTTCTGATTAATTGTTCTTAGTTGTTCACTTTCGAAATTGACAGGATTAAATTGTTTTAATTTTTTTGAGAGGGACTGGAGAGGTGTTTTTACCAATTGGATACTCATTTTTGGTTTTTTTCCTTGGATAATGAAAAACATTAAGAAAATGTGTTTGGTTAAAAATTTTGAAAATTTAAAATAGGTGAAAATTAGAAAACAATAAAAAGTTGTTTTCACTAAAAATGTTTGGTAAAACTAAAAAAATTAACTTAAAATGAATTGACTTTGGTTCAAACATATATAAACAAAATTTGCTTTTGCAGCAACACTTGGAGCAACTTTGGCTCGACATCGAACCAAGCCCCGGGTTTATATCGGTTGTATGAAATCCGGTCCCGTTCTTGCCCAAAAGTAAGTCCAAGGTCATGTTTCTAACAAAGAAGTTCGGAGTTATAACCTAAATTTATGTTTTCTCACTTTTATTCTTGTCCATGGATAGGGGAGTAAGATATCACGAACCCGAATATTGGAAATTCGGTGAGGAAGGAAACAAGTATTTCCGGCACGCAACGGGGCAACTATACGCCATCTCTAAAGATTTAGCTTCCTATATATCAATTAACCAGTAAGCTTTGCATCTTCTAAACAAAATGTTGTATCTTTGTGTTTGAAGTTCATTTGTGCTTATTACTCGTCTTTCTTTAACGATAATTTTCCAGGCATGTGCTGCATAAGTATGCCAATGAAGATGTTACGTTGGGATCGTGGTTTATAGGGTTGGATGTCGAGCATATAGATGACCGAAGCCTATGCTGTGGCACCACAGGTAACATCCTAAACTAAATGCAGTACTTGTTTCCATCTGGTATTTGGAATCATCTTATCAAGGAACTTGTTATCGATAAGTGGTTCTCACCAGTCATATGGAGGCCCTTGTGTTAAGAGTTGAATTACATTTATCCCCTCTACTCAAAATTTGTACAAATTGGTCCTTTCACGGTAGATCAAAGAGCAAACAAATTCTTCTGTTAAAAAATTCATTTATTTCTACTATTAAAAGCTGGTCTTTATGCATCAGCATAAGATACATGTGGCTATACATGTGGCTATCTGATTATTTCATAAGCTACGCCATTTTTTAACTGTAGAAATGAATGAAGTTTTTAACAGATCGACCAGTTGTTGCTTATGTTTTGAGTAAATAGGACAAAATGCAATCTAACTCCTAATACAGAGGTTTCCATGGTACTTTTACTTGATATTTTCCATCACCGACAATATTTTTAAACCTATGTTGCTCAGATGTTAATTTTTTCCCTTGAAATACTCGTGTTCAACACATGGATATAAGGATATGACCTGAAAGGATCATCCATAAACAAGGAAAAACTTAAGAAACATTCAACCATACCTCTGTAAAATCTCTCACTCCCAAATCTGAGCAGCATAGCTTTAGAAAGGCACCTAACATTAAAGCAATGCTTGGAGGTTCTATGATCCCAATTGTTCTGTAACATCCCCGGACTTCCTCCGGGGACTGTATGTGTATATGTGTGTGTGTGAAAAGACAAGAATAGATAATAAATACCATATGTTCAAGGAGTATGTTACAAAACCAGGATTTGGAAACAAAAAGATTGATGATGAAAAACATTTGCTGCAGATTGCGAGTGGAAGGCTCAAGCAGGCAACGTTTGTGTTGCTTCGTTCGATTGGACCTGCAGTGGGATATGCAAGTCTGTTGAGAGGATGAAAGACGTTCACCGACGGTGTGGAGAAGGCAAGAATGCTTTGTGGAGTGAAGCTTAGTCAGTTTTCCTCCGATCTCCGGAGGAAGCAAAGTAAACAAAATAGCCATAGGAGCTTGTTTTTTTGGCCTTCATGAGAATACATTGTAGAAAACAGTGAGGTGTGTAATTAAAAAATTCAATTCTTTAGGGGGGGGTGGGGAGTTTTGTAAGTGTGAAAGGCAAACTCCACAATAAGTGCCATTAGTTAAGCCATAAAGCTTTTGCTTCTTTTATATATATATATATATTCACAAAATCAGTGGCTTTTTTTCATTACACTTTTTGACTGATATTTCTCCCTTTTTCATGATTGTGGGTGAAATTGATGATGAAATGCTTCCATTTTGATGTCTTCATTTCTTCATCTTTAAGCATCACCATCTAAGATTATATATATATATAAAGGGTTTGGTTAAATTATGAAAGTTAAATTCTACTCATAGCTCGGATTTATTTTTATACTTTAATTTGATCAATTTTAGTCATTGTAGTTTTCGAATTTTAAAGTTTTAGTGGTTTGTTTGGTTAAATTCAATTACTATTCTTGTGTACTATACATACATTTGTAAATTTAATCCATATTATTCAATTGGATAATCCTAAGTTTTTATATGTCATTACACGTATGGTAATATATTTGTCACATTAAATTTTGGGAATAGCATAACTTAATATATTTAACAACTATTATTTGGTGAAGGCTGGAATCTTAAATTTTGAAAAAGTGCGTGAATTAAAATTGATCGAATTAAAATACAGAGACTAAATTCATAACGTTTACAATATACGGTTAGGGGTGTTCATAGTTCGATTAAAACTGGATTAACCGACCGAGCCATTCTAATTCAGTTAATTGGTCAATAGCCGAATTTAGTTCGGTTGGAGGTCGGTTAATGATTTTTTAAAATTGCAGTTATTGATTAATTTGAATTGAAATCGAGTAATTAACCGAAATAAATAATATAATATATATAATATATTTTTATATTAGCAATGTATTTTTTGAACTATTATTTTTTATATAAATCAAAATAAATAATATATTATATATAATAAATTTTTTGAACTATTAAAAAAAGAAATGAACATTAACAATATATTTTTTTATATGTTTTATACTCTTTTTGTATTTCTTAAGGTATCTACTGAAGTAAGTTCAAGAACTTATTTTATACTTATTTTAATCAAAAGACAAAAAACATATAAATATCGGTTTATTCAATTAACCAAACGAATTAACCGAAATATTTCAGTTTGGTTAATGTATTTGAAAAAATTTCACTTGGTTAATAATTAAAGTTTTTACATTTCAAGTAATTCGATTAATAGTAATTCGATCAATTAATAATTAAAGTTTTATATATATATATATATACTGTGACTAATAGCAAAATTTAACCTTTTATATATATATATATATATATATATACTGTGACTAATAGTAAAATTTAACCTTATATATATATACTGTGACTAATAGCAAAATTTAACCTTATTTTCAATATACTTTATTTAATGCTTCAATTGTCAACTAAACATTTTAAAGTTGATAAATCAATTTAAAATTTAGGTACTAAGAAGAAGACCCACAAAAACCCTAAAGCCAAGTTTGCTGTATTGTTTTGATTCCCATTTGAAGTGTAGACAAAAAATTGGTTCAAAATTGAGCTCTATCAATCACTAGAAATTATTTTATTATTGGTATAATGTTAAATTTAGTCTTTAACATTTATATTTTCATCAATTTGGTCCTTTTTAGTCAAATTTAACCCTTAACCTTTTAAAACAGTCAAATTTGACAATTGACTTTTTTATAAAAAAAAGGTCAAAATGGTTTTCCTTTAATGAGATTACTAACTAAAATGTTAAAATTTTAAACACAAGAACATGCATGACAATTTACTTGTACTCCGTGTTAATTATTTTTGAATTTTATGAACTTTTATATATTTTTAATTTTATTTTTATAATTTTTGAAATATTTGTTTATGTAAAATATAAGACAAATTATATTATATTAGCATGACGCACATAAACTGTCATATGAGTTATCAAGTCAACAACGTTAAAAATTAATATTTTAATCATCATTTATGTTAAAAAAAAATATAACTCTTTTTAAAAAAATTAAGTTTAAATTTAACTTTTAAAAATAATGACCAAATCGATAAAAATATAAAGATTGAAGATTAAAATTATTATTATACCTATAATATTTAATAAATACAGTTGTACAAACCAGAATCAAGTTCACTCAACCTTATCTCATTCAAAGAGTTAAAAAAAAAAACAGTAGTGGAATCAAACAAGGTCATTTTGCATCATCCATTAAAGTGAAAACAAACACCTACCAAACAATCATTACTTCCAAAAAGAAAGCACAGCCCCACTAGTTCTCACTCATCCCACTAACATATCAAACCTAATATCATTCATCCCACTATTTCATATTTCATATTATCTTTCGATTTATGAATTCGATTTATGAATTTCGATGTCTACTATTAATAATAAAAAATATATAAGTAAATTTGAGTACGTTAAAATGCATTACCTTTTTATTTACGAGTTGAGGAAGAGTTATTAATAGTTTTAGATATTGTGTAAAAAAAAAATACGACCAAAACCCATAATGAAATTGTTCAAAAAATAATGAGTTCAAATGTCTTTAAGCGCATATTATCCTCCGATTTATGAATTTTGAAAATTATAAGTAGTAGTAAGAAATGTATAGAAAAAAAAAATGTTTAAAGCCTATAAAAATGATTTTTACATTACACTTTAGGAAGAAAGGATATCAACACCAATACTCGGATCTTAAACTTTAAGTTATCAAGACAAAATTTTAACCACTCCTTTGTCTTAATTATTTTTTCGATATTATTGAATTACCCCGTAAATTGAATCAAAAATAATAAAAATGTCAATTGATATGCTTCTGATTAAATTGTTTCAACCATAACTTCTTACCACTCAATTCAACAAGCATAAATACAGATCTTGAACCTTGAGGTGCCGATACAAAATTTTAACCCTCGAATTTAACCAATTGTATAAACTAACCTAAAAATCAAAATATTCAATCCTCCTACTTTTTTTTTTTACCTACTTGATTCAACAAACAATCCAAAAGCTCCCCTTTCGCACCATAATACAGTACCCCATATCTATCCCCCACCACTTGTTCACTTTACCATTCAACAAAACCATTCCATTTTTCTTCTCTATCTTAAACCTTGTTGTTTTGTTCCAAAAGATGAGTAACAACAACATTGCAGAAAGCTCAAACACCCAAAACCCAATCCTCAAATTGCTAGATTGTTCCCTTAGGGTTTCAGTGATTCCACTAAGTGTTGCAACCATTTGGTTAACTGTAACTAACAAGCAAGACAACAGCATCTACGGAGATGTCAAATTCAACAATCTTTTGGGTCTCAAGTAAGTCATCTTACCAACTTCTTTCTAGTGTCGATTGAGTCTTGACTCGGTATTAACTTTTTACAATATTGATAAAAATCAACTTCTTTACTAAGTTGACACAGTAACGAAGATAACGTGAGTTTAAACGCGTTTTTTCTCTTATTTAAATATTAAAAAAGAGTTATGAGTCGAGAAATAGACAAAAATCAACTTCTATAAAATGTTGATTGAGCCTTAGCTCATTTGACACTCTTGCTATTGCAACAACGAGGAAGACATAGATTTGAACGCTATTAAATGAGTTTTTCCTCTGATTTAAAGATTAGAAAGGGATTATAAATAATGAAGTGTTAAGATTTTTATATATTTATTTATTTATATTTTAGATAAATAAAAAGTACTGAAATTTGATTCGCAGATACATGGTTTGCACCAGCGCCATATGTGCTGCTTATGCTTTATTTGCTGCCATTGCCTCTTGGATCAGATATTTTGTCACTAAAGCTTGGCTCTTCTTTGTCTCTGATCAGGTATTTCAATCCTTAAAAACATCAAACTTTACCATAATTTTCATGTATGATTCTTTGAATATTACTTTTTTCGATTTAAAAATTCTAACCCAATCATTAACTTTGTTAGTATTTTCTGTCAAAATATGTCAATTTGTCATATTTATTAAACTATTTTCGTATGCCGATACGAATGAATTAAGTTGACAAATTCTGACAGAAATTATAAACAACGATAATGATTGGACTAGAATTTTTAAATCGAAAAAAGTAGGAGGATTGAATTACTAAACTATTAGTAAGTTTAAATTTTAATCACTTACTTTCAAAAAAATTTATTTAAGAACCGAGACTGATAACATATTTTAACCTCTTTCTTGTTTTGGTACTACAGATTGTAGCATATTTAATGGTGACATCAGGGGCAGCAGTGATGGAAATATTGTACTTAGCATATAATGGGGACCAAAAAGTCACGTGGAGTGAAGCCTGCGATAGTTATGGCAAATTCTGCAATAAAATGAAAGTAGCTTTGATCCTCCATGCCTTGGCTGTTTGCTGCTTCATGGTTTTGGCTCTCATCTCTGCTTATAGGGTTTTTAGCAAATTTGACCCTCCTTTTTTTTCTAAACAAGATAATGAAGAAAGGACTTAATTGCAAAATGGCACAAACATTTGGCTTTGTTTTGCATTAATATATATACTCTTTATAGATGCTTTGGGGTTTAAACTAATAAGTGGATTATATTCCATAGAGAGGTATGTATTATATGGGAAATTACCTGATGTGAGCGTTGAATACGAATGTTTTTATATGAATATTATCAATTATTTTAAATTTTTTATTTATTTATTTATATGTTTGAACGATAATATCTCGTTTGTGTTTATATACGGGTTAAAAGAAGATAGTTTAGCAAAATGAATAGAAGAAACTAAACTTTGCTAATGAGATTTTGGTTCAATGGGGTAAAAGTATCACGGAGGACCTTGTATTAGGAGTTAGATTACAATTTGTCCATCTTCGTTCAAAAAATGTGCAAATTAATTCTTGTACATTGGATCAAGGAGTAAACCAATCCTTTCGATTAAAAATTTCATTCGTTTTTATAATTAAAAAATGGTTTGACTGGCGAAATAACCAAATAGTCACATGTTGCATGCTATGTGTACCTCATGCTGAACCAAATGGAATTTTTAACAAAATGACCGAATTGCTCTTTGATCTAATGTACAAGAACTAATTTCCCCATTTTTTGAGTACAAATGGCAAAATACAATCTAACTTCTAGTACAAAAGCCTCATGGTACTTTCACTGGCTCAATGGTAAGTTTTTAGAACCGAATCAGTGGTTAAATTGGTCAGGTCACCGGTTCAATTGGTCCATACTGATTCTCGAGTCAACGGGTCTAATATATTTCTTCAAACTGATACCTCAATCGATTTCAAGTCTTTATCAATTGATTGAAAAAAAACTATTAGTAATTTTAAACATTGTGTCAAAAAAAATAGATATGATCAGAATTTATAAAAGAGAGTTAAATTTTTCTTTTAAAATCAAAGGGAAGTGGTATTATTCTTGTCTGGAATATGCTAATTGAACTCTAATCTGTTAAAATAAAATGGCAGCAGCTTAAAATTAAAGCAACAGCTAATCAATTTCAAATTTCAATTGAAAACAAAATTAAAACTTTCTTAAACTTGTAATAAATACATAGCTACAAAAAAGAAAAAATAGATAAATCCGTCACAGCACTCAAAGCTGCAAAGCCAGATCTGGCTGCTGGGAATCAACCAAAACACCTGACGATTGTTTCACCGGTGACCCTGGAGATTGGAACCCGATATTAAGATCGGGAGGAAGTGAATCCTGCTTCTGTCTCGGCTGTGCTCGAGGGCTAAGACCTTGCCAATGAGGCTGAACTTGGAACCGAGACAAGTCGGTCGCCACGAGTTGAGGGAAAACCATGGGTCGGTTTTGGAACTGAGCTTCATTCATCATGCGAACATGTTGCGGTGGGAAACCATGGAGGGGAAAATTATTCTTCTCTGGCTGAGGTTGAAAATGCATCCCCGCAGAAAGAGGGAATTGCCCTCGAACTTGTGAAGCTTGCGGATGAAGTTCCCTAGCCGGGTTGTATAACGAATCTGCGGATATTTTTCCTTTCGAAGTGCCAGAGTTTTCATTTGCTTCCTTAAAGGCTCCAGCTCCTATAGACATCCATGCACGAGCAGCGACAGCGGCAGCATTGCTGGACTCATCTCTTCTAATAGGTGGAACAGATGGCATAGCTGGTGGAGTAAACAAAGATGGCCTCCCTTCTGATGTTGACCCATTTGCGGGACAAAATGAAGTGGATTTCGATTCAGAAACGGGGACATCAAGAGGATGTGGCTTAGCAGGAACTGGGGTCCTATAAGTTCCAACATCCTTTCGAACATCAGTTGCAGGAACCGGGGTCGTCCTATGAGTAGCATCATCCTTTCGAGGATGAACATCAGCAGCATGCTGCAACTTTGTGAAAAGGGCTGATTCCTTAGGAGCACGAGTCTCGAAGGTTAATACCGGTGTTGGAAGTGGTTCATACTCTCCGACCCACCCACGACCAAACTTACAGCCAACAGGCAGTGCTTGCTCAATCCTGCGGGATGCAACTTTCCATGCAACAGGTCCAAGCGTTGCAGCAAAGCGAGCAAGACTCCTAGCATACGAAAGTTCTGCTTGAAGCCCAACCTGAATCAGAAAAGAAAAATAACTAAGAAGGCTAATAATAATTGAAGATGATAAAATCAGTTTGCTTGTTACATACAGCAACCAGCTGCTTGATTTCAGCCTCAAAGGTCGTAAATATCGAATCCGATCTAACCACCGGTTGATTAGATATGTTATATGTTGCACGACGATTATCATCAAGTGCAGTTGTCCTCCTCCCAAATTTAGAAAGAAGACCCTTCCCTAAGACACGAAAGAATAATTTAAGAGCTAAAACAGCACTGCCACATGTATAAGGCCCTTATCAACAATTAAAAAGCCACTATCGAAAGTGGAAATATGGGTTCGAAAGGGAACTCAATACCTGATGATAGTTCTTCAGTTTTCTCTCGATTATAATCAGGCACAGATGAGTTACCATCTACAAGTACATCAGTATGGCTAGGCCTCCCACAAGCATTAGCTTGGATAGCGATGGAAGTGTTCAGGATATCTCCAGAAGTGGCAAGAATGGCCCCTGAAGAGAAATCAGAACCAACAGGTTCCTGTGTTGTAAGGTATAAAGGTTTTCTGGTTTGCTTCTTTGCTAAGAAGTTTGATTTTGTTTTCTGTTCAATCTTGCTATCTTTCTCAGACCGGTCTACATCAATCCTTAACTTCTCAAACTTTTTCATGGCCAGCTCTTGAATGGACCTTGCCTTCGCATAATAACTTATAGTCAGAACTCAGAAAACCAAAAGATAATCAAAAGTAAACTATAATTCGGAAGGAACGAAGAGGCGAAAAAAACATTATACCTGTTTATGGTATACTGTATCTGGCGCATTGTATTGCATTGCGTTTGAGCATATTAAGAAGACATCACTCTGCATCCAAGAAAAAACAAGCATAAAAATCCAAGAGAAGGCAAATGTGAAAGCGGGGATCACTGTGGACCAAAATGCTACATTTTAGTTCATTCGGTGATATTGTTCACACTACTCAATGTAAACACAAAGCAGAGGCATCTCCATTTACAAGCACCAAAAACCGAAATCTATTTACCTAACCAAAAAATTCAGCTAATTGCAAAATGCTAAAAAAATAAAAGCCTATGACAACAAGATGATGAAGTAAAAACCCAGCCAAGAACTAGGAAACATATTGTCCAAAGACTGAACATATCCCTCAGTTCCACAATGTCGAAAACCAATTAACCAAACAAGATCAAATGAAAGATGAAGCTCTGAATCAGAGGCAATCTATCTCAATTAACATGGTGGGGTACTTCTTGGTTTTTGCAAGCTCATTTAGAAAGTTTCACCTTCACCAAAGTGTTCTAATCTGAAAATTTGCAACCTCAGCAGCCATCAAAAGGAGTTACTTTTATGCTTTCAAGATACCTTAAACAAATCTGTTATCTTAGTGAGGAAAGCAAATGCAATAGGACCACCATAAAAACTCTAGCCACCACTATTTGCCAATTGAAAACAATGTTGGTAAAATTATGATGAATATTAGCAACTCTCCAATAGAATGGACCAAAATGCAACATTCAACACTTGAGCCATGCCAACCAAACCTTTTATCTTTATCACAATGATTTTCAAGTTCCATATGTCAGATCTTGTATTGCATTACAGCAATCCACAACACTCTTGCCCAAAACCCATAAAACATACCCGATGCCAAAACAGTTACAGGATAATAAACAAGCATCTATGAAGATTGAAAAAATTCCACACCAGTTCTATGCAATTTCCACTTTCTCAAATTTGATGAACACCATGTGGCATCTTTAGAACAAGAATACACTTTGGGGGCTGCAATGCAGATCGATTTCTCCAATAAATACTAGAGCTGAACTTAAGGAGGCCTCTTCTTTTCCCAAATCAATTAATTTCATACCATGTTCAAAGGGGTAGAAAATTAGGAGAACTTCAACTAAGAAGAGAACTTCAACTAAGAAGAGAACTTCAGCTACATAAACCAAGCCGAAGAACACCATGAACACATACCTCAAATTGTTCCAGTGTCGAATAAGATCCATTTGCCAACTTCTTCCTCACCGTGGCAAAGTCCATCGGATGCTCAATCACATCATGGTAATCAGGAAGCTGCAAAATCAATAAAAACTTACTAAGGCGAAAGAAATTAAACTCAAAACAAACCAGAATTCCAAATAGGAACGTGCTGCCAACACTTTCGAAGTAAATTCTGCTTACCTCCTCAGGATCAACGGGTTCCGCATATACACCATACGTGTCTTTCCTGCCATGATTCACAGCCAATCCGGCATAAGCAACACCAAGTAGAGAGAAGAAAGAAGAAAAAGAACAGAAAAAAAGGAGTCCAATACTCACTTCTGAAGTTTATCAAGAATCAATTCCAATATCTTCTTATCAGGTAATGGAACCGCTGATGGAGGATCGGATGGCGTCCCTAATAAAAACCAACCAAAATCCATATCAAAATTCCACATTCTTAAACCGAGACACTGAATTCTCAAAACCCAGCACTCACATTACAACAAAGCTCCATAAACAGAGCAAAAATCGAAGACCTAACAATAAATCAAAAACAAACCTGGAACCGAGTCCTGCCCTTTGGATTCCCCTTTTCTCCCTCTCATCTGTCAAACCAAAAAAAAAACTCCTAAACTTCAGAACACCCAAACCTTAAAAGAACACAAATCATCAAAATATAAAAGCTTACACTCAAACCAGAACCCATCTACAAAGTCTCCCACAAGCTACATATAATATATAGATGAAGAGAGAAATGAGAATGAGACAGTGACAGTGACAGGAGACAGTGACAGCTAAAGGGGACAATATAGGTACACTCGAACATTACAGACAGAGAGTAGAACACAAAGATTTAGAGAGAGAAACAGATGGTTTAGAGGGAGAGAGAGATAGATAAATAGAGAGAGAAAGGTGGGAGCGTGATCAGATTCCGTTAGAAGATTTTTTGGGGGGGGTTTTTTGACAGTTGACCCTTAAAACCGTTAATTTTCTCCTAAATTCTCTCGTTCCCTCCAAAGTCCCAAACAATAAATAGTTGCTTGCTTTCAGCTTGTACTTCTCCTTTGATAGATCAGTAGAGTACAAATGATTTGATACAAACCTCGGCATCCACATCAACACGGCCATCGTCATCATCATCTTCATCATCATCAACTTGTCGGTCTTCTTCTTCTTCTTCGTCTTCATCATCAACTCCATCACTGACGTTGATTCTTCTCTTTTTAATCTTTCTCTTCCTTCTCTCACTTTCCTCTTCTTCCTCTTCCTCATCTTCATCTTCTTCTTCCTCCTCCACTTCCTCCTTCGCCGTTCGCCTCCCACGCGCGGCTGACGACGAAACAACACCTCGGCCACGGCTCGGCGGTAAAGAAACAGGAGGAGAAGGCGGTTCAGCTTCTAGACCTTGATTAAGTTTAAGAATAAGCTTAAGCTTCTTCTCTCTCCTCCTCTCTTCTTCCTCGTCTTCTTCCTCGAAGTCTTCGTCCAGGTAATCATCATAATCGATGTTATACCTCACATTTCTCCGCCGGTGACTCCGCCGCAGCTCCGATTCAGTCGCTGCTGCCGGCGAGCTTCCCCTTTTAGCCAGATCCGCCTTCGATGGCCTCCCTTTCTTCTTCCTCTTCACGATCTGCCCCATCTCTTTACACCTTTTCTCTCTAAAAAAAAAAAAAGCCTCACACACCCTCCCCTCTCTCTCTTCTGTTGTTTTTATTTTTTATTTTTATTTTTATTTCCACTTTCTCTCTCTTAAATTTTTTTTGATTCCATTTATTTTTTTTCCAGATAGTGTCTTGGCCTTTTTCCCGAGATTTCCGACCCTATATCCGAGGCTGTAGGTTCGTATATAAATAAAAAATGAGTGTGATGTTTGTTTTTTCTTTTTCAACTTTCTGGCTGTCTAAATGACATATCGGGAGTGTATAAAACGACACCCAAATACGCCGTTTTGGAAACTCCCTGATTAGGGTTCGGCGTGTCCCGTTCTGTGCGGCTCATTTTCTTTGATCCTAAGACTTTTTTTTTCTTTAGCGCGTGTGTAACACGCTCGTTATATGTAATGACATTTTTACTCGTTCTGATAAAAATTACTATGAAATTCTAAAATTTTCCTTTTATGGTAAAAAATGTAACATCAATAGTTCCGGGTCAGTTCATCGATTTAATCGATTTATCGTCAAATTTTTTTATCTAATCATAATTTTTATAATCGTGTTTTTCAAATTATATTCTAATTTTTATTTATTTATATTTTATATTAATTTAATTATAATTTTAATTTCTCAAGTTGTAATTGATTTTAGTCTAATTATTAACAATGATAAAAGCATAATTGTTAATATTAAATATATAATTAACTAATGGGAAAAGTTAATAACAAATTATTAGAATTTAAAATCAAAGAAAATTAACAATATCCTTATAAAAATAATTTAAAAATATCATCAAAGCATTAATTAAAAATATAAAAAAGTTGAAATAATATAAAATAAAAAATACATTAATGTGCTTATAATAAGAATGCAACCTCAGACTCGATGATGTAATTGCAATTATCTAACCATCTAACGAAATGAGCTAATATGTTAAAAATATTAATTAAAAAAAAACTTGAAGCAACATGGAAATAAAAAATTATAAACATGAGTAAAAGAAGAATCGAACTCGAGACTCAAGAATATAATTACAACTACCTAACAATCTATTGAAAAAACTAATATACTAAAAACCATTAATTAAAAATTTAAAAAGCTTGAAGCAACATGAAATGAAAAAATACAAATGTGAGTTAGAGAGGAATCGAACCGAGATTCAAAGATAAAAGCACTAACATTTAGCCATTTGGCCAAAGCTAAAAACATATCTAAGTTGGAAGCATTTTCCTGCCGTATCTACTGAAAATGCATCCAACTTCCACTGTAAAGGCGTCCAACTGGACGCATTTTCCCTTTCTCTATCCAAAATCAACCTAATCTGATAAATTTCAAAAAATTGGCCTAATCCGATAATTATAGTTAAAAAAAAATAATTTTTGGGTAATTTACCCTATTTATTATTTGACATTTAAAAAAATTACTAGATTAGACCAATTTTTTTAAAATGATTTGTTTTTTAGGTTTTTATTTTTTAAAAATAGGGCTAGGGTTTTGTAGGGTTTTGAGTTTTTTATTATAAATATTTTAATTTTATTATATATTCTTTAGTTTTAATAAATTTTTGAGATGTAAAATTAATAATTATTTAATTCGATATTTACTAGCATCGTATTGACACTAGTTGTATATTCGAATTGTAAAATTCAATTCGATTCATAATTGAAACTCCAACTACTCAATTTGATTAAATCTTAATTTATAATTTTTTTCAAATTTTTTTAATGCAATTGAGTTTTGATCAATTTTTTTTACAAGAGATTGAAGTCGATCAGATTTTTTAGTGCATTATTTTTAAACTTTTAGTGCATTTTTCTTCAGAAAATATATCTCGGGAATCTTGGGATATCTGATGAGTGAGTGGGAAAAAGTGAGAAGTTAAAAGTGCTAGAATGAAAACGCTCTACGTAAGTCGCATTAAGAGGGAATTGAGAGAAATGATATTTGATTGAGAAATTAAGAGGAAATCGAGAAATTTGAGAATGTGAGAGAGACTTAAGATTGAATTAAAAAAATGAAATAGGGAGGGTTATATAGACATTAAAAAGTGACGGTTAAGGGAGTCGTTAGTTCCAACGATTAGGGAAGAGTCGTTGTTCTCTAATGACTAATTAAATAATCATTAGAAAAAATAGTCGTTAGAAATGAGCATTAAGAGAAAACGCTTCCAGCCGAAAACATTTTCGTTATTTCAACCTAATTCAATAAATATATTAAGAAACGGCATTTTTACGTAATTCAATCCCTATTAAATAGCAACATTACTTATAGTTTCCAAAAGTAGAAGGATTTATTTGACGCGCCACCAAGTGCGAGTGATATTCACAAATCAAATTTGAAAATGTCCGCCAACACTTTGACTATTAGACCCAGTCTCCCACTAAAAAACTGCTCGGCTTCATCCTCGCTGTAAAAGGACTGAGTTGTCAATTCACAAAAACAGAGCTTTTCTTTTCCTTTTTCGGTGCAGCGTTCACATTGAATCATACCGTCCAAATGAGCAACGACGTCAATAAAACCAACGGTGGTGATGAGCAGCATCCGCAAAGGTGGAAAACTCCTGAAATGCAGCTCCTTCGTACGATTCAATTTCTAGGTGAAGGCTTCATTATTTGAGGTATCTATACTACATTCAATGTCTTTAAATAAATTTTTTTTTTAAATATTTTAATTTTTTAATTTAATTATTTCTTAAATAAATATTTTTCATTTATAGAGTCGTAATCATAAGTCATACAGTATGCATACTCACGAGCATGGTAGTTGGTATGGGCTAATATTGGTTGATATGTATTGTCTCAATTTTAAATCAGCATAAACTGTTTAAGTTTCATTTCGGTCAAAATATTTTAATTGTTTTAGTTCGTGTGTCAAGAGTCAGATTGCATTTTACTCTCTCTACTTAAAGAAATGAGTAAATTAGTTTGCGTATGTTAATCAAAGAACAAATCGGTCATTTTTTATTAAAATTTTCATCTATTTGTATTGTTAAAAACTAACGTAGCTAAATAAATAACTAGACCTTATCTTGATGTATGAGTAGAACTGGATGAAAATTTTAACAGACGGACCAGTTTGTTCTTTAATCTAATATATAGGGACTAATTTGTTTATTTTTTTAGTAGAAAGAGCAAAATACAATCCAATTTTTAATACAAAGACATCTATGGTACTTTTACTATAAATCCATTAAATCATGGTTTAATCCATAAACATATTAAATTTAATTTTTTATTTAAAATTATATAAAATATGGGTCATCAAAATAAAAATAGTAATCATCTAACATAAGGGCATAAGCGAAAAAAAGGACAATTTTTAAGAGGCAAATAAAATTTTAATTTTTTATATTCTATATATTTATAATTTTTAAAGAATTAAATCGAATTTTTATAATTTTAAGGGGGTAAAGTGTAATTTTATCTTTAATAATTTAAAATTTTAAAAAAATTAAAGGGCTTAAATAGTAATTTTTTATTTTTTAGGGGGCAGGGACCCCTGCCAGCCCCTAAATTCGCCTCTACATAAGGGTATATTAGTCATTTTCTAGTTGAGACTTTGTTAATTCGTGATACCGATTTAATTAAAAATTTTATTAATAATATAAATTTAAAAATAATATAAAATTTTAAATTTTAGGGTTTTAAAGATTTAAGGAAAAATGGGCTAAGTTGGCCTATAGCTGATGACAGAAAATCATTATCTTCTTTTTCTCGCTTCAGCATAAAAAAAAGTTTTGTATTACTGTATATATACGGCTTGTACGCTGTCGTTTTTCTAACTGACTCTCTGACAAAGTCAGCTAATCTGAACCGTCGGATCGCTCTGATTTGATGGTAAGCCTGTGCTGGAATCAATCACGACCGTTCTTTTTCAATTTCCTTTTACGTTTGGTTCAAATGGTGGGCCCAATGCATAACTATTCTGAAAATATTGGTAAATGGAATTATTATACCCTGGGTCCCACTGCTGACGTGGTGTAGGTGTAAATGGTCAACTTATTAATGGTTTTTAAAATTTAAATTAGGTTGAGAATAATATACACTTATTTTTTTAGTATTATTAATAAATAAAAATAATCAATTAAAATTAAATATTGAATTAAAATAGTTGATTAAGTCTTAGCTCGATCAACATAGGCATAATTATCATTGTAGGAGGATGTGGGTTCGTGTGCGTGCATTATCTTCTATTTATGGATTGAAGAAAGACTACGAATAGTTCTATATGATCAGAACTTATGATGAGATTGTTCAAAAATATTGAATAAAAATATGTTATTGTAATAAATAATATGTATAATGATAATTTTTTAGTTATTAGTATTTGTATTTTTGTCAATATTTTAAAGAGAATCGAGTTTTACCATCAACTTCTTAAAAATAGTTGAATTGTTGTTTTTTTCTAATAGAAATGCATACTAAAACGTTAAAATTTTAAACATGACAACTCACGTGCACTTTATGATATTTTTATTTTTATAATTTTTAATATTTTTTAATTTTAAATTATTTACTGACTTGACATATAAAATAAATAGTACCTTGTCATGCAGAGGCAAATCTAAAGAGGTTGGTAGGGCCTCGACCCCTCTAAAATGAAAAATTATTATTTTGGCCTTTTAGAAAATTTTAAATTAGTAAAGGTAAAATTATATTTTGACCCTTCTAAAATTATGAAAATTTAATTCAATCCTTTAAAAATATAAAGATATATACTATTAAAATTAAAATTTCATTTTAGCCCCTAAAAAATTTTTTACTTCACTCGATGTCAATATAAAGTATATATAGATTACTATGCAAGTTATGAGGTAAATATCATTAAAAAAATTAACATTTTAATCATTATTTCATTCTCGTTAAAAACAATTTTACTTTTTTTAATATTATTCAAATTTAACTAAAAAAATTACAGTAAAATTGATAAAAATGTAAAGGTGAAATCCATTATGCCTAAATAATATGCTATCTAATCTTAAAAAGTTGTTGATGGCCAAAAGAAATCTAAAAGTTATTCTAAGGATATATGTGAGTAATATTTAATTTGAAAAGCAAAAGAAAAGAAAATAAAAGCTTAAATTATCCAAATATTTTATTTTATTTTATTTTATTTTTAATAAAAGTCTTGCTTTCCACATATGTGTAAGTCTCACATATAATATATGATTTTTCTCCTTTTGAAGATATGATAATGAAATATTTCAACTATAAAAATAATATTAATATATAGCTTACGAGAATAAATTATATTAGGATAATTCTAAAAGTATATTTTTAAACACTAATAAAATAGTGACATATCATAAAATTTTAAAGATAACGAAGATTTATTATACACTAATCTATATCTAATATCTAATATATTCTCCAACTTAATTTAACATTAATTAAATTACTTAAAAATAATTAATTTTTAAATTATAAATAAACATCTTTTTTATCTTTTGTAAAATTAATCATTTTGGTTTTTTTTCTTACCCTGAACCCCGAATCCAAAATCCCGAATATTGAACTTGAACCTTAGACCTTGAGGTTTAGGGTTTGGCTTTAGGTTTAAGGTACAAAAGGTTTAGGGTTATGAGTTATGCGCTTGTGCTTTAGGGTTTGAGCTTGTGGTTTACAGGTGCATGGTCATGGGTTCGAATTTAGGATTTAGTGTTTATGGTTCAAAGTTTGAGATTTTAAAATTATGGTTAAATGTTTAAAGTTAATGGTCAATGTTATGGGTTTGAGTTTAGGGTTTCAACTTCTAAGTTTTAGGTTTAAGGTAAAAATAATTAGCAAATTTATGATAAATAATTTCGATACATAAATGTTTACATTTCAACAAAATTTTCCATGTCATTGATGCATAATTTTGAAAAAAATTTACCCTACACCTAAACTCATAACCCTAAACCATAAATTCTAAACCATAAATTCTAAATCTAAAATCTAGAAGGTCCTAAAACATGCACGATAGGAGTTCTGGGTGGAACAATGGAATTGATCTAGTTGGCTGAGTTATTAATTTGGTTGGTTGGGTCAGTAAGGGTGCCACTTTGGGATTGTGAAGCCATGACGTCTACGCTCGCCATACCAATTGTTGGTACAGTGGTACAACAAGGAGGAGATGTGGAGGAAAGATTGGTGGTCACTACGGAGGTCGATTCACCTGGACAGAGTAAAGAGTCGGAGTAGAAAAGACTAGAGAAGAGGAGGGTGTCAAAGCTAAGGGCTAAAGGTATATTGACAGAGTGTTGTCTTGGTATCTTAGAAGAGACCATCTTTTCTTCATCGTTCGTGGAGGTATTTATAGGTAAGGGTCTCGTGCAAGGTGATGTTAATGTATTGAACTCACAATCTAGCTATTATTACAAATTAGGGGCAAATATTTTCGATGGGACAAATCTTGCCATCCACTTTGACTTGATGGTATAAAACAGTTGAACCCATATGAAGTTTGGTAACGAACAACTTTATGTTCCCAATGAAAGCTTGGAGACCCAGGCGAAAGATAGCTTACACTTGTTGTAACGCCCCAATTTTTGGGAATTCTGTGAATGTTGGCATAGGTTTAATTATGTTTGTGTGCCTCTAGAAGGCCCAAGCTTAAGATAGAACCCGGTAATTTTAGTTAATTTTTGTTCCATAAGAAAAAGGGAGTGAAATTATGAAATAGGACTTATGTGAAAATGTTTGAAAATGCTATAGGCTAAATTGAAGTGGCCAAATAAATAGGAGTGCAAAATAGGAGGATTTGCATGATAAACCTCCCATTTTACATGAAGTGGCCAACCATCATGTTGTTGTAGACAAAATGTACACTTGATATCCATAATTTATGGTACAAATTGATACAAATTGATAATAGGTTAGGTAAATGTTCCATGATAATGGGTTAGGTAAATGTTTCATGATAATAGGTTAAGTAAATGTTCCATGATAATGGGTTAGGTAAATGTTTCATGATAATGGGTTAGGTAAATGTTTCATGATAAGAATTTCATGTCTTTTGTATTAAAGAATTAAATGGATGAAATATGAAGTTTTACTAAAAGAAAAAGGGGTGAAAAGAACAAAGTTTTGTCCATCTTTGTTCATCATAGCTGAAAGTTAGAGAAGAGAAAGAGAGGAGAAAGCTCTTGAGTATTTGGTCATTAGGAGGAGGAAAATTGAAGGTAAGTTCTTGGTACCTTGCTTCTATCTTGAGGTTCATGAGTTCTTCTTGATTCTACCTTAACTCTTGAAGTATATTTTGATTTTTAGTTGTGTTGTGAGCATTTGGTCATGAATTAAAATGAAGGAAATGGTTGTTGTTTCATGTTCTTTTGATGAAAAATGGAAGATATTTGAAGTTGAGCCAAACAAATAAGCATGCATGTGCCTTAGATGCTAAAGGAAAATCGGCTAACATGTTGTGCTTTAAAATGATGAAATGGAGATTATGCTTAAGTAAAAATCATAGATATGTGATGATTGATTGGTGATATACATGTTTAAATAACATGCATGCAAGATAGGTGTATGAAAGAGTGATTTGGTAATAAATCTGCTTGGGACAGCAGCAGTAACGTGACTTTGGAAAATCACCATAAATTGTGGGAGATGAATTAGAAGCTTAATAAATTATGTAATTAAAGCTTATTGAGTCTAGTTTCTAATGAAATAAACAAGAACATATTTTGAATTCTGTACAATGAGAAATTTGATTCGTAATGAAGTGTGGTCAGATTAGTCAAACAGTGAAACATGGGAAACTTTGAGAAATTTCTGGTATTGATTGGCTAAACCAAAAATTCTGAAAATTTTATGGATAGAAGATATATTAGTCTATTTTCAGGGAAAATTAACGGAACTTGCTTTGGAGTTTCGTAGCTCCAGTTATAAATAATTTAGTGACTGTTGCTCAGGAAGACAGCTTGCAGTGAAATTATGATTATGTGGTAAACATTGACAAAAATTTGTTAATGAGTTGCTTATTGATTTCTTATAAGCTTACTATGATCTGTAGGTGTGGTTGGCCGAATATTGTAAGGGGTTAATACGTAGTTTGTATTTGAATAGTTAGATTAACGTGTTAGTAATCCAATTGTAGGCGGTTCGTGTGTGGATCTCACAAGATATCGTCGCATAAGCAGTGTGTGACTAACACCCTCTTTCTTAGTCTAGATCGGCAAAAGCCAAAATGCCGAAATGCCGAAAATCGGTATTTTGAAGATTTACGAAAAGCGAATGCTCGTGAGGTAAATCGATTAATGTTTTTGGTAAGTTGAAATGTTTGACCGCAAAGTGCATGATTTCTATGCCCTCGATATTTTTGGGCTTTATGGGCCAAAATTGGAATGATGGGTCAACGGCCCAATTCGGTAAGAACCCTCGGTAGGTGATTCGTTAGTACGTGAAAAGTAGGAATATGCATGAAAAACCCTAAAATAGATAAATTCTTGAAATACCTTTAAAAGTGGAAAATTTACGTTTACCCTAGTAGATAAATTACCAAACACCCCTGGGTTAAATTGACCTAAATGCATGTTTGATTTGTTGTTATTTATCTGCATGCCATGTTGTTATTATCGATGCATGGGATGGGATATTGATGGAGGAAATATGAAGGTGGCTTGTCCACGTCTTGGAGGCTTTGCCTCAATTTATCGATAATCGAGCAGCAAGGCAAGAATGTGGAGTGGGTGGGTGGGTTGAGCTATTCCCCACATGGAGTGTATGGCTAGTACGGTGGAGTGTAGTGGTTGGTGGGTTGAGTAGTCTCCCCAAATGGGCTTGCATATGTTTACTGATGTTCTATGTATTTTGAAATGGGCCTATGGGCCATACTGTTATCTGAATAAGGGGCTAAGGCCCAGTTTATTGTAATCTGAAAAGGGCTTTGGCCCAGTACCACTGTTACCCAAATGGGCTTGCATATGTTATTGATGTTGCATGTATTTTGAAATGGGCCTATGGGTCATACTGTTATCTGAATAAGGGGCTAAGGCCCAGTTTATTGTAATCTGAAAAGGGCTCGCCCAAGACCATCATTACTGAATGGGCTTAGGCCCAATGGGCTTGAGCTGACTTGGACTTTGAATGGGTTTTCCTTACACACTGAGTTTCCCCAAACTCACCCCTTTTACTTTCATCCACGCAGGAAATCCCTTACCCATAGTGGGCTTGGAGCTGTGAGGGAATTCGGAGTGGCCACCCGTTCTGAAAGTTTGATTTTCTTCTGGTGAACTGGACATCTTTTTAATTACGTTTGAGGTTTTGGGCTTTTAAATGTAATAAGGCCGCTTATTTATTTTTGATGGTTTTAATATGTATTACTAAGATAGGTATTACTTATTTTAACTGTTGAAACTGGATAGCTTTAGGGCTCGTTTTCAAAAACAACAGTTGATTTCAAAATAACACGACAACAAGCAAAGCTTCCGCAATGAAAGTATTTTCTAAAATTAATCATTTTTCTTAAAATGACTTAATCAAATCGGTTTCTAGAAATATCCATGACGTTAAGGTGTGGCAATGGCAAGATGCATGTCAGGATTGGATCCGAAGGAGCTTGGTACTTAGCGATCAGATGGACTCACCACCTCTTTTTCCGGTTTCCTACGGTGCACGACTTCCATTCACTTTAACCCTTAATGAATTAATCTTTTGAACATTAAGTACGATTTTCTGGACTTAGAATGGAATTTTTTTTTTTTTACGTTTTGATGTGGCATGCCGAATCCGGCCATAACTTCTGGGTCGGGTTTGGGGTGCTACATTTAGTGGTATCAGAACTTTATGCCAAAAAAAAAAAAACTGACTTTTGAAAATAAATTTTCTGTTTAAAGGAGATAATCTCCGAACATATTTTTTTTACACAAATATTTGGAAAATGGATTTCAAAAAGTTTAAATCTTTTGAGTTTATCTGAAACCGATGAGGTGGCACATGAATCCCCGCACCAAGGCCGTAAGTACTATTCATTTTATATCTTGAATCGCATCTTGTAGTTAGTACTAAACCTTAGAGATAGTACTATAGATAATATAGCATAAAGGCTACGAAACTGAGACTGTAGGGTAAACTAAGCCCTAGGAAACTGAGATAGTAGCTAAACTGTGGTTACGCGAGAACAACTTTGAAACCTTATCTGTTCATAAGATATTCTATAATAAACAGTGGAAACAGTAAACTAACTGCATAAAATTGTAATCAGATAAATCGATATGAGTACGAGAGCTACTCGGGGAAGAGGCCGTGGTCGAGGCCGTGGTCGAGGCCGTGGTCGAGGCCGTGGTCGAGGCCGAGGTAGTACTCAAGCCGGATCTTCGTCTTCTGAACACATACCCGATGGAGTAGCACGACCACCACCGGTGGATGAGAATGGGCCGTATGATCGGGCCGCGGGGATGGCGCTCTGTCCCGAGCCATGTTAAGAGTTTTGGAAAGGGTGGTGGAGCTAATATCGGCCCATGAATAGGGGTCCATTTCGAGCGACTCCGCCAATGAGCCAAGTTTTGGGGTGTATCTGGAGTAGCCCCAAATGTGGTCGAAATCTTGGTGGAAGCCACGGAGCTAATTATGGATGACTTGGACCGCTCAAGAGAGCAAAAGTTAAAAGGAGCATATCCTTACTACGGGATGAGGCGTGTCGTGGTGGATCATCGTGAGAGAGGTACCCAGTGAGAGGTAACACAGGAGTTATTTAGCGATCCTTCAAGGCGAAGTATGTCTGAGCTAGCTATGTGGATGCTGTGAAGGAAGGAATTCTGAACCGACCTGTGGTGGTAAGACCGTTCTTGAATATGAGGCGAGTTTCGCGATTGAGCCAGTATGCTAATGGTATTGTCTCTACCGAATCACGAAGCGAGTGTTCGCTTTGAGGATGGCCTCGTGGATGAGCTAAGGGTGCTCATAGCTCCGCAAAGAGAGCGCGATTTTCTTTGACCGATAGAAAAGGCTAAGATAGCCGAAGAGGTGAAGCAAGTGAACGAGGAACCGTGATGAGGATCGAAATCGATTCAAGAGAGATGTTGGACCAACCTGTGCCGCAAACCGGAATGTTAAGAGAGCTAGGATGGAAGAACCGATTCGGCGGTTCCGGTGAATCTTGTTAGACCACAAGCTTGTGGAGATTGTGGTAGAATGCATTTGGGGAATGTTGGAAACGTTCGGGCTTGTCTTCGTTGTGGATCAAAGGAACATAAGATCGTGGATTGTCCTAAGAGGCCACTCGAGCTCAAGTGGTTGAACAAAGGTCATGCAACCCGTGCAAACAATGGTGAGGTGGACCGTCATTGCCGTTGAGAGGTCATGGCCGAGGTCGCGGTGGCAATGGCCATGGACGTGGGGCACCGGCAAGGGTACTATTAACACCGAGGCTCGTCACCACTTTGGTATATCTTTGCTTCGTCGCCCGAGGAGGGTGACCTTTTGACGTCATAATCGGTACGTTTTTATTTTTAGCATACCGTATATTGTCTTGGTGGATGTTGGATCTACTCATTCCTATGTTGCATGTGCCATATCTGGGTCGTTGGGTGTGCACTCTGAGGAGATTGTGAGTGGGGTATCTGTACTAAGTCCTTTGGGTCACTTTCGGTTAGGGTAGACAAAGCGTATAGGGATGTACCTTAGAAAATCAAGGTAAGATTTTCCCGGAGATCGATGGAATTACCATTCGGAGAGTTTGATCTCATTTTGGGAATGGGTGGCTTGTTAAGCATAACGCGACTGGATTGTGCCGCTAAACGAATGGTGTTAAGGACCACAAAGGATGAGGAGGTTATGGTGATAGGTGAGCGAAGGGATTATTTGTCCAATGTGGTGTCGGCATTAAGAGCCGAAAAGTGGATTCGGAAAGGTTGTGAGGTTTATTTGGCATTTGTAAGTCAGTCAGAAGAGGAGGGACTAACAGTGGATAAGGTTAGGACCGTAAAGGAGTTCCAAGATATTTTTCCGGAGGAGCTTCGGGATTACCTCCGAACCAGAAGTTGAGTTCGAATAGATTTGTTGCTCGGGCGGCGCTACCGTATCCATCGCACCGTATAGAATGGCACCGAAGGAGTTAGTGGAGTTAAAGGCTCAAATTCAAGAGTTGTTGGATAGGGCTTCATTAGGCCAAGCGTATCTCCATGGGGAGCACCAGTCTATTTGTGAAGAAAAAGGACGGGACAATGCGCATGTGCATCGATTACCGCCATTGAACAAACGACGATAAAGAACAAATACCTACGCCAAGGATTGATGATTTATTTGACCAACTTAGAGGAGCTTCAGATTTTCCAAGATTGACCTTCGATCCGGATACCATCGATTAAGGGTAAAGGAAGTGGATATTCGTAAGACAAGATTCGAGACTCGATATGGTCATTACGAGTTTTCGGTTATCTTTGTTTGGGTTGACGAACGCTTTGCCGCTTTCATGGATCTAATGAATCGAGTGTTCCAACCTTACTTGGACCGATTCGTGGTAGTTTTCATCGATGATATTCGGTATACTCGAAACCGAGGAGAAACATGAGGAGCATCTACGTATTGTCTTGCAAGTCTTTGAGAGAAGGAACGTATGCAAAGTTTAGTAAGTGTGAATTTTGGTTGCAAGAAGTGTCTTTTCTAGGTCATGTGGTTTCTTTGAAGGAATTAGAGTGGATCCTCGAAAAATTGAGGCGCTTCGGGATGGAAGCCACCAAAATCGATGATCGGAAATTCGGAGTTTTACGGGTTTGGCGGGCTATTACCGAAGGTTTGTAGAAGGATTTTCTCGATTCTTTGCACCATTGATTAAATCATTAAGGAAAGGGTAGCATTTATCTGGTGAGAGTCGCAAAAAGCTTTTGACCATTTGAAAAGGTATTGATGAAGCACCGGTGTTGATTCAACCGAGTCTGGAAGGACTTCACTGTGTACAATGATCGTCACATGTAGGGTTAGGATGTGTACTGATGCAAGAGGGTAAGGTGGTCGCTTATGCTTCCCGACAGCTTAAGTCTCATAAAGCGAACTACCATACGCACGACTTAGAGCTAGCAGCGGTGATCTTTGCGTTGAAAATCTGGAGACATTACTTATATGGAGAAAAGTGTATTATATACACAGACCATAAGAGCCTAAAGTATCTGTTAACTCAGAAGGAGTTAAACCTTAGGCAACGAAGATGGGTAGAGTTGCTTAAGGATTACGACTGTTCGATTGAGTACCACCTGTAAGGCTAACGTGGTGGTGGCGCGTTGAGTCGAAGGGTTGTTTCGATTTGAGAGCCTTGTTTGCACGTTTGAGTCTGTTTGATGATGGAAGTCATTAGCGAATTGCAAGTGAGGCCTATTTGGACTGAACAAATTAAAGAAAAACAGTTGAAGGATAACTCGTTGATTCTTCGGTTTGAGCAAGTTGAGAAGGGTAAGAATGAGGATTTTGGACTGAATACTGAAGAAGTTTTATGCTTCCGAGGAAGAATTTGTATTCCGAAGGACTCTGACTTGAGAAAGTCAATATTGAAGGAAGCTCATGGAGGACTTTGTGCCATGCATCCTGGAGGGAATAAGTTGTATCACGACTTGCGAGAAGCTATCTTGGTGGCACTGGCTTAAACGAAGTAATGTGAGTTAGTGGGGAAATGTCGACATGCCGCAAGTGAAAGTGAACATCAATTTCTTCGGATTATCGCAACCGGTGAAAATTCCATTGTGGAAGTGGGAGAGAGTCACTATGGACTTTGTGAGTGGGCTACCTTTGACACCCACCAAGAAAGATTCGTGTGGGTAGTGGTGGATAGGTTAACAAAATCGCCCATTTCATACCGGTTAGATCTTGATTACTCCTGCAAAAGTTGGCTAGGTTGTATGTGGCGAGATAGTACGACTACATGGAGTGCCGGTGTCGATTATTTCCACCGAGACCCTAGGTTTACATCTCGTTTCGGAAGAAGTTGCAGGAGGCATTGGGTACACGTTTGGATTTCAAGATCGCCTTTCACCCACAAGCAGATGGACAATCGGAGAGGGTTATTTGATTTTGGAGGATATGTTAAGGGGTTGTATCATCAATTTTCGTGGGAGTTGGGAGGACTACTTGCCATTGGCGGAGTTTGCATACAATATGACTACCAAGCAAGTATTCAGATGGCTCCATATGAGGCACTTTATGGGCGGAGATGTCGTACTCCTACGTGTTGGACGAGTTGGGTGAACGACAAGTGCTTGGACCGGAGTTGGTGGTAGATCTTGAAAGTAAGGTTAAGTTGATAAGAGATCGATTAAAGAGGCATCGATGAGCAGATGTAAGTCGATGCGGACCTAAAGCGCAAAGAGATAGAGTTCGTGGTTGGGGATATGGTTTTTAAAGGTTTCACCTTGGAAGAAGATCTTGAGATTCAGCAAGAAAGGCAAATTGAGTCCGCGGTTTATAGGGCCTTATCGAGTTCTTAAGCGAGTAGGGCGATGGCGTATCGATTAGAGTTACCACCGAGTTAGACAGAATCCATGACGTTTTCATGTGTCTATGTTAAGACGATATCGATCGGATCCCTCACATGTTGTGCCGGTGGAGGAGATTGAAGTAAGGACTGATTTGACCTTTGAGGAAGAACCCATACAAATTTTAGATCGAGAGGTTAAAGTTCTAAGAAGGAAGTCGGTTCGTTGGTAAAAGTCTTGTGGCGTAATCATGGGAGGAAGAAGCTACTTGGGAATCGAAGAGACTATCGTCAACAATACCCTCAACTATTTGGATCGTAAATTTCGAGGCGAAATTTCTTTAAGGGGTAGAGTTATAACGCCCCAATTTTTGGGAATTCGTGAATGTTGGCATAGGTTTAATTATGTTTGTGGGCCTCTAGAAGGCCCAAGCTTAAGATAGAACCCGGTAATT
The DNA here is from genome assembly GCF_025698485.1 of Gossypium arboreum. Taxonomy (NCBI): domain Eukaryota; kingdom Viridiplantae; phylum Streptophyta; class Magnoliopsida; order Malvales; family Malvaceae; genus Gossypium; species Gossypium arboreum. The sequence continues at coordinate 91,501,117 of NC_069074.1, forward strand.
TTAGTTAATTTTTGTTCCATAAGAAAAAGGGAGTGAAATTATGAAATAGGACTTATGTGAAAATGTTTGAAAATGCTATAGGCTAAATTGAAGTGGCCAAATAAATAGGAGTGCAAAATAGGAGGATTTGCATGATAAACCTCCCATTTTACATGAAGTGGCCAACCATCATGTTGTTGTAGACAAAATGTACACTTGATATCCATAATTTATGGTACAAATTGATACAAATTGATAATAGGTTAGGTAAATGTTCCATGATAATGGGTTAGGTAAATGTTTCATGATAATAGGTTAAGTAAATGTTCCATGATAATGGGTTAGGTAAATGTTTCATGATAATGGGTTAGGTAAATGTTTCATGATAAGAATTTCATGTCTTTTGTATTAAAGAATTAAATGGATGAAATATGAAGTTTTATTAAAAGAAAAAGGGGTGAAAAGAACAAAGTTTTGTCCATCTTTGTTCATCATAGCTGAAAGTTAGAGAAGAGAAAAGAGAGGAGAAAGCTCTTGAGTATTTGGTCATTAGGAGGAGGAAAATTGAAGGTAAGTTCTTGGTACCTTGCTTCTATCTTGAGGTTCATGAGTTCTTCTTGATTCTACCTTAACTCTTGAAGTATATTTTGATTTTTAGTTGTGTTGTGAGCATTTGGTCATGAATTAAAATGAAGGAAATGGTTGTTGTTTCATGTTCTTTTGATGAAAAATGGAAGATATGTGAAGTTGAGCCAAACAAATAAGCATGCATGTGCCTTAGATGCTAAAGGGAAAATCGGCTAACATGTTGTGCTTTAAAATGATGAAATGGAGATTATGCTTAAGTAAAAATCATAGATATGTGATGATTGATTGGTGATATACATGTTTAAATAACATGCATGCAAGATAGGTGTATGAAAGAGTGATTTGGTAATAAATCTGCTTGGGACAGCAGCAGTAACGTGACTTTGGAAAATCACCATAAATTGTGGGAGATGAATTAGAAGCTTAATAAATTATGTAATTAAAGCTTATTGAGTCTAGTTTCTAATGAAATAAACAAGAACATATTTTGAATTCTGTACAATGAGAAATTTGATTCGTAATGAAGTGTGGTCAGATTAGTCAAACAGTGAAACATGGGAAACTTTGAGAAATTTCTGGTATTGATTGGCTAAACCAAAAATTCTGAAAATTTTATGGATAGAAGATATATTAGTCTATTTTCAGGGAAAATTAACGGAACTTGATTTGGAGTTTCGTAGCTCCAGTTATAAATAATTTAGTGACTGTTGCTCAGGAAGACAGCTTGCAGTGAAATTATGATTATGTGGTAAACATTGACAAAAATTTGTTAATGAGTTGCTTATTGATTTCTTATAAGCTTACTATGATCTGTAGGTGTGGTTGGCGAATATTGTAAGGGGTTAATCGTAGTTTGTATTTGAATAGTTAGATTAACGTGTTAGTAATCCAATTGTAGGCGGTTCGTGTGTGGATCTCACAAGATATCGTCGCAAAGTGTGTGTAACTAACACCTCTTTCTTAGTCTAGATCGGCAAAAGCGAAATGCCGAAATGTCAAAATCGGTATTTTGAAGATTTACGAAAGTGTCGAATGCTCGTGAGGTAAATCGATTAATGTTTTGGTAAGTTGAAATGTTTGGACGCAAAGTGCATGATTTCTATGCCCTCGATATTTTTGGGCTTTATGGGCCAAAATTGGAATGATGGGTCAACGGGCCCAATTCGGTAAGAACCCTCGATGCGTGATTACGTTAGTACGTGAAAAGTAGGAATATGCATGAAAAATCCTAAAACAGATAAATTCTTGAAATACCTTTAAAAGTGGAAAATTTACGCTTTACCCCTAGTAGATAAATTACGAAACACCCCAGGTTAAATTGACCTAAATGCATGTTTGATGTTGTTATTTATCGCATGCCATGTTGTTATTATCGATGCATGGGATGGGATATTGATGGAGGAAATCAAGGTGGCTTGTCCACGTCTTGGAGGCTTTGCCTCAATTTATCGATAATCGAGAGCAAGGTCAAAGCAATCTGTGGAGTGTTAAATTTGGGTGGGTTGAGCTATTCCCACATGGAGTGTATGGCTAGTACGGGTGAAGTGTAGTGGTTGGTGGGTTGAGTAGTCTCCCCAAATGGGCTTGCATATGTTTACTGATGTTCTATGTATTTTGAAATGGGCCTATGGGCCATCATTATCTGAATAAGGGCTAAGGCCCGCTTTATTATAATCTGAAAAGGGCTTTGGCCCAGTACCACTGTTACCCAAATGGGCTTGCATATGTTATTGATGTTGCATGTATTTTGAAATGGGCCTATGGGTCATACTGTTATCTGAATAAGGGGCTAAGGCCCAGTTTATTGTAATCTGAAAAGGGCTCGCCCAGACCACTCATTACTGAATGGGCTTAGGCCCAATGGGCTTGAGTGACTTGGACTTTGAATGGGTTTTCCTTACACATCGAGTTTCCCAAACTCACCCTTTTACTTTCATCCACGCAGAAATCCTTACCCATAGTGGGCTTGGAGTCGTGAGGGAATTGGAGTGGCCACCCGCTCGAAAGTTTGATTTTCTTCCGTGAACTGGACATCCTTTTAATTACGTTTGAGGTTTTGGGCTTTTAAATGTAATAAGGCCGCTTATTTATTTTTGATGGTTTTAATATGTATTACTAAGATAGGTATTACTTATTTTAAGCTGTTGAAACTGGATAGCTTTAGGGTTCGTTTTCAAAAACAACAGTTGATTTCAAAATAACACGACAACAAGCAAAGCTTCCGCAATGAAAGTATTTTCCAAAATTAATCACTTTTCTTAAAAATGACTTAATCAAATCGGTTTCCTAGAAATATCCATGACGTTAAGGTGTGGCAATGGCAGTATGCATGTCTAGGATTGGATCCGAAGGGAGCTTGGTACTTAGCGATCGATGGACTCACCACCTCTTTTCCGGTTTCCTACGGTGCATGACTTCCATTCACTTTAACCCTTAATGAATTAATCTTTTGAACATTAAGTACGATTTTCTGGACTTATAATGGAAATTTTTTTTTTTTTACGTTTTGATGTGGCATGCCGGATCCGGCCATAACTTCTGGGTCGGGTTTGGGGTGCTACACTTGTTCAGATTGTCGTCCCATAAATGAGGGCTTGTGGGAGACTTCCTGGTTTGTTGGCAACTAACTTATTCATAGGGTGCCTTTCTGGCTTGCCACGTGGCCTCACACGAATGGGGGTATAAAAAGTGCATAAAAATTATAAAAGTAAAATTATCCTTAAAATTCAAATTTTATACATTAAAAATTCACTTAAAAATAAAAAAAGTTTCAAAATTTTAAAATGTTATTCTAGTAATAAGGGTTTGATATAATTTTTGAATGAAATTTTAATTTAATCTTTGAATTAAATTAAAATATATACTAATTTAAATTCAATTTTAATACATATAGAACGAATAGCTCAAAATTTAGAAAAGTATTATTTCGGTTTAAGGACTAAATAATAATTTCTTTTTATATTTTAATTTTCTTTTATTAAAACCCTTACCTAAACATTGGGCATAGTGGAATACCATAAATTCAAATCCGAATTACTTCTTTTATTATATCTTAACGTACTGAGGTTGAAGCGTCAACCTCTTAAGACCTTTGCTACTCTATAGAATATTAATGACTTAGATATTAATTAATTATATTGGTGAATATATCTAAGAGGTTCCTCTATTATAGAGATTTTATTAAATTAGTCCATTTACTATTAAATAGTTCGATTTAGTCCATGTACTACGTTCAAATTTTTATAGTTCTGGAATTTTTTGGTTTGAAATTGAAATGTAATTAAATAATAACAATTTTCAATATATTTTTATATAGTAAATGTTAATTACATTATAATTTGGACTTATTTGAATTTTTTTAATAGTGTAGAAGCTAAATTGATTATTTAATGATAGAGGAACTAATTTGATCTGGTTCATATAATACAAGGATCTCACATTTGCTAACAAATCAAGTTTACAAACCTTTTTTCTTTTCCTAAGATTACTCTTCGATGGTTTCACTAAGTTAGATTTACTTTCCGGTGAATTAAACTGATTCAGATATATTGCAATAATTAACACATATGTACCAACACATATAGCACATAATTCAACGATACAAGTTGCGTAGCATGCCTTAAGTTCCTTTGTAAAGCATTACTAATAATTTTTTTGTTGAAATTAGGGTATTCATCGTCGACAGTAATGATTAATTCCTTTGCCATTGGTGTTCTTTGCTAAGGCAAGCAACTAGCCACAAAATGTGCTCCATCTCATGAGTGAGGATCAAACCCTCAATCATATGATTAAGGATGAGGTGAGCAATCACCACGCCATACCTCGTGGGTTATCAAAGCTTTCATATTTAGAATTTAGTCTCTCTTTAAGCATATATGAACACATATAAGCCTTTCTTCATTAGGCATGCTCCAAGTCCTTAAATTCTTCGTATATTTCTAATTTAATCCCTCTATTTTTATTTTAAAAATTAGTCACTCTACTAAATTCGTAGAAATAAAAATAAAAGGACTAAATTTTAATATAAAAAAATACAAAAAACTTAAAAGTATATTTTGACCAATACTGTAATTTCAATCCACTGAGGAATGAAATGAGTTTGGTGTTCATAGAAACTAAACTGAGCCAACAATTTCAGGAAACTAAGATGGGCTTAAACTCAAAACACAAGGCCCATTTTCCCACCAAGTGTTAAAATAACTATGGGCTTGATTTGGATCTGCTAGCCCAGACAATGATGCATCTACATGGTCTAATTCTGGTTTTAGTCCTTAAACTAATTTGGTGTTTTTTTTTAATATTATTAGTAGGTCCAAATTGATAACACTATTAACTTTATTTTTTGTTAAGGATAGCCCGAATAACTTTTATATGTAAAAAATATTGTCACCATTTTAACAACAGCTAGTAGTGTTATCAATTTACAAACGAACTTCGACCTATTTTGCTATGGGAAATATAAATTTTGATTTGGTTCAATCGTACACATAAAACTTTGATTTTGATCTAACTGTACACGTTTAAAAATAATACACCAATTTATTTTCATGTTAGATAAATATATTTTTTCTTATATATAATATGATATGATCCTACATCGATAATGATGTTAGCGAGTTTTTAAAATTGAGCAAAATTAAATTTTCATGTACACAATTACACATATCAAAGTTCATATATCACATTACACATTCGACCAAATTGTATATGTAATTTTGAGATTTATACTAAAAAATTTAAAATAAGGCATAAATGAGCCAATACTAATTTGTCAAAATTTATACATTTTTACTTGTCACGGAATAAAATTTAAATATTATGACACAAAATTAACATTAGGTAACTAATTAAAAACTTTTAAAAAATTAACTCTATATCGATTTGATCATGATTCTCATTATAAAAATTCTCACTATATATTATTATAAAATTTTGAATAAATTTATTATCATGAATCAACTCTATATCGATTTGATCATGGTTCGTAAAAAATTTAATATTTAGCGATAAAGTTTAACCATATTAAATAATTAGACTATTTTCTCAATTTTCATAAAGTAAAATTACAAATTTTGAAGAAAAAAAACTATTTTTAGCATTTGTAAAGTAATAATTTTGAATACTATACTATAGTGGCGGAGTCAAGAGGCGTTGGCGGGCCTGGTCCCTAAAATGGAAAAAATTAGTAATGATAAAATTGTATGTTGGTCCCCATAAATAATAAAAATTTAATTGAATCCTTTAAAAACTATAAAAATATAGACAATTAAAATGGTGATATTGCATTTTACTATTATAAAATATACAATTTAATTCCGCTCTCCAAAATTTTTGACTCGCCATTTATATACTAGACGATATATTTAATATGAGTATTATAATTACTTTTATAATTTTAATATATGTATTGTGTTTATCTAAACTATGTTTAACTCTTCAATTGAGTTTGTGTCACAAGTCAATCAAACATCGACTCAATTAGAAAATGATTAAAACTCATTCTTTTAATAATAAATATTATTATTATGACATTTTTTATATTTTTATATAAAATTTATAAAAATAAATTTAAACCCAAAAATACTTACATAGAATGAGATTTGAACTTAAAACACTATAATTTTCAATTTTTTTATTTTTTACAAAATATAATCTTTAAAATTTAAAATTTAATATTTCAACCAAAATCCCATTTATTTATTTTTATAAATATATTTCTACATATATAAATGATGAAATGTGGACAAATCTGGTCCATGTTGGAATCAGTATGGTATATGATTTTCTGAAATCTTTTGAACCTGAAATTCTTTTCATGGTTGTAAATGTTGAATTTCTTTTTTTATGCTTAAAAAATTCCACAAAAACAGGCAATAAGACAATGATGATAGAAAGCATAATTGGAATTTGTGTGATATGTGACCAAATCTGATTTCATACTTTCACACACACTCTCTCTGATTTGAAAAAAAAAAATATTTAATATACTATTTAATACTTAAATTTAATTTCGAGATTTAATTTAATATTTAAGTTCTTTTTATCTAAATTCGGTATATTATTTTAACTTTCAGGTACTTAATTTAAATATTGAAATCAAACTCAAGCACCAAATAACTTATTAACCCAAAAAATTATTTTTTCTTTCATTTCATTGTGCGATAGGGTTTTTGATCATGAATATTACATGACAGGTGCTCATAGGTCGGGTCAGATTTGGGCTCAGCTTAAGCATGATATTAACGTATTTTATGTTTGTCCAAGCCTGGTCTGATCCGAAATATGAGTCTAAAATTTTATCCAAACCCGGTCATATTTACATGATATTATTTTATTCTAATATTTAATAATTTTATATATATATTTTTTTTGTACAGTCATCTTAACATTATTTTAATGTTTACATTAGAGTAGTTTTATATATTTAGTATATGTTTATAACATAATATGAAGTATTATAAACTTAAAAACAATTCAGGTCAAGCCAGGCTAGGGCTTTGAATGTTGAAGCCCGAGTTCGATCTATATTTTAAATAGACTTAATTTTTTTGTCTAAACCCATTTTTTAGGCTTAATATTTTTACTCAAATCATTCTAAATTTCAAACGGATATAACTCGACCCATAAACAAACCTAATAATACAAACTAATAACAATAATAATAATAAATAATTGATGATTAATCAACCAATGCCTCTACCAAGTTCTGGTATGAAAACACAATGAATAACGCGTTAATAATTCTGCACTTGTTTGAACATATATAAATACACAATCATAATCATTCAACACTTTGAATTTATAGACATTCCCCAATTTCTTTGAAGTTTTCATGCTAGACACAATCTCCCTTCTTCACATTTAGGGATGGTAAGATTTTAATTATTTGATGATGAATATCGAATCGATCTGTTTTGAAAGAATACAAAATGAATGTGATGTAAAATGATGCCAAATTATTATTTTTGAACAATAAGTATTGAGCGGTTATAGTAATTGTTTGATTCACTGTTTAAATATTTACTTGTTTTTAAAAAGTTCGAAATAATAGAAATAACTGACAAAATCAAATCAAATTGAAGCGGAGCAGTGCAGAGTGTGGATGAATGCATTCAATATTTATGAAGATGATAATGGTTTTCAAGATCACACATTCACAGTGGAGTAGGACAGGTGATAAAGTAGAGTATGCCAACTGTGGAGTGATAATGAATTTGGCAATATTCACTCCCGTCTCGTTCTATTTTTAGCAATTTGTGTATTTATATCATCTTTTTGATTTTTTATATTATATATTTACAAATATTTTGGCATGTTAGTAGTTAAATTTATAAATTAAAAAAAAATTAGGATTCAAATCTTCTTGTTGAAGCAAAATTGATATAAATTAAAATTTCTAACTATTTATTTAATGTACAAAACTTTCTTTCGTTCAATAAATATTAATATATATAATATTTTAGATCGATATGATAAATATCGATAAATTTTATGATTAAATCATTAAAATATTAATCATACCACAATGAAGCGAATATTTTTTAGGGAGAGCGAATGAAATTTTAATTTTTATAGTCTATATCTTTATAAATTTTAAAGGATTAAATCAAATTTTTATAATTTTAGGAGACCAAAATATAATTTTACATTTACTAAATTAAATTTTAAAAAAATTAAAAAACATTAATATTAATTTTTATTTTAAGGAGATAGAACTCCTACCAACCCTGAATTCGTGTTTAATTTATAAAAAAATATAAAAAACTTTAATTTTAGACCGATATAAAAAATTTCCTTTTATATCATTACATGAATGTGAAAACGAGGGTATTTGAACTTCAATCATTAATTAATTAAATATTTTGTGTGCGGTCCAATGCATTATGGGATAGATAAGGTGATGGTCCCACCAATTGTGGACATGGCTGCACCATGATGTCTCCACCGGCTTAGCCATCTTTTTCGGGTCAATGGGTATGGAATTAGTGTAGTGGGTCGTGCCAGCCTTGCAAAATCATTTTACCTTTAACACTCCCAACAATGGCTCCATAATTTTGGTCTAACTTGTTGCTTTGACAAAAATGTTTTACTTAAGGTCCCTCCAAATTTTAGCCTATCATATGTCTTTTTTTTTTTTTATCACTTTTAAATTCATTTTTACGATTTATGAAAATTAATTTTTTTTAAGCTTCATGATTAATCTTAATAAATTCTCTTTTTAAGAGTGCAATATATTTTACTATTAGAGGCACTCATGGACCGAGCTTAATCTAGGTCGAATCCATATAAGATATTTAGACCAATTCTTCAAGCTCGGGCTTGGCTCGGTCCGAGAAATAGGTTTACTTTTTTTCCGACGTCTGATTCAATTTAAGAAAGGTAAACCTAAGCTCAACCGACCAACCCATATTTAATTTTTAATATTGATTTTATTTGAATATATATATATACACTAAATATACTAAAAGACACTAAAATAAAAGTTTTCGACACATTAAAAATATATCCAAAAGTATTTACATATCATAAATATAATAATGCTTTGTTATATTAAAAACACAAATAAATATAATAAATATTTTATTGTATTAAATATAATTTTAAAATTTAATATTTTGGGTTGAGTTATTTAGTTGAGTATTTTTTTAGATTTTAGGTAATGAATTTAATTATTATTGGGTTAGTGATTTAATATAAATATATATAATAATTATTAAACATATATAATTAATATAATATTTTTGTAACATAATATATTTGGGTCGGACTAAACCCGATACGGCCTATATTAAATTTTACCCAAGCCCATTTTTCAGACCTCGTATTTTTATCCAAACCCATTCATTTTTTGAGCAGGCCTTTAGGCCTAGACGGGTATTCCGACCTATGAGTATATATGATTATTGTACATATATTATAAATAATATAGAACTTTAATAGCATATATTTTATTTAAAAATACTTGAAATTTAATTAGTTTTGGTCCTTATACCGCAAGGGAACTTAAGATTTAATCTATATACTTTTCTTTTATCATAATTTAGTTTATTTACTTTTGTAATGTCATTAGTTAGTCTAAAGAGTTAATATTGTAAAACATTTCAATTAAAATGTTGACGTCAATTTTCCTTAAAACCATATTAAAAAAACATTTTATCATAACAAGTTCGAACGTGTGTCTTAAGAAAAAAACCCACACCAATATTTTCAATGTTATTTTTATTGTTACATGACTTAATATTTATTTAATTTTAAAATGTCATAACAGTGGATTTAATAGAAAGATTTTAATTGTCACAACAATTAAATCTGAATTTTAAATCTGAAAATTAGAGGTACAAAATTTCTAAAAATAAAAATAGAGAACTAAATTCCAATGTACCAATTGCATAAAGAAAATTTGAGATTTAAATTCCTATACTTTAATTTCTATCATAATTTGGTCTCTATATTTTATAATGTTATTAATTAGTCGCCAATTAAATTAAGACTCAATCGACAAAAAATAATTAATAACACGAAATGTAGGAAGACTAATTTTATTAAAAAACAGACATTTTTTTTCTTTTAATATCATTATATGAAAGCATAAAGATTTCATGTCGACAGTCTGAAAACAAAATCAGTTTTTCACCTATATATATATATATATATATATATATATATATTGTATTTATTTTTGCCTATATAAAAATTCAATAATATTGTATCTATAGCTTAAAATCAACACAAAATCCCAACATACCAATTATTGCCTTTTATATATCTATAGCTAATATTTTTAGTGTTTATATGAATTTGTGTAAAATATTTGCTGTTTTTAGAAGATTTCTTGAAAATATTCTTAAAAGTTATTTTCGATGAAACTAATATACATTTGAGATTTATGATAACGAGTTTAAATGTACTAAATTGATTACAAAATGATGTTAAGGTGAAATTATAGTAAATAATGAATCTTAATGATGTTAAGGATTAAATTGTAAACTTTATGAAATTTATAATTGAAACAAGAGAAGTAATATGCATGAAAATTTGTTATGTGAAATAAGATATTATAATAAATTATTTCATTAAAGTTCTTATATGGTGAAATATAAATTAGATGGCAATAGGGACTAAATTGAAAAATGTACAAAATTTTAAGTGTGAAACAATTTAATACGTGAATAAGGAAATTATGATAAAAGTTTAATGAATGTGTTTATGAGATGATGACATATGCATATAAAGTATTGTAAAAGTGAAATTGTAAAAAAATATGAAAATTTTATGATGACAAGGACTAAATTGTTAAAATTGAGAAAATATGTGATTGAAATAATAGAAGTGAAATGCATAGAAATTTGATATGTGAAACAATGTATTGAGATAAATTATGTGATTAAAGTGTAACGAGAAATAAAATTGATTTAATATGTTTGAGGATATCCTATGAGGATAACACATTTATGAAAAGGTCATTAGACAAGCACTGATCGAGTTGCTTTCGTAATAACATGCCATCAGATAGAGCTCAGTCATGATACTATAGTAGATTGACTTCGTGATTAAATGAGTTTATAATTAATAGATGAAAAACTGGAACTTAATTATAAATCATTTGAGCCCTTTAATCGATCCCTCCACTAGTTCGTTCAAACCAGAAATGAATTACCGTCCTCCCCTAATTAATTGTGCCAAATTAATTATGAAAAATTAGTTGAATAAATTTTTATATATATTAGTGACATGTCTTTAAAAACACACTTTATCCCATACTACCAAAAGTGGCATACCAACAAGCAAAATAAATAAAAATATTCTTAATGTGTGTAGAATAACCTACTAGAAGAATTGGTTGAAACCTAACCCAAAAAAATAGAAAAAAATATATTAAAGAGTAATTCTAAGAAACTACTGAAAATTGATGGCACAAAATATAAAATATTGGAAATAAATTGTGAAGCATGTTCAACCACACACGTATACGTATGGAAATCACGAATTTAGAATACAGACGAAGACAATTAATTGTATATATTAAAATAAAAATGTATGAAGTATGCTAAAATTTAATTTTGGTTTTGTGGTAAATTTAAACTTTTACCAATCTAATTAGTATAGGTTCAAAACCCACCATACACGTATTTTAAAGACTTTAACTCGTGATATCAATTCAGTTAAAGACTTTATTAATGATATAAATAAAAATTCGAGCCTCAAATTCAAAACTAGAACTTGGTTTGTTGTTTTACCCCTAAAATTTTCTATGGAATTCAACCAAATCTCCATGGATACCTAAATTCACATAAATTTACTGCTTTATAACTGTCACCTAACCTTTTCCTTTTAATCTGCATTAACCCAAACTAAATTTAAGTATAAACATATTGAAAATTAGAACAATTCATAGGGCTAATTTAGGAAAAAAAATTAAAAGTTAAAATATAATTTTATCATGTATTAATTTATGAGGATTAAATAGAATTTTTATTTTTATTTTTGAGAGATCAAAGTACAAATTTATCATATATAGATTTATAATTTAATAATTATCAAGGGGACTGAATTGAAATTTTCCATTTTCCTTTTGGTTTGAGGATGGGGGTTAGGCCCTACCTACCCTTTTACATTCTCTCCTGGCAATCGAGACTATAATCAAACTAAAACCTATAAATGATATTTACATATGATAGAACTTAAAAATCCATACATATAATTGTGCGTGATAGGTCTCAAATTTGAATACTTCAAATTTAAAACCTCGTCTTTAATAACAGTACTAAAATTTATTTGACAAATTTTGAAGAAATATATGTAATTAATATGTTGGGGATTTGGATGTTAAAATCATAAAGTTTGTATCACAAATGATATCAAGTAAATGCATGTGAAACAGGCAAAAAGACTAGTGATACAATTGGTATGTTTAGTTTTCAAATATTTAATAATAAATTTTTAAAAATATTAGAATTGAAAACGGGTTCGAATAAAAATATAAATTTATTTAAGATATGAATCGATTCGAGTTTTAATATTTAAAACTTAAGTTAATATGATTTGTTCTATTTTAAGTTTATAATATGTTACTTTTTTTAGAAAATATGATATGTATACATCTTTCAACGGATTTGAATTAGTTACTTACAAATTATATGGACGAATTTGGATAAAATTTAATACTCATATCTGGGTCGGGTCAAGTTTGAGCAACTATATATAATATTGATAGGAAAGTAGTTAGTACCATATTAGTGAACATATTATTTTCCTATTGGTACTGATGCATTTATTTGTTTTTTCATTTTTTAAGCATTATTTTAAATTTAAATTTATTTGTTTTTGTATTGACCGGTACGACATATTTCGAACGTTATGAGTGAAATTTACCGAAAGTCCGAAACATATTGGTACAAGTAATACAAATTAAAATTTACACCAAAATCAGAAGTAAAGTGTTTTGATTTAACATCAAAGCGAATAATACCGATACAAAATTAACTTCCTAAAATAATATTTTTTTATCCGAATCCAAATCCGACCCAACCAGAAACTATTTTTATTTATTGTTATCTTAAAATAGCCACAAAGAACATGAACATGAAATCAGATTAAAATATAGAGTTGAGATGAGAATGAGCCATTGAGATAAGTAAAGCATACCAAAACTTATTTAATAATAATGAATACATTTAAGTCATCATCAGTTATATTAATAAAATGTATATAATTATATTATATTATATTAATTTTTACATGTGTAATTGTATGTATTAATTAAATTAAATTAAATTATTTTTATAAATTATATATAAAAAATGGAGGAATTTATATTGCAATTTTTCTTTCATAAATGTGTACTTTCTTTTTGTGTCATGTGTCTAATTCTAAAACTTTATAATATATATATATATATATATATAAAAGATTTCAAAATTTAATTTTTTCTCATTTTAAGTCAATTATTTTAGTATAAATAAAATGAAGAATACCAATACGAATTGACTTCCTTGATTAATAATTCTAAATTAAATATGATTCAACATAACAATTTTTAGTTAACTGCTATCCGCCTAAATCATTTACATGTGTTAACATACCAAGACTTATTTAATATGTAATAATTTTTCATAGGTTATGATTATATATATATATATATATATATTACATAATGCTTAGAATTACTTATAGTCTTACTCTAACCCATAAATAAGAGGATAATGTGTTTCAGCAAGGTCGAACCCACATCTTCCTGTATTAATAATAATATTAATGTCAATCGAGCTAAGACTCAATCTGCTCGAAAAACAATCTCTTATATTATTTTGTATTATATGAAATTTTGATTACATTGGGTGTGGGGTTTCCATTTAGTCGCTTAAGCCACGCCGTTGAATATCTTTGTCACCCTCCCCTAATTTCACACCACAAGAAACTACTAGAATCATATAAACAAATTATAAACTTTCCCATCCTTCTTCAAACACAAATTGCTAATAATTTTTTATTACCCTAAAAAATCATAATTAAAATAATATAAAAATAAATTTAATCATCTTATCAGATTTTAATTTATATAAACACATAATTTCTGGGTACAACATAAAATAAAACGTATTTTTAAGGAGAGAATCTGGATTCAAATTATGAAAATGATATTATTAAGAAGAACAATCACGACTGCCAAAAGATTTAGTTTTGAATGGTGATTTAAATCGTGAAAATAATTTTGTTGGGAGGAATAACCATGACCACAGAAAGATCGATTTAATCTTCATTAATGGTAAAACAAATGTGAAACTGAATTCACCGTTAACACCCAAACATTTGAATCGATTATTGATGCGTTATAGTAAGTTGACAAGATTTAAACCCATGTCATCAGAATTAGGGGCGAAGTCAAAAAATTGATTTAAGGGAACTTTGAAGATCAAAGTGCAATTATACTATTATACTAACTTATAATTTCGTAAACTTCAAAGGAAATAAATGATATTTACCATTTTTAAGGGTCAAAGACATAACCTTTTAACTTGTTCACAATAAGGTTCCCACCTTTTCAGTCATGAAAGACAATCTAAAATCCAAGAAATTAAGACAAAATCCACTTTTGAACTAAAAAAAAGTAATCTGTCACCCATGAAACCTTCTATAAAAGCACAAAATCATTCATTTCAGTCCTCACCTAAGAAATCTCTCACCCTTGAAACCTTCTATTAAAACACAACCATTCATTTCACTTCTCACCCATCAAACCTTAAAACATTTTTTTTCAAACAAAGAGAGAGTTCTCTTTCCTTTCTTTGTGTGAAAAACCCTAGTAATGGTGAAAATGGATGGGAATAACTTCATCTTCTTCCTCACTATATGTGTATTGAGTTGGAGAATGGAGTTATTGAAAGCTCAAATGGTGCCGGCGGTGTATGTGTTCGGAGATTCGTTGGTTGATGTCGGGAACAACAATTTTTTACCTGTTTCATTCGCTAAGGCAAATTTTCCACACAACGGTGTCGATTTTCCGACCCGAAAACCAACCGGAAGGTTTTGTAATGGCAAAAATGCTGCTGATTTTCTTGGTAAGTAGCTTCTTCTTATTACTTTACTCATTAAACTTCATCTTTTAGATTATATATATATATATAACTGATAAATGAATGGTAGAAATAGTCGTATGGTATCATGCATTGCAGATTAATGGCTTCTTTATTGGGTTAATTTCACCAAACGTCCTCAAACTATTACATGAAACTTAGTTTGATATTTGAACTTCAAAACTTGAGTGAAACTAGAATATTATTTAAGGAGACTAAAATTGAATACTTTTTTTTTTTGGGGGGGGGGGTAAGGTATATTTTTACCATTATGTTTATTTGTAATTTCATAAAATTTTAAAAGGGTTAAAGGGAGAATTTTACCATGTTAATGGAGTAAACAATCTTGCTTTGCCCCTAAATTGAATCTTCAAAATATTAATATTGTATCAATTAAGTCCTTTTCATTCGGCTTGGTCATTAGTTTAGGCGTTAAATGCTGGTCCAGATTCGACATGGCGCATATTTAACATATGTTGGTCAAACTATAAACACGTATTTATTTATTGTACGGATAGTTTAGATCTAATGTGTTTTTAGAATGCTCCATAGTGGTCATTTAACACTCCAACTAATGACTAAACTAATGAAAAGATATGATTAATACAAAATTAATACTTTAAGGGATTAAATTAAAATATTTTAAAATTTAAAAGCCGATTTAATTATACCCATAATTTAAAAATGTTGGATGCAATTAACCCTTTAAACCTTCATGTCCAACTTCTGTTGCTAAATTCATGGCATTCACGTTTCTGTCTCTACATTTCCTTTTATTTTTATAAGATAGAAAAATATAGAAATTTCAAATAAATTAATGCTGACGTTTTGTTTGGGACACATGATAATGATATTAAACACAACGTGACAGAAATAAATTAAAACACGACATTAAAATGATATAAACAACATAAATACATAAATGTCTTAAAATATTTAATAGTATAATACATAAATATAAAACACATTTGACATAATTGTAGTTATAAAAATATATATAAGTAGTCGAGTGAGTCTTAACTCGATTAGAATGAATATTGTTGTCAATGCAAGAAGATATGGGTTTGAGTGTGCTGAAATGCATTATCCTCTTATTTATTATGAATTAGGGAGGGGTTATGAATAATTCATAGACATTGTTTTAAAAAAGTCACTCCCACCTTCTTCGTGTGTATAAATTACTAATATGTTTACAGAATACAAAAAATTAATTATTAGATTTGTTTCGAGAGATACCATAAAATATATATATATATATATATATATATATAAATATATATAATTATAATTTATTTGCCCAAAAATTAACATCAAATACGTTTAATTATAACTATTTTCAGTCAAACAAATAAAATTGTGGAACGTTCTTAAAATAAATAAATGAAGTTGTGGAGAATGAAATCTCAAATTTGACATGTACTAGAATTTTGTGTTTACTGTACTGCACATGTATGTGTTTTAACATTTGATTTGTATGTAATTTTGGGCAGCTGAAAAATTAGGGTTACCAAGTTCACCACCCTATCTTTCTTTGTCAACCAACAATATTACTTCCCACTTAACCGGTGTTAGCTTCGCCTCGGGCGGTGCCGGAATCTTCAATAGCACCGATCGTGTCTTTGTAAGTTGGAAAATTACATATTAATGTTTTATTTTATTTTTATATATACTTGTTGATGGATTGAGTTATTCACCTAAACTTAATTATCCATTGAAATTTATAAGAATTTGTACAAAAATATTAGGTTTATTAAAAATATGGGCCAAACTCATGCTGAAATCTTAAAGACCTAAACTCGTCCTAATCCGCTTTTAATTTTATAATAGATTATATTATATTATTTTATTTTTATATATTATATAATTTGTAACATAAATTAAATATATAGAATATATGATACTATATTGTCACATTAAAAAAATTAAGTTATCTATATATAAAATTTTAGTAAATAAAAAATAAATGAAATGTTTTAATATTAAATAAAAAATATAAATATTTCTTTTAAAAGAATAGTGAAGCATAAAATAGGATTGAGTTAACCAATTACAACAAACAAACTTAAATAAAATTTTAGATTCATATTTTTGAATAAATATAAATTTTATTAATATAAAAACTCTTACCTAAATCCAGCTTTATTCATAAACACATCTACTTGTAAATAAGGATCTAATTGGGCCTTTTTATTTGTTGGGCCTAATTTCGTTGTGTTTGCTTACAAAATCGTTAAGAATAGCTTGAAGCCCACACTGGGCTGTTGAAAACAAAAACTAAAAATGCGGTGAGCGTGGATCGAACACGCGACCTTCAGATCTTCAGTCTGACGCTCTCCCAACTGAGCTATCCCCGCTGACCGATATTGTTATTTCTAAATTTTTTAATATTATAGGGTCAAGCAATACCACTGTCAGACCAAGTGGACGATTTCATGTCGGTGAATAAAATCCTGATGAAGCTGGGAAGTTCTGCAGCACAAAATCAGACGTCAAAATCTCTGTTCGCTTTTGTTATTGGGAGTAACGATCTCTTCGATTACTTTGGATCTTCAAAGCTTAGAAAGCAGAAAACCCCACAACAATATGTAGATTTGATGGTTACCACTCTAAAACAACAACTAATGGTAACTTAACTGCTTTCTTAAACCATTTTAAATTTGGATAATTCAAGCTTACCAATTAAATTTTGATTTGAAGCTTAAGCTCAAATAGTTTTAAGTACTTGTTCTGAGTTTTGTTAAGTTGATTATTATTTAGAATTTTGATTGGGCGAATCTAAGTTTTGAGTTTATACAATTAACTCGAATTTAGCTAAATTCAAATTTAAGTTAATATATCTAATTTTCGGGTTCAAGTCAGAACTTTAATATCTACCTATATACATGGATTATGTGTGTTAATTTTGTAACTTGATCTTAAATTTTACTATTTTGGCAGAGACTCTACGCAGTGGGTGCTCGGAGATTCTTTTCGGCTGGTGTAGGAGCCATAGGATGCATCCCGTTAGAAAGAGTTAAAAACAAAAACCATGGATGCAATGCAGAAAATAATTTTTGGGCTGTCAAGTACAATGATGGGCTAAAGGCAATGTTGAATGAACTAAAATCCGAGCTTCAAGGCTTCAACTACTCGTACTCTGATACTTATGCTATCATGCAAACCATCACCCAAAACGCATCTACTTACGGTACTAATTACCACCTTTATTTTATTATTATTATTATTTTTAAATTATCTAGTCTTGCTATAGATTTAGGAGCAAATTAGTATTTTTTACTATAAAAATGAAGAATTTAATCACTGTCCATTTCATTTTGAAATAAATAGGTAAAATTGTAAATGATGATGAAGTTCAATATTAACAAATACTAAATAGTCGTGTTTTAGAATGGAGTTTAAATTATATTAGAATGATTTTTAAAATTTACTTTTTACCCATCTAATAAAAATGTTTCAAAAGAATATCATACACTTTTAACATTAGAACAATTCTCCTAAATAATATTTTAATTTTAATTAGTATGGATTGATTAAATATAATTTTAACTAATAATAATAGTAATGTAAGGTTCATTATTTATGTTATGGTGGGTTAAAATTTAGAAGATTTATAATTTGAAGGAAAACGATTAGATTAAGATTTAGGGTTTAAAGAAGAGTTAAGATTTTAATTTTATATAAAAATAGATTAAAATTTTTTATTTTAGAGTTAAAACATATATTATATTATTTATGCACTCTAAAAAATATGATGTGCTATGTTATTATTGGTTGCTTAAAAAGTGACTTTTAGGTGAATTATTTAACCTCATTTTAAAACAAAACAAGTAATTTTTAACATTCAAAATTCACCATCCAAAATTCTACTTATTTGCTTCAAAATTAACTATAGAGAAACTAAATAGCTAGTTTTTATAATAAAGAGATTAATTTGCTCTTCAACCTATAGGACAAGGATCAATTAGGTATTTAACCTTTTTTTGTCTTAATTGTCTTTTTTTTTAAGGAAAAAAGTTAATAGAATAGAGAGGAGTTTACCATTTTATTTGCCATTTTTGAGCAGGGTTCAATGAGATAGAAGCTGCTTGTTGTGGACTTGGTGAATTGAGAGCTAGAGTTCCTTGTTTACCGCTTGCAACACAATGTTCCAATAGGACAGACCATATGTTTTGGGATTTGTATCATCCAACCGAGGCAACCACTCGCATTGTTGTGGATACTCTTTTTGATGGTCCTCCTCCATATTCTGTCCCAATCAATGTTCGGCAGCTAGTTTCGGGTTAACTCTGCTCGTTATAAAAATAATATAACATGTGTAAGTGTGAAATAAGAGTATATGTTTAATACAAATATATAATTGATTATTTGTTCGATATAAATGTTGAGCACTGATATTTTTTCTTGAGAAAAAAAATAAAAGGTGTATCAACATAATAATAGGAAAAAAAAGGCATAGCAAATAAATTTTATCCATTGAAATTGTGTTGAACAGAATGCTGTGTTATTTGTAGTAAAAATAAAATTAAAAATACAATGTGATCAGAATGAAATAACCTATCAACTAAAATTACTTAAGGTGTTTATTGTTTTCTTTATATGATGTATTGGTCTGAGAATACAAGTTGTTTTCACAAAGAACTATGTATGCAATATTTATATTCGACAAATACTTAGATATCAGTAAAGTATATGATCCTTTATTATATAAAAATTAACAAAATACATATATTTGTATATAAAAATTGACACATATTATTTAACATATATGAGACACAAATACTTGTAAAGGAGAGTGTCAAAGTGTCAGACACGGCTCTGACATGACAAAATAAGTGTATCCTTAAATATCTGTGTTCGACAAATACTCAAATATAGGTAAAGTATTTGATCCTTAGATATATCAAAACCTAACAAAATACATATCCTCATGTATGAAAATTGACACATAAGAGCCCATCAAGAGATTTTTTTTTTTCCTTCTACTTCTAAATTCAGAATCAACAATGAGTAACTTTGTTCTAATCGATGTTCAATTGATAAGTATAAATAACTTTTTTATATTATATTATTATATAAGAAATTTAATATCCTAACTTTTTGGAAACTTCGATATTTCTGTTTTCATGTCGTGTTATATCTGTATTACGTATTCAGACTACCAAAGAGCCAAAATGTAAAATGTACCAAAACTGACGAATATACAGGCCAGTGCAAGGACATACCTTTCATGATTTAGAATTAAAGTATTCATATATCTTGGAAGAAGGCATTGAGGTCACCCTTAAGTAAATCATAGGCCAACATCTTGTCAACTGCAGTCTGAATTTAGGCCCAATCAATGAGACAGAATATATGAATAAAAGCATGAAATAAACAATAGGATAGTCTTATTCTTTTTCTTTTTTTCTTTTTTTAAGTCGTGAAAGTAGAACCTTATATTGCTCGTCTTTGGCTGATATTTTCTCATTGCATAATCGCTCCACGTTCTTATTTTTTTCAATAGCATCCAAGATTAATGTTGCTCTGTTAATTACTTCATCTGGGACACCTACATGATGAATAGAGGAATCATGCAATTCCTTCATGATCAATAATTTTAGGTTTTTAGATTCATTTGGCTTTCAAAAATTTGTATGTGGTTAAAGTATCAAAGTATTGTTGGTCAGAATAGCAATTTAGTCTCGTACAAATCTGTTACATTCGGGTTTAGATGTCACGGATATGTATCCTACAAAAATATCATTAGATTTTTAAAATTTTTTTCATGTATTTAATTTTTTTTCTTAAAATCATATCCCTACATCAGTATACCTAATTTAAGTATCAGATATGAATACTTAAAAAATAAAAAGTCCAAATAATAAAGCTATACTACAGAGCATTTGATGTTGGTGCAAGCAAATAAAATTCATAATAGTGTATATGAAAAATCGTCTATTGACTTATAATTTATCAGAGTCTACGTCAGTATTTAGACGATCTTCAGTGAGCACTTTTAATAAATTTACTATGACATACTTTAAATTTGTCCTTTTTTAATTTAAATTTTAGTTTTTATATTTTTATTTCTAAAATTTAATATCTCTATTTTTAATTTTTAAAATTTAAGTTCAACTATTAATATTATTAAATTTTATTAAATTCAGTTTGATTACATTATTTTTTACTTACATGGCCATTAAGTGGGTATTTTTGTTTATTTCAAAATATCATAGCAACAAATTTAATAAAAAATTTAACAAGATTAACAGTTGAACCTAAATTTTGAAATCTAAAAATAGACAATTAAATTCTTAAAAATAAAAGTAAATAGACTAAATTCTAAATTTTTAAAAAGTACAAAGGCTTATGACAATTTAACCATAATTATATTACTTAGTTCTATCCTAGGACTTGATTGCACATTCCGTAATTAAAATTATTTGGTCCTCCAACTTTACAAAAAGACTCATTTTAACCCTTATTTATTTTTTCCTTTCTAGCCATTAAATAAGCATTATTTGTCAAATCACCCTAGAATGGATTGAAAATTTAATGCCTGTTAACTTTGTAGACGTGATATCCACATATATGCCACGTCAACAATTAATTAATTATTTAAAAATTAAAAAATATTTTTATTTTTTTAATTTTTATACATTTTTAATAATGTTAACAACTAATTTAATAATTTTTATAATTTTTGAATTTTGAAATTTTAAATTAATTAATTAATAATGTGGCACTCACGTCGCAATCCACATGTATGACACATCAGCAAAGTTAATAGTCGTTAACTTTTCAATCCATTATGGGGTGATTTCACAAATAACGTAACTTCAAGGGTTAAAAGAGGCAAAAAAATTACATAGAGAGCTAAAAAATTTTTTTTTATAAAGTTAAAAGTTCAAATAAGTTATTATGCCTAATTAGAAAACTTGCTAGATGCTTTAACTATCTCTATGCATATAGGGATGAAAGCAACAAACTCAGCTTTAGGAGATTCGAAACTTACCTGCTAGTAATGCACAATGTAGCCCTGCAGGAAATATGAAGTAATTCATACGATTTTCAGTTAAGATTTCTATCATGAATCCCCAAGTTATATAAACTAAAAATAATAGAGAAAGAAAAAATCACCATAGCTCAGAGCTGCGTGTCCGGGAACTAACCTGCAAGAATGCATATGCAATTGTTGTCTTGATTATTAAATTAAACTATATGTAAAGTATAAAGACAATGGAATTCATAGGTCTGACCCAAAAACTGCAAATATGAAATTATATATGATACATCTAGGTGGTTCAATAAAATGTATATTAACACACCAAATCAGCTAGGTTGGTCTTTGGTAACAATTAAAACCAGACAAAGGGTTATTATACCATTTGGTACATGAGTTTGGCCTCAATGTTTAATTTGATATTTAGACTAAACGATATCATGTGGCTCAATGGATATTTGACAAATGTTTTCTAGTGAAAAAAAAATATAGAAGTATCAAGTTGAAAAAACTCAGGTATCAAACTGAACATTCAAGTATCAAACTGAACATTAAAGCTAAACTCAAGTGCTAAATTGAGACAAAAAATAAACCTGTAGATATCAATTGAACATTGAAACCAAACTCAGAGACCAAATAGAATATTAACCCTTAGACAAACACTAGCAAGAAATCTGTAAGGGTCCTAGGTTGTCATCTCCTCCTTTCTGAGCTATTAGATGGTATAGTCATCAATGGCAGATTTTAACATGTTACTGTGATTCCGGTAACGTGATATAAATGCAACGGAACTGTACCGATACAGAAAGATGATGTAACGTGATATAAATGCAACAGAATTGTACCGGTACAGAAAGATGATGTCTTCAACATTTGTAGAGTTCTCGTCAGGCCGTAGCACACTCATAGTGTAAAAGTTGATTTTCTCAGACTGAAAATGATTGTAGAATGGAAAAGTTTAAGTAAAAATAAAGGTAAAAGGCCAATGTTCTTTTTTTTTTTCTCTAGCTGAATATGCCATTTAATTGTGCAGCAAGTATGCAATAATTTGTACCTTTGGTAAGCAACTTTCATTAAATAACTCAGTCAAGTGAGTGCACACCAGAACCTGCAAATACAATATTACCTCATAATCCCAATAATTTACTGATTACTATTATAGTAAATACACAGCCAATCATTCACTATGCAGTCTGTTTTTTGCTTAAATCCTTTCATAACTTCGTTAACCACCGTAAATGTCATGTTTCATTAAATCTACAGCCAAGTAATGTGTGTGCCTCCCTGAGCTTGGAAAAGTGTAGTAAATCAGAAAGCCAAGTAATTAAACAGGCTAAGAAAAACACTTTGCAGTTTTAGTGCTTAGCTCCATATGAGAGCACACCTATGTTACCCAAACTCAAGGGTGAATGTTGATATAAATATGCTTAACTTTTTCTTCAAGTTTTTCTATATGTTTTAAAGATATTACTTTTATAACTATTGAGGGGAGATCAGACTCGCTCCAGGAGAAAACTTCGAAGTGTAATCCATTGGAAGCTGACGGACCACTTAACAGTGGAGGTATTGTGCTTGGGATGTCTGTGTTTGGTTTAATGCCCAGGTTTTATCTCCGGATTCTGCAGAGAGACCTTGATGGTGGGTTCATGAAATAGAAGCGCCTTGCCCGCCAAGGAAATGCGAGCATTTGGCCTTGGTGGGGTTTGAACCCATCCCTTGTATGGCATTAGTGGGTCAGAATGATACCACTTGAGCTAGCCAACCAAGGCCAAATGCTCACATTTCCTTGGTAGGTGAGGTGCTCTCATTTCGTAAACTTGTTGAGGGCTCTCCACGGAGTTGGGAGAAAAAAAAGGGATAAAATCGAGCACAAATACTCTAGGCACAATACCTCCATAGTTGAGGGGGCCGACGGCTCTCAATGTACGACACTTAGAAGACTTCTCTTAGAGAAAGTCTGACTTCAGCTCAACAATAACCATGCTCAATTACATACTAGAGATGGATACTTTAGGAGTGATGAAGAGTCAGGGTAACATAGGGCCAGTCCACATCACAGAAAAACAAGTATAGACTGAAAATGGTTACATTAACATCCAGAAACTAGTAGATAGTAATAATTCTGACTATAGTAAGTTAGAGCTAATGTGCACCCATCAGATTATAATAATAGGCGGTAATTTGGTGGGAGGAAGAGTAGATCAGAAAACCTTCGGTGGAACATCTAAGTTGGCGAAGTGCTTTATGGTCCCACCAAGAAGACCAATGCCATCTAAATTACAAATTGATAGGATAACTCAGTGAATATATTTGTAGTACTGCAAAACCAGCATTAACTATCTTGTGATAAGGTTAAAGGGAAGATACCAACCTTCTGTCAGGGTTCCTTTACCAAATTCATCCAGCAAACATAAAGACCTTGAAGTTGCCTGCCTGTAAAATTTTTCAACGTCATGCACAAAGCAATTTCTATAATATCTGAATTCGTATTTACAAATAAGCTTTAAAATCCAAGTCGATTTATTATCAGCATTAAATCTGAATTCGAATTAAATAAATTATATGCAGCATATCCAAATATGCTAAACAACTGAATTTAGTAAGTCAAAATTTAAAGTACAAATTTTAGAAGTAAAGCGAATAATCAATTAGGATATTTGAATTTGAATCCCTTACCCACAAAAGTAAAGTGGATTCAAATAATGAATATCCGAACTCATTATTTGAAAAAGTAAAACGGATTTGAATAATGAATATCCATGGTTAATATTTGCATCCATTCTGAATCTACTGCAAATAGAAACTAAAATATCCAAATCTGAATCTGCAAAATGCAAATCAAATATCCAAAATCCGCACTATCTATTACCATCCCTAATCACGACATGCCATTCCATGAGAAACTACGGAGCCATCATTATCATTCTAATCTGATATACCTTAGCATCATTCCCACTTGATGTAGATCTATCATAAATGTGGACTGTTCTGCAGTCATAAGCTTGCCTCCCATTGCACAGAATATCCTATGAAAATGGGAAACATGGTTGACTGTGACCCACTGGATAAGTACTAACAGAGATTTGCAATTTTAATTTTAAGAATTAGCAACAAGCGCATCACATACCTGTCAGTCAATCCAACTGTTGCTGCATCAGCAGGTACAAAACTTCCAATATGAGAAAGGAAAACAATTAAAGCCACCTAGGAAAACCATAATTTAGTAAGTGCAATTTATTTGAAACCTTTTTAAATGGATGATTATGTAGGCTATTAAAGTAGTTATTTTCTAAGAATCATGGATTTAACATTTCAAATTAATATTCCGATAAAGAAATAAATGCTGTACGGACAGCCAACAAAGAGGAGAAGTAAGTTCTGTTAGTACTGTCATGTTATACAGGAGGAAAACAAAAACATAATCAATCTATTTTTCACCAATCACCTATTTAAGGACAAACAAATTTGATAACGTTTTCTAACACAATCATATTGGAGATCAGAAGGAATCTCATAGAAACAAGTAAAAACATAGAAAAATCCATCAAAACTTAGAAAATATGCGCAGACAAGCACGTGCTTAATACAAATATGCTTCTACTAGAAAAGTACACCAGACTGACCTGCTTTATGTAGATGCTTTTCCCTGAATAATTAGGACCAGTGATGATACGAATCCTTCCTGAAAATAACAGAACTTTGTAGATTTGGACAAAACCACTTCATAATGAAATATTTGGAACAGGCTTTTTGTGATTAATTGATTAAATGTTTTATCCTGATATTTTTACATGTTACAGTTGAACTTTTAACTTAATTTACCTTCATCAAGAATCTTTGTGTCATTGGGGATAAATGTATCCACTGTCATTTCCTGCAAAACATGCCTGTAGCACAAGTCTAAAGTTGTTAGTTCTTGTTGGAAAAAGAAAGAAAAACATCATTAATTCTAATAATAAGATCTCTTAAGAGGTTTTCTAAATGAAAAAAGTGTGAAATTTTAAGTAGATAGCTCGTTCCTTCCATTTTGTATATCAAGAATGGTCTCCATGGTTAAAGTAGGCCTCACATAATTGTTCTGGCGAGCAACCATTGCCAACGACAAAAAGCTAAGATCAACATGAAAGATATTATGGTTAATATAGTTACCTCAGACACATTCATGTTTACAGAGAGAAGAAAATGTGAAATAGAAATAAAGTGAACTTTTTATAATTCTTACCAGTCAAGTTCAGACACAAAGTTCACAGCCTTATGCAGTTGTGTTGAGAATGTTAGTACACGTAAGACCAAGTCTCTGATAATCGCCCTCTCCATATCTTCATTAATGAATTTAAGAAGTAATTTGTTAGACGTCAAATAATTATAATATAATTATATCTCTCTCTCAACGAGTCTAAGGTCTGGAATTCCCTTTGACAAGTTCCACTTGTTCACTATAGGTCATTTGCGTGGAAGAAGCACGTGGAAAAGCCCCGCTAAGTCAAACAATTTCCCTACAGATCGTCCAGTGACTCGATCCACAACTAGGGACCATAACATAATTTTACAAAGAAATTCGCTACTAAGTAATTACGCTATCTTTCACTGGCTAACAGCAGCATGGTTGGGATATAGCTTGTTGAGATGGGTTGCAAGATGAAACTTGTAAAACACACCAGGCATTAACTACTTAAAAGTAAATTATAAAGCGTACCTAGAACTTTATGATAAATGTCTCCAAGAAGGCTATCCAATTCTCGTGTCTTTGCCGTACGATAAAAGAATCTCTTTGTTTCCCCATCAGCATCAGAGAACTGAGTTTTCGCAGAATATTCTCTGATTAGATGCGATATACATGGGAATAACATTCGCATTCATTTAAATCTAATTCATATATCAACTCAGTTTGCCTTGAAAATTTAATGTTAGAAAATTACGAATTTAGGAAGCCATATGATGCATGCATCAACTTACTGAAAATTCAAGATCTTGAATTTTTGATTGTGTGATTTCATCGGGTTGTTCCTCAAAAAAACACATCAAGTATCCTAGACAGACAAACAAAGATTATCATGCTAAATGTTAATTAAGATGTACTTCAAGTAGATTAAGATTGTGTTTAATATCACAGGAAATACGTTGACACATGGATATGCTGAAGAGACACAGAACAACCTATTTGATGTATATACACAATACAAGGAGAAAACTTCTCTTTGCATAAATGAGGAAGTTGCTTGAGCTCTAATGATGAAACCTGTGAAGATGCTAAATAATGTAAATAACTCTGTAGAAAACCTCAAATGGTACTTTGAATTCATCATAAATGCTTTATACTCTAATAAGCACCTCTTCTAGAAATTCGGGCAATTCCTCGTATATTTGTCTCAGCTCATCCAACTGCGCACAAATGGAAATAAACACTAAGGTTGGAAGTTTTATGTAAGGACACAAACTTTCCTAGAAAAAACATTTTGTCCTCATCACAGAAAAATCAGAATTTATGTCCAACCTCATCACAGAAACCCTCTTTCACTAGTGTCTCATAACCCTTCTCTTTCCTTCTGTTTACATCAATAACACCGATGACCTATAACACAGAATGTGTCAGTTTAAAGAAGAAAGTTATAAGGAAGGCAACAGGAAAATCAGCATTTTTCTACTGACTATATTCTTCCTATTTAAAGGTCACTGAAATGAGAAATAGAACCAAATCTACATGAAGCAAAATAAGAGACACGAGGGGAAAAAGAAAGTAGCATAATCGGTTACTAGTTCCTATTTCCACACTATATTCTCAGTTTTAAAGCATCTCCTTGTCAAACCTCATAAAGAATTTAATTGGGATATGTCTAAACCAAGCAGCAATTTTTAGCATCAGCCTGTCAATGAATATTAAAAGTGAAAATGACTAACCAATTCATAGACATATGCCAGCTCTGCGGTGAGGCATGAACGAGCCTGGAGAAAAGATCAGATAGATAAATATTTCACATCCAACCTAATGGAAAGAGGATATTCATGAATAACAAGTTTGATACCTTAGTAACAACGTCTACGTTCAAGCACTCTATATGCTCTCTAAGGTTTTCAGAAATACCTACTTCAAATATCTTGTTCACATGCAAGAGCGAACAGACACTCTACAAGAAAACAAAGAAGGTTTGGAAAATTAAGTTAAACTGTGCTGCATAAATCTAAAAGAACTCCATGCTTTTTGTGAGATAATTCTTTCAGGACAAAATTAAACCACTAACTGAAATGACTCCTGAAACCGAGAACAATTTGCTCCATGTTTTTCCATACAGTTCATGTTTCTCAAACTCAAATGCTGTAGGCAGCCACATTTCTCAAATTCAAATTGAATCACTAACTGAAATGACTCCTGAAATTGAGATCCATTTGCTCCACATTTCTTCATACAGTTATGTTTCTCAAACTCAAAAGTTGTATGTAGCTAAGGAAACAATAAATTCTAATTAAACTGAAATCATTAAAATAGTCCTCAAGTATTGATGTTATATCTAGATGATCATCTTACCAAGAACGGATCTATAACTTGATATATATCAATTGACAGACAAGAGAATCAAATGACAGCATGGCAATGTTAATATGCAATACCTTTAGAAAAGCAATCCAGTCACTACTTGTACACAGAGAGCTTGGTGAGTTGAATTTCTTCCACACGAAAAGAAAATAAAAATCCATCAGAAAAATAAATTGGCTTAGTTAGCATCTAAAAGTATTTCATTTCAGAAAAGCAAAAATATGAAAAACTTTGAGGAAAAAAGTTGTACTTAATGCAACATAATCACTTCATTTTTCCACGTGTAGGAATTGTAAGTGAACCATAAAAAACATTAAACTGTCGTGGTCATACCTTTAGTAGGTGAGGGACATCCTTCATGGATTTCAGAGTTTCACATAGAGAAACCATCAGTTCTTCGGAAGAAAGAAAGAATGATATCTTAATCTTGTTAAAGGCTATGAGTTTTGATAATAACAGATTAAGATTATAGCTGGAAGACCAAATATAGGATTCCTCAAGATAGTGGAGGTTCTGATATTATGTGTTTGAAATGCCACCATAATGAAATTTTTATTCAGGAAGTGCAAGCACTTTCTAGATATGATTGAAGAATAAAGGGATACGACATTGAGACGATTGTTCAAGTTTTCCAGGTCGAGTATTGGCCTGAGGAACCAGTTTCTATAGCAAAGAAAACCATTGCCCAAGTGTTTGGATTAGATTAGATATAATATAAGCAGCAATAATTTAACAGATTTCTCAAGTTCGATCGAGTACCTCAAAAGACGTCTCCCCATTGGTGTCGCACACTGAGTTTAAAGAGAAAGTGAATTATTCCACTGTGAGAAAAGATACAATAATATGAAAATTAAAGTAACTTTACAAACCTTGTTCATGATTCCAAACACCGAGAACCTAAAAAGAAAGGAAACTGTTAGAGATATGGTCAGGTTAAAACATCTGAAAGTATACCCAGAAAGAAC
Source organism: Gossypium arboreum (assembly GCF_025698485.1). Classification (NCBI taxonomy): domain Eukaryota; kingdom Viridiplantae; phylum Streptophyta; class Magnoliopsida; order Malvales; family Malvaceae; genus Gossypium; species Gossypium arboreum. Next base: position 91,530,736 of record NC_069074.1, read on the forward strand.
TTATACTTGCAGTATAATGGATGTAATTACCCTTCTTTTGCTCTACCAATTCCCATATGACTCGGATGTTTGTCTACTTGAAAGATCTGCAATGCCTCATGTGCTGCAGCATCAAGCTTAAGAAACTTGTCCCTATTTTTTAGTTGTCAAGGAATGCAATATCGAGTTCTGGTTTCTAAATCTATTGTTATTTTTCCAAATAGAACGTAAATTTTGACTTGAAAAATCAGAAGAACAGATGCTGTGAGCATTGTGATCAATTCATATAAAATGATACAATGAAATTTCAGCAACAGAATCGATTGTAATTGAAGCAGTCCTAGACTCCATTTGCTCAAGGGTATCTACAATCCTTTCATTCTCTAATATAGCAAGAAGGCCCCCACTTACACGAACTTGGATATCACTTCCCATGTCCATCATAGAACTTAGCTGCAATAGTTTAAAAGGCAATAAGAGCATGCATATATCAACAGAACTGAGATTATGCTCACTAGAGTGTCCTTACTGCAATGAGAAAAGAGTACTGGGATTGACAACCCCAAAAGAGGAGGATCAAACACGCCAGTAGAGGTTATATACTAAAAAACCATTTTTCTTTAGTTTCTTAGTGTCAGAATGCTGTTAAGAACACATCTCATTTCTTCAAAGATTGAAACAGAGAAGCTATACTGAGCAGAACATTGCCTTGTTTTCTCATCGTGTTTAATTCTAAACTATTTACATTAATATACTAATTATGAATGAAGTAGTATTTTCATAATATTCCACAGCAACCTCGAAACTTCCACATCATTATGTTATAAAATTATTTACAAATTACATAAAAATCTTTAACCATGACTAAACGCTGAAATTATGTAAACTTTGTGCAAATGAAATTATTATTAGATATTACAGCTAATGGAATATCCTGGTTAAGAGATTATGTTATCAAAGACAGGTGGCGTTAATAATCATATGTGAGAGGGGGGGGGGTCATATTTTGATGACTTACATAGCAAATTCTCTCCTTGATGTTTAATCCATCATCCATTCCTGTTACTCGAAGGTATATCAACCTATAAAAGGCAAATAAGAAACCAGAAAAAAAAAAAGGTGAGAAGAAATATCAATGACTAAAGCTGGAATCGAAGAATATCATTTTAGGTATGAATGATAAGAAAGATAGTTCATTCAGGAAAGCAAAATAAAATGAATCAAGCTACTGTATAAAATGAGTAAGTAGGGTACTACAGTTAGTCCTATGTGAAAAAGTTCACAATAAGAACTAATGTCCTGAGTGAATATAAATTCTTCCAATCAATCCATAACAGCAGCAGATATGAAGCATGTACGTGCATATTACAATATTAGTTGACTTCTTCCAAATACTGGAACGAACCATTTACAACATCTCCCGTAAGTTTGTTCCTATGCTTCATATGAAAGAATGATGAAGGAGCTTTCCAGTCAAGCATCCAATGAATGTTAACCATATGGTCAAGTATCTTTAGGGAGATTGATTAAAAGAATCTTGGGCTTCTGTTGCTGCTGTAGAGGGCTGGGATTGGGTGTAGTATTTTGAGATTACCAATGACAGAAAAATGAACCCCAAGTTAAGTGCTTTTGTTTATAAATTTAGTTATCCTAGCAGTTCATTTATGCCATCCATTTGTACCTGTGCCATGCTTGTTCGTAAGTGAATATCGAACTTTTAACAAGCTTCACTGTGGGAGTCTCTGTCATCCCATCTGCATCATTTTAGAGAGTAAATAAAGTTCACAAGCTAATAAGAAAGTTTATATAACAACCAAACCAAGAGAAGTTACCACTTCGTTGTAAAGCTGACAGAAAGGTTTCCTCAGTTTTTGTACTCGTATATATAATCACCGGCTTGGCTTGATATTTCACTGAAATGAGCAAAACAAAGAAAAACAGATATGATCAATTAGAAGTTAAAAACAGACTAAACGAAAACAACAAATCTGAAGCCATAGCAAATGGGAGAAAAGATTATGGGGCAAGCAATGATAGTTCTAATTAATTTGAACTTTTCCTCAAAAGCCAGTTCCTTTCATAGACATGAACTCATACCAAGTTCAATCAGTGGGAAGTCTGAGCTACCATCATCCCAAACTTCAAGTACATTAAGCTGACGAATGCTGGAATCGTAGTAAGAAATTCCAATTCTGCACAACAGAGTTTGAAAAACGAAAAAAAAAAATCTCCCAGTTGATACCTTACACCATAATCAACAGCTTTAACGAAATCTACCTCCGCTACTTTCTTAATTTCCTGTTTGCGCTTACTTGTCGGTACTTGTTAAAACTTTCCTTTTCCTTTTCTACATTTTAAAGGCACAATAAGGAAATGGAAAATAACTCGAAATCAAAGATAAAGCTCACCGATGTCCCTGGTGAATGCAAGCCATGTAGACCTGCATAATATAGATCCATCCAAACAGGTGCATTAGCAAGAAAATAATCGTAACAGCTTTACGCGGAACAAAACTTTCCTAGGATCAAAACAAACTTAAAAGGTAACATTATCTATGATAAAACAATGTCAATAATTAGTATGAATAGAATTTTACATTAAAATAAACGCGGTTGCATGATTTGAATGTCTAGGAATTTTTTGAATTAAGCAAATGGATTAATGAATAATCGAAGATTGAGGTGTTAAAAAGTCGTTTGGAATATACATCTGATTCAACTCTGTTTGGATCACTGGAAAATGCAATGAAAATTATAAAATCAAAACAATGAAAGCCAAAATCAAACAAACTTCAAAAATATACTGCAACAAAAGAAAAATCAAGGTCTCCTGTCCTTAGATAGCCAAATAGAGAACTTTTAAAACTTGAACGTTGAGCGTTTCGGTTTTTTTTTTCTTTGAAAAGCGAATCAAACAAGCGAGAAAATCATTTCAAGTTCTTTTTGCATTGTTTTTTTTCTTTCTTTCTTATCCTCAGATTTTCGCAGCAACCAAACAGATCTTACAGAAAAAAGAACAAAAAAAAAAAAAGAAAAAATCGCAGGCATTTTAAGCTTGGAAATCAAATGGACCTGAGGGAGGGCTTCGGTTTCATCCATGTCTTCATCCATTGTTTGGGCGCTTAAATTTGATCACTAATAAAAAGAGAGGGAATTTTTGTTCTTTTATAGTACAGCCTCGAATATGCTTTGAGATTGAGCGGGATATATAACGGTCTAGTTCTTTAATTGAAGTAACAAAAAAATGGTTAAAATATGCTATTAGTCCCTGTACTTATCTAAAATTTAATATTTAGTTCTTGTACTTTAAAAGTTAAAATTTCAATCCTTTTACTTTTCAATTTAAAATTCTAGCCCAATCATTATTTTTGTTTGTAATTTTTTCAAAATTTATCAACTTAACATATTTATTTCTTGTCAATCATATGCAACGCCATATCGAGTACTCTAATTAACATATCAAGTTGACAAATTTTGACGAAAAATACTAACAATATAAATGATTAGATTGATATTTTAAATTAGAAAAATTAAGAAGACTTAATTTTAAAATTTTAAAATATATGGACTAAATTTTAAACTTTGTCCAAATATAGAGAATAACCGCATATTTTAAACCAATATATATATATATACTTAACACTTATTTTGTAAAACAAAGTATAAAATGCAAAATATACATTTAAAAATTTTAAATTATTGATGATTTTATTTTTATTCACACTTATTTTGCAAAAAGAATATAAAATGCAAATATACATATAAATTTTATATTATTTGTGGTTTTATTTATTTATTTATGAGTTAAATAAAATGTCAAAAAGAAATTGATTGAGTCTTAATTAGGTTGGCATTAGTATTACTGTCAGTATAAGAGAATGTAAATTCGAGCATGCTCAAGCGTGTTTATCTTCCTCGATGAAAATTTTAAGATGTTTAAAGATAATAGATAAAAGGTGATATCATCGTTAATGAAAGAAGAACTATTATTAACAGAAAAAAGAGACGAGAAATGATGAAAAAAAACATCCCTATCAGAGTCTCTTATTAATTCCATATTATTGTTTTGAATGAACCAGATTCGATTATTAGTTCTTCTCCTCTTCACTATTTATGCCGGTGAATGTGTTCAAGGTCCAATGCTTCTTCAAGGGTCAAGCTTTATTTTCCTCAAAAGGTTTTTATTGATACTAATTTGTCTAAAAAAATATTATTAGACGTGTTTTAGTTGCTAGCTAGTCTTGTTTTCCAAGTTGTTGCCCCATTCAACAATCTTAAAGGAGAGTCAAGTCTTTAAGTTCAATTCTTGAATGACATTTTAAGTGTAAAACTTTGCCAAATGAATTTTATCAAATAAAAGTCTACAATGATTTTACTTAGGGTCGTTTTAGATGAGCGAGCTTTTACTTACTGTTAGTATAAAAATAGCGGTAATGATAAAATTAGATATTATAACAATACTGTAATGTGAGACAAAAAGAAACTAAACACACTATACAGAAGAGAAACATTCATCCAAAAAAGGCCTTTAAATTAAACAAAAGCCTCATTTCGTTATTTTTGTTATTATTATTTAAATTTTAAGAAAATATTGGCTTAATATTTGATAACATTGATTAATACATCTTCTCTTATTAAGTTTAAGAAATTTAAAATAATACTAATATAATTAGATAAATATTTATTATACTATTAATGAAATTTTAGACTCTACAATGGGGTTGACAAATATTCTGTAGGTGTAAAATAAAATATTAAAAATAATAGATATTAAAAAATATTTATCAATTTCTAAAGCTAATTGTGGAATAAAAAATACATTGTCAATGGACTAAATATTTACCCAATTAATTATTCTTAACTAGTTTTTTTTTTATTATATAAAGGGTATACACTGCAAGTCCCAAAATTATCTTTTTTAAGTATGTTTTCATTGAGTTTTGTTAAGTGTTTTACGGAAGGGTTAGTGACTTCACATATGAAAGCACCGCCTTTATTCCTAACAACCAGTCCATAGCTGGCTTGCTGCATGTTTTCGCTAAAAGCAGTGTCGATGTTACACTTGATGCAGCCAACTTGTGGCCGAGACCAGCTAACAACGGAGCAGCGACTGCTTGAGCAGTAGCAGGCCGCACTTGTTGGTAGGTCGATCGTGCAACAGGCCAATCTTGCCCGAAAGAAGCAGCAAAAGCCGAAGCCACTGTAGATGTGTCTGCATGCCATAGGAACTGATTATGGAAATACCAGAGAGACCAAGCAACCACTCTACCAAACAAAGCAGTATCGACACCAAGCAGAAGCGAGAATAACCGGTCAGAAAAAGACGAAGATGGAACAACAATAGTAGATAACGAACATACTTGAACCGCAAAAGTACAACCCAAAATTACATGGTCGATATCCTCAACCTGTCCGCAACGAGGACAGTTAATCAGCACCGCACAACCTCTGTCAATAAGCCTACAACGCCACAAAAAATCTTTTACCTTTGGTGGAATATCAGCATTCCAAAGAGGCAACCAAGGCCCCTCCACTCTATTAACAAGTGAATCAGCGAACTTGTCAAAAGCAAGGCAAAAGGCGGACTTAACCGAATATTCACCAATATTCTTATCAAAGTGTCAGATAAGCCTATCGGGAAGGCGTAACTAGCTAAGTGGAACAACCATAATCCGTCGCACGTCACAAGGGGCAAAGACACCCTCGACCAAACCTCGATCCCAACCCCACTGATCATCACGAAACAAGTCACATACCAATATACCATCGGTAACGTATACTCAAGTAGTGCAGTTGTCAATTAGAGGATCTAAATTTATACAAGGGAGATGTGTTATATGTATATCGTGAATGCAATTATTGAAAATGTAAAATAGAGAAAGTTCAAGCCATCCATTGACAATGTAAAATGTAAGAGATGCGATCCATTCATTGGTAATATGAAACGTAAGAAATACATACTATTCTTTAGAATTAAGGAATGCATACTGTTCGTTAAAATGTAAGCAAGAGGATTATTCATTATTATAAATATAACTTTTGGGTTACGTTTTTTTACGAGAATATTGAATAAGTGCTTACAGAAGGTGGTATTATAGTGTTGATTGGGAGAAATAAAGTGCGAATGTTCGTAGTTATGAAATTTATTTGTTAACCCTAATTTTGATTTTTATGAAGAAGATATGTCTCACTTCTATCGAAAGCCCAAAAAGTTCATGGAGGGACCAGAATGTAGAAGATATGCCTCACCTCCACTGAGAGCTCAAAGGGTTCACGAAGGGGCCCAAATGTAGAAGTTATGCCTCACCTTCGTCAAGAGCCCAAAGGATTCACAAAGGGACTCAGATGAAAAGATATTTATATATATAACTTCTTGTGACTTAAAAATTTTGCACCGTCTAATAAACATAAAAGTTATAATTAAATAACATTTTTTTTAGTTCAATGATGATCAAACCCAAACTATTGCTCGGAAAGTGAATACTCGACCAATAAATCATAACTTGTGTTCAAATAATTGCATGCTTAATACACATATTATCTATAAGCTACTATTAAAGTTATCCCTCACTTAATGAAAAGCCATAATTTGAGTTTGGAAGGCCAAAATAATTTCATGACAACTAAGCAATGTATTTTTTCATCATGGTGAGAGTAATTAAGTCATTTTATTATAATAATATTAAGTTATTATAAAATGTAATTATTTAAAATTAAATGATTATTATTGAAGTGTTTAAAGTTATTGCAATGTGTCAATGGAAGTGTCTACTTTCACCATCACTGTTAAAGAGTGTAACTTGTCATATTTCAATGATTGATAAATTATTAAAACAAAATTTTGGATTATATGTTGATATCATGAGATTATTAAAGCCCACAAATAAAGATCAATTCACTTGGTGAAACTTATCTTGAGGATTAGATTGTACTGATTGCACCAAATCCCTTGGATCAAAGATGTTAAATCAATTCTCTAGTCATTATTATTGTATTGTATTTAGCTATTTTAATTGTTGTTTAAAAGGGATTCTGATTGATCTTTAATATTTCAGCAAGTCGCGAAATTTCTTGTATATTTGAGAGACTTGTACAGGTTTATACACAAAGTATTAAGAATACTTACTAGTTCATTGAGGAACATTTCTTTTATGCATTTGAGATTGTAAAATGTTTTGTTATTGGTTTAACCAACTAGGTTCTCAGGGGGAGAATTTAATGATGAGAGGTTTAGTTCTTGAAGTACAAAAGTGAGGATTCTTCATTGGGTGTGTGCTAGAACTAGGATCACTGGTTGTATTGAGTTCAAAGGTAGCAGATTTATCTCATTGAGCTAGATTTTACAGATGTAGAAAAATCAAACAGCGTAAACAATTTCTTATCCCCTATTTTATTAAGGTTGTCGTAATGATGGCAGAAGTTCCCATTTCTACTATCACTTCTACTCATATTTTATTTCATACATTTACCAATCGCCCAAGTCAACAATTATAATAAATTACATAAAATATGAAATAAACTAAAATTATATAAAACAACATGAAAATGATACAAATACAAAATGTGTTAAATTTGCATTCAACAAATTATTCACATGTAAAATTTATAATAAAAATTCATAACATGAGAAACACAATCACAATATGATTATCTTTTCTTTAAATTGAATTAATATTAAAAATTATGTAAAATATGACATAAATTTAAATCCAACATGAACGCACAAATTATTTTCTAAATTGAGTCGCTATGATACCATACATAAAATACATTATGATACAAAAATAATATAAATACGACATGCGTTACAAAAATCGTTCAAATCTATATAAAAACATGTAACAATATATTTTTCAGATTTAATTTTTTTTCAATAGTAAAGTCATATTTAATATATAATTTTTATGTTTTATAAAGAATTTGACACATTAAAATATTTAATGTCAATTTTAATAAATATATTTATTTATATTAATTTTTTATCGTTTCATGTTTTGATTATTTTTCATATTGATTTTGTGTTGTTCAATTAATTATATACAAATAGCTATAAATTATTTCATTTTTGTATTTTTTAAGTTTATTTTAAATTATCATATCAAATATGATAGTATGCTGGCAGCAGAGTGCAGGCATGTATTTTATATTACATTTAAAATTTTCATACATCTAATAATTTATAGTGCATTTATATTTAAGTAATTAATACATAAAAATAAGTCACGAAATTAGGGGCTGAGATGGGGTCAGTTCCTTGGTAAATTTTTATTTAAACTCTTTTATAATTTATAAAATTTTAAATTAAAATGATAAAATTACATTTTAATCTCGAAAATAATAAAATTTAATTTAATATTTAAAAAATATAAAAATATAAGATATTAAAACAATAAAATTATATTTTTATTATCATAATCTAACTCGAAAAAATTTTCTAACTTCACCTGATAATAAAAGTATACCACATTCAACATTCTTAAAGAGACTCAAGAATTCAAGTTGAATTCTTGAATGACATTTTAAGTCTAAAACTTGGTCAAATTTTTGATGGGTTCTTTTAAATCAAAGTCCACATTCTATAATTGCTTTTACCTAGGCAAACAAAGTCTCATTTCAATATCTTTTATATTTATTATTATTATTATTAAAATTTAGGAAAATATTGACGTAATATTTAAAAATAATATTTAATACATTTTCTCTTATTAAGTAGAAGCAATTTTAAATAATAATAATATAATTATTCTTAATTAATTTTTAGGCATAATAAAAATTCAGCTCTTAATGTTTAAATTTATTTTCATTTTAGCTCTTATTCTTTATTTGAATTAAATTTGACCCTCAACCTTTTAAAAAGAATCGAATTATTTTTTAACGAAAATGCTGACTAGAGTGTTAAATTTTTAAACATGTAACCCGTATGATAATCCATGTGTACTTCATATTAATTTTTTAAATATTTTTATAATTTTTACTTATTTATTGACGTGATATATAAGATAAATAATGTCATATTAGTATGCTATCGGGCCAACATCATTAAAAAATAATGTTTTAGTTAGCGTTACCATTAAAGAAAAAATTTTAATCTTTTTGAAAGGCTAATAGTAAATTTTAGTAAAAGAAAGGACTAAATTAATAAAAGATGTAAATATTAAGGACTGAATTTATCATTTACTATTTTTATTATATAAAAGTGTTTAGCATGTTAGTTGTTACGTGACATCTAAAACGTGTTGACCAAAAAATATTCTTATGATATATTTAAGGTTAATAATTATTAAAAAAAGTTAAAAATCTTTTTGATTTAAATCCAGTGGGGATAATGCTTCTAAGTTACGGTGTTTAAAATAATTAGGTTAAATTATTTCATAATAAATCCTTATATTTTTCATAATTTTAGAATTTAGTTTATTTATTTTTATTTTTAGAATTTAATCTTTCAAAATCCGGTTCAATTGTTAACATTGTTAAATTCAAGTTTATTATAATGTAACAAAAAATTTTAACAATGCTTATAATTAGACCTGAAATTTGAAATCTGAAAAGTAAAGGAACTAAATTCTTAAAAATAAAAATATAAGACTAAAATTCTAAATTTTTGAAAGGTATAGGGACCTATGACATATTTTAACCAAATAATTAATAATATGCTTTTGAAACTAATGATTGCTGCAATTGACGACAATGAATTTGTGCTTTTGTCCTTTAAGCTTATTTATGCATAATTACATATAAAAATTATTTATAGATCCGATCTTGTTTTTTCATTTTTTTTAATTTAATTTTAAAAACTAAATTATGAAACTCTTAATTTTTTTTAATATTAAAATTATAAAGGTTTAGGCCGATTGAGTCTTAACTCGATTGACATGGGCATTATTACTAATATAGGAGGACGACATAGATTCGAATGTTCTAAAACGTATTATTCTCCTATTTATAGTTTATTAAAGAAATAGTTAACATGATCTTCATTAATTTGTGTGTTGATCCACTTTAAAGTAGTGCTTCTGTAGGCCTTCCGTCCTAAATGTCTCTAGGAAGCATCACTTGTTCTCCTTAAAGGAAGCCATCCGCCCACTTTTATGTATGACCAGTCTTTAAGTGTGAATGCACTTCATAAACAACAATTAGTAGATTTGAGCATAACAACCTCATATAGATAGAGGCCCGTGATTATCCTTTACGCATTTAGCGGGACTTACTACCACGTCATACTAATGGATAAGGGGACTTCTCCTATACATACATTGAGGAAAGATGAAATGATCAATTTTTTAGCATCCTAGGGTAACTCTAAGCAATTGTCTTCTTGATCAGCCTGTTCTCTTATCTTTATTTCGGTTCTCAACCTCTTTAGGTGAATTGGCCTCTATTGCACCACCTTGTCCTCCACCCTTGTTGTACTTTGTATGAACAACTTTCAAAATATATTCGTATAGGTCTAACATAGTAAGATTTAAACTCATAACAAATTTAAGAGAGAACAAGTGCATAATACAAATCATAAATAATACATGTAAGATCAACTAGAACTAAAATGGTAAAAGTAACATGGAAGCCCTTGTACTAGAAGTTAGTTTGCATTTTCCCTCATCTACTAAAAAAATGAGCAAGTTAGTCCATGTACATTAGATCAAAGAGCAATTTGATCATTCTATTAAAAAATTAATCCATTTCTACTATTAAAATTTGGTCCTTACATGCTAAAATGAGATATATGTGGCACGCCATGTATAATTATCTAGTTATTCTGTCAGTCACATTAATTTTTAACAGTAAAAACGAATGGAATTTTTAACAGAAATGGTCAATTTGCTCATTGATTTAATGTATAATGACTGATTTGCCTATTTTTAGTAAAAAGGTTAATATGCAATCTAACTCCTAGTACAGGGATTCCGCGATACTTTTATTGATATAGAATTAACTTAATATGAAAGCACAATCCCAAAAATAAAAAAGGTAAATTTGCATTATAGCCCCTTCAAAAAATTAAATAAATTGCAAGTTAATATTGATAATTTACACATTAATCCCTCTAAAAATTTATAATTAATCTCTAACCTCCCAAAGTAATTTTTTAATTTTGCCATTGAGTACAGTGGACTGAAAATCGTAATATATTTGACCTAAATCAGAATAAATTTACGAATGAACTCCACTTTAATTTTATTTTATTTTTAAAATTTAAGCTAATTCAATAATACTCCAAATCTTATCCATAAATTAATGCAAAATTTTTAATAAAGTCAAAATTAATTTTTTTATACAATCTTATCCAAGTTTACGTCAATGTTACATAAAATATCATCAACTTACCTTAATTATAAAAATAAATCAAAATTTAAAATATATTTGCATAAATATATTATTTATTATTTAATGTATATTTTTTAAAATTTAAAATCCTTCCATTTTCCACTCTAACTTTCTTTTCCATCCAAACAGATCTCCCGCTTTCCCTGCAAATGCCGTCCTTTTGGTCCTTCCAATATTAGCTACACCTCTCATTTTCCCTCTTAACGCTCCAAATCTTAACGTGCGCACCCTCAGCGCACCACATGGCAGCTCCTTCATTTGTCTCCAAAGCAAGAACCGCTTTCAACTCTGCAGCTGCCAAAGCCGAGCGAGTTTTCACTGATTTTAAATCCGATTTTGGTAAATAAAAGAAAATATTTTTTGATCCTCTATATTTTTGCCTCTTAATATCCATCGCTAATTTTATTTTTGCGCTTTGCTAATTTTAGATTAAAAAAAATTGTCCGGCTTTTAGGTGATTGATGTAAATGTTTATAACGGGAGTTTGATTCTTTTTTCTTTGTTTTTTCTTATCCATTTCGTTGAAGATTCTGATAAGTTATTGCCGAAGGAATTCAAAAACGAATCTCTTACGAACGACGGCGAGTCTAAGGTAAATTTTAATTGATTTTTGATTTTTTTTTAATTTAGAAGGTCGTCGGAATTAAGGCACAATGCGCTTCTTTGTTTGGCTGCTGAGAAAATGAAGTAGATTGTAAAATTCGTTTCTTTGAAGTTTTGTTGAGAAAAATGAAGTAAATCGAGTTCGAAGAGTTTAGCTTTGTTCGTTTCTAATGGAACCAGAGGCTTTCTGATTTGTATAATTTTTTTTTTTTTAGTTTCCTGCACTTTCTCTGCAACCAAACAAGCTTTAAATGCTTAAAAGTTATGCTGAGTACTTAATCATTATTATGCAATTTTAAAAAAAAAGGATTATTTATTTATTTTTTCCCTGAAAATTCACGTGAAATAATAAAAAAGTATTTTTCAATCCATATTTACTTATTTTAGTTTTAAATTTGGTGTGGTTTGACGAGGTAAAGAATTCTAGGTGGAGACCCTCAAATTTAGGGACAAAGCAAGAATGGCAGGAAAGGTTTAGGAATTTACGGATAGGGAGAAAAGGCGTTGAAGACACCGAGAAAGTTGAAATTTCTATAATGGCTGTTCCATTCTATGATGAAAACATATATTTGCTCAACATGAAGAATGACACGGAAGCAAAGGTACATTTGTGATTTTGTATATTTTTTTCTTTCCCCACAGTTCAGGGTTACTGTTAGGGAAATTAAAATGTTTATTTTCCTGTTATTATTTAAAATTAAATGGATTTATTGATGAAATTGTTTCCCTACAGCTTTTAGAAGCAATACCTTCTGTAGATGTTTTAAATACCACCAACACGAATAGCATTCCTCCAACATCTGTACTCAAACAATTGGCTGTAGCTATTGAGTAAGTTTTAGTCATTAATTTGCTCCCAATACTTGAATTTGGTTTTTTCTTTATCTGCCCTTGTTGGTATTTAAAATTATAGGATGCCTCATGGCTGATTTGTGAATTGCTTTGTTGTAATGATGGATTCGGTTTAATCTTTTGGAGCGAAATGAGTTCAATGCTTACTGGTCAAATGTGTAATCTGTTGATTAATCATATTTCAGCTTGTACATGGTGTTCTTATATTTCTGTACTTTCCTTCTGGTCCCAGGGCTGGAAAAAATTTTAAGACGGTGAAAGATCTTTTGGCATCTTTTGGAAATTCTTCACCAAGTAAGGAAAAGGCAGGCTTGAGCTTCTCTACAGTCAAGTCGTTAGTTATTCGTGAGAAAGAGGATAAAGTTGCATCTGGCTTTGGTGATGACAAGAAAGTCCTTGCTTTGATTAATTCACTGTTTGATGCAGGTAGATTCATATATGTCGCCGATAAGACATGTGCTTTTGTTCGGAGACATGTTTCTTCTTTGAGCTTTCAAATTTTCTTGTGATGGTCTTCCACTTTCATTGTAATATCTGCAAGATATTTGCAGATGGAAAATTCCTCCAACGGAAGCTTGTATCTGATTCAAACACATGTACACCAAAGATACCTTTTATTAAAGACATTCATGGTGCTCCTCCACATGGCTTTGTTGTTAAGCTTTCTGAAGTCATTGGAAGCTTTAGATCCCTTCACAAGATGGCACTCTTTTGGTGCAGAGTTGTTATCGAAGTAAGTGGATTATATGTTACTTCTATCCAAAATAACACAAATGGTCAATGTCAAAAGCAAACTTCACTGAGTTTACACTTTGGATCTTTTTGTCCAAATAAAAACTAGTATCAGAAACTTATCTAATGAAGTTCAAGGTAGCATGATATTATAATAACCACTTCTAGCATAACAACATGCTGACACTTGGGTGCATCTTAGTAGTTGCAATTTTTCATACCACAAGTTATCTTCAAGTAAACTAAAGTCCTTCACATTCACATGCTAATGCATTTAGAGGTTTTTTTTTTCTTCACATTGTTGTTAATCTTCATCTGATGAGAAGTGTTTGGAATCCTTTACACATGCAGCTGAGAAGATTTTGGTCTGAAGAAAAACATCTGCCAGGCATTCCTGTGAATGAGATTCCAGATCTAAATTCATGTCTTCTATATCAACAATTACAGGTTATTAACTGTTGTCTATCAAGAAAAAGACAACATTATATTGCCACTGAATCATTTGATTCAGAAATGATGGAAGCTGGTTCAAATGTTAAAGAATCAGATGTTTCTAAGGGCACAGTGTCTGCTGGCTCTGCGTTGTATGCTCGACTTAAGACTGGAGAACTTGTTCTTCGGCAGGGAGCTAATCAACTGATTGAAAACTTGGCAATGTTGGAAACTGGTGAACCTATATACTCACCTATTACCCAGGTCTGGTTGCAAATTCTGCCAATAGATTACCTACCTTCCAAGCCTAATCCCATGATTGAGTGTATTTATGTATATGTCTGCAGGAAGGACCTTTGCTTACAGAAGATCTTATCAGGGAAACGGAGGAATTAGTGCTTCGTACTGGGAGGTCAGTATTTCGGCTCCTTAACCTTATAGCTCACCATTTAACACTTACTAATATGATTTTCTTTTGATTTGTTTACTGCATAAAATTTGTTCATAAATTTTATCATATATCAAGATTCTCCTGTATGCTTTAAAACAATGAACTTAACTTGCAGAACTTGCAGGATCTTTTCCATCTTTCTGTTGTATGCATCATAAGAATTTGAGTGAAACATAGGAAAATTATTCAGAATCTACGAAGTCTTTTGTCTGTTACCATAATACTTTGTATAGTTACATTATTCTTCTTGTTTTTTACTCATTGCCTTGCCTATTGTGGGTCAGTGTTGGCGCTGGGTGCTCTCGGCTACTCTCTGACATGCAGGCTTTCAAGGTGATATTTTAGCACAAAGAAAAATCCTCTATCTTTACTACTGTTGTAGATATATATGGATGCAACAGAAAACTCTTCCTAGTTTCAATTCATAATCTGTTTTTTCTCTTTAACACTCGTGTTAGGCTGCAAATCCTGGCTGTGTTTTAGAAGATTTTGTTAGATGGCACTCTCCTCCTGATTGGATTGAAGCTGAGCCAAGCGATAAGGTTCCGGGTGCAAGAGGTCAACTAAGTAGTAGAATGCAGAAAGGAGGTTTTTGTTTTCATCATCCCAGTTTCCTAAAGTTTACTTTTAGTTCTTCTCAGTCAGGTCTTGCTATTAAGGAGAGAACATCAGTTCATTGATTGTGTAGAGGAGTATGTTTGTATGAACTTGCACTATGTCCTTGTGTGATTCGTATTAGAAGCGTGTCTCATGTAGAAGATACTCTTCTAGTTGTTAAAATTGTTAGCCTGCAGAGAGTGTCATTTCTCGGACTTATGCTATAGTTGGCTCTAATATGTGAATTATACATATTTGTTAGGTAATTTGTGGCGTGAACTATGGGAGACATCCAAACCTGTACCGGCTATTAAACAAACACCTCTCTATGATGAGGATTTGGCGGTGTAAGTTGGATTCATAAATTTTGATGCTACGAATCTTAAATTTTCTATTACGGGAGCATTGATCTTACGAGATTAGCTTGTTTTATGGTTCCTTTAGGGATGGAATTCTGAATTTCTTCGAGAACATTCCCATTTCTGAGCTTTTTCAACAATTGTTTCTTGCGCTTGTGAGTGTTTTAATCTAATTTGAGATTATCCTTTCTCTATTTAATGTCTCTTATTACCAATCTGCCGTTTGGTTTATGTATCCAAACTGGGGGAAAAGGGAGTTTTCTGTTTTTCTACTTTGTTTCTAGAACATGATTTGACAACTATGTCCAACACAGGTATATTTAATTTTTCTAAAGTCCTCATATGTATTTGGTGGGTTCTAGGAGGATCATATCTTTATACCCATGTCCGGATACGCATCGAACATGAGTGTTGAACACATGCATTTTAAGAATGAAGATACGAAACAACATAGTTTGACACAAACTATGTTGCTTTGAAAAATACCTGTGTCCAATGCATACATAAACTTGTTTTTAGGAATATGACCCTCCAAGTATTCTATAAATGCATGGAAAAACTTAGAAAAAAAACTAAATGTACTTGTTCAGATGCATATCCACATTTGACATCCATGCTTGAGTCTGAGTAACATAGAATGTGAATATCAATAATTGGCTGTTATTTTCTTATTTTTAGGTTGCATATTATTACTTTTACCACTCATTCTTTATAATGCTAATTTCTCATTTGCGTAATGTTCAGCTCAGTTTGGGATTTGTATTAGCAGAGGACAAAATCTCTGCTAACGAAAACTTGTCAAAGCTGTTTCATGAGTGCAAAGACTATGTTGTTGCAACTTGCCAGAGAAATACCTGGAACGATAAAGTGGACGATCTTTGCCAGGTAGGTTTCTATTGTACACACATGCCTCGTGCTAGATTGTTTCATTTAGTTCATGTCATTGTTTACAAAGGAAACCTTGGTTTCTTCGCATGCAAGAAAACCGAGCTTGGCTCCTTGTCATGTTTTCTATTCCGTCGTCACTTAAAGGAGATTGCTATTTCCCTTGATAAATTGTCTTTTGGCTCATCAATCAGATGAATATTTTGCTTCTTCGAATGTATACATTTGATGATGTTCGAAAGTGAATTCTATTTATAGGTATACGAAACTGTGGAAACAATGTTAGTGTCTCCCGAAGAAGTCTTAAAGGCAATAAAGCAGGCGGATGAGACATCAACACAGGAAAATGAAAGCCCCACCCGGGGTGAGCTAAAACTTCGATTTCTGAGGCTCGGACTCAATTTTGGTAACAAGGATAAACAGCAGAAAAAAACACCGACGACGACAAAAGAACCTAAGAAGAATTCAGACGAGAATCCTTCTCGTCCATTCGCTAGCTTTTTCGATACCAAGTCATCTTTATTTGCAAAGATGTCACCTAAAGCTAAGAATTTCCCACATGTTGACAAACCTCCAGCCATAGATGAAAGTAAATTGACGGTGGCTTGATTGTATTGATCAAACAAATATCTTTTCTTTTCGGCCTAACTTTTGTAATGAGTTCGGTCAAACTTAAAACGGCGTAGTTTTGCAGGTAATTGTAAATTATTGTGAAATGAGATGATGCCTTTCCATCCGAAGAAGTAATTTTTTTAAGAAGAAATTAATATTTTTCTTTATCTCGAGCATGTTCGGGATTCTCATAGTAATAATGGTGTATTTCGTAATTAATAAGTTAAGAGTTAGAATGACGTCATTTGTGCTTAAAGTGTAATCAAATAATATAAATAATATTTGATAGTATTATAAATCTCTTTGTGAGTCTTTTTTTTAAATTAAAAAATTATATAACACAAAGGTAAAATATTAATTAAAATTTAAATAATAATAAAAATAGTATAAATATGACTTAAATAAAAAAAAAATTTACCTCAAAACTATGACAATTTTCTTATTTAACCTAAACTTTGATTCTATTATTACTAATAAAATAAAATAAATACATTTCCTTCTCTCTCTTCTCCCACGTTTCATCTTCTTCCCCCTCTCGTAAGCACCAATAACCGACCAGCCCATTGCACCTTCCGGTCCAGGCAAATGAGCAGGCCACAGATGAATCTACTAATTCCATGCTCATCATGTAAGTCTCCAATGAAATCATTGCCTTTGAAAGTGAGATTATGGACTGTGGAAGGCCCCTGCAAGAGCTTGAAGATTGTTGTTGTGGTGAACAGTTTGAGAGGGGATGGGAGATGGGAGATGGGAGCTGCTGTGAAAGTAGGCTGTAATGGGCTCTTATGAGAGAGAAGAAGGAGAATAAGAAACGTGGGAGGGGGAGAGAGAAAGAAAACAATATTTAAATTAATTTATCTTTATTTAATTAAAAATATTCATATTCTGATTCACTTTAAAATTTTCGAAGGTAGTTTTTGGAGATCATTTTCGTTTTTTTTAATGGAAAAATTTAAAAAATCTTGTTAGAAAATAAAAAATATAAAAATTAAAAAATAATAAAAGTTTTTTATTCTTTTCACTAAAATTGTTAAAAAAGTGAAAATTATGAAAACAAATGTGCTCAACTTTAAATAAATTCACCTTAATGTAAATCTATATAAAAACAAAAAATTATATAAATTTTAAATATTAAATATGGTACTCTATTCGAATAAATTTTATTTATTAAACGTGTTTTTCAATTTTAAAAATAAAAATTATTTTAAAAATAAAAAAATATTTTTAAAAAGCAAAGGAAACCTAAATAATACAGAACAAAATATCTCCTAAATAACAATATTCTATAATAGCTACTAAAACTATCAACTATTTACTCAAATTCCTAACGGAAACACATTTTTAAAATTTTTTCAAAATTAGGTTTTTAATAGGGCTTTGAGTATTTAGTAGGAGATATTTTTATTTTTCATTAGGAATTTAAGTAAATAGTTAATGGTTTTAGTAGTTATAAAATATTGTTATTTAAGGAGATATTTTATTATGTATTATATAATAAATTTTACTAATGTGGAGACAAACACTTCCATTGAAACGTGTTTTCGGAAATCACTTTACATAAAAAGTGGTTTCCGTTGACATGTTATAATCCTATGCTTGGTAGTTAGATGTTGGTGTTCTCACCCATGCGATGTTCAACGGCAAAATCAAAAAAATTTTTAGGGGACCGAAATTACATTGTTTATTTTTACGATAGTAAAAATATAATTTTACCATTTTAATAGTCTATATCTTTATAATTTTTAAAAGATTAAATCAAATTGTTATCATTTTTTAGGGGGCTAAAGTGTAATTTTACCATTATAAAATTAAAATTTTAAAGGGCCTAAATGATAAATTTTCATTTTAGGGAGGGTCGGGGCCCTTGCCAACCCCCTGGATTCGCCACTAACTATTTTGGTTTGATTTCGATTTTAACCATGTTATGTTTTTACTTTTTTCATGTTGTTTCAAACTTTTTCTTCTTTTTTTAATTAATAAACATGTTATTTATTTAAACAAAATAATACAAAATGTAATTATATAATTAAAATATATACTTTTTATATCTATCATTATGTTAAAAATATTTTATTTTTAAAAATATAAACTAATTTTTATATATATTTTCTTTTATATAATTTTTATATGTTAAAAATATTTACTTTTTCCACCTACATTATAGGTATGATAAATTCTAATGTTATAAAATTAAATAATTATTTCAAATATTATTATTATTTTATATGTAAAATATTTTAATAATTTTTAATTAATGATTTTTTTAACAAATTTTTAGGAATTTTTACAAAGTTGAATTTCTAATAGGACTTTGAGTATTTAATTACAAAATTGTGTTTTTCACTGAGAATTTGCTTAAGCATTTGGCAAAAATAGACAAAAATATCATTTTTAAATTGAAAATAAGGGATTTTCGTTTTCTTCTTCTTCTAAATTTAGGGAAATAGGCTCCGCGAAAGCTTATTTACATGGCACTGCGTCGCAAAGCAAATTTAAAAAATAAAAAAGTTATTATATTTTATTTGATAAATATTACAGATTTTAAAAATATTATCGTCATTAATCACATACGCATATTCAATGTCTAATTACAGATGGTAAGAAAATATTATTATATTTTTCATATTTGTTAATATCATTATTAAGTTGTTGAATTTTGTTTAGGATTTTGATTGAGTTTTGTGTTTATATAATTAGGACGAAGATCGAATTATTGAAACATATATATATACACAATTTAAGTACGAAAGCATCACGTGTTATAGAATGGTACTTGAATGAGGTGAGATTCTTATACGTGTTCCGTATGCGTGGTGAGACTAAATTGGAGCCCACACTTATTAGTGCTTTGTTGAAGAGATGAAGACCCGAAACACATATATTCCATCTTCTGTGCGATGAGTGTATGATTACACTTGAAGATGAGGCATTTCAACTCGGCCTACTCGTTGATGGGGCAATTTTTATAGGAGTAGTGCGTGTTAAGGATTGGCAGCTAATTTGCCACTAGTTATTGAGAAAGGTGCCAGGCAAGTTTAGTGGTAGCTAGACAAATATGGGATGGTTAGAAGATAATTTCTCACATCTCAACAACTCTTCTAGTGAGGTTGAAAGACATCAATTCATTTGAGTATTTATATTGAGGTTGATCGGGGATTTTCTAATGCCAAATAAATCTCAAAATAAGGTATATTTAAGGTGGCTTATACAACTAATTGACCTAAAAGAAGCTATGCGACTCGGCTAGGGATAAATTGTTTTGGCTATATTTTACTGAGAATTCTACCGAGCCACTAAAGCACCAAAAATTAAAATCGATGGATGTATACTCTTTGTCTAATCATGGGAATGATACCGCTTACAATTTTTTAGTCCCCGAGGAAACTTCCCTCACCAATTTCCACTCATAATAAGGTAAGATTCTAGTTATCATATTATCTTTTTGGAATAACATATTATTTGAATAGGTGTAACAATGACGCGAGCCATGTGAGTATATCAAATGAACTTCAAGTTCAAGATATTTGATTATTGTTAGATCAACGACCAGAACCCAATGTTAGTTTAAGAATTTTTCAGTTACATAATAATTACATAAGGATTTGAATTTTATTATTAGGTACGTAATGAAATTTATAATTTTGTATTGCAGTTTGGATGGATGTCATACTCTAATCTGAGAATTGAAGAATGCATCCCGACTGAATTTTTGATGAATCATAATATTTGGCATGTCAGAGTGTCGTTGATTGTTTATACAACAGTTTAGATACATGGATCTGATTGAATGATTTGCCCATTTAACTTTGTGGAAAATACTCCGCCCTCATCTCAGAACCTCAATAAACTTCACAAGATTGACTTGCAGGAGAAAACTGATGAAGATTGATTTAGATTCCATGCCAAGTATATGAACTCGTGGGCACATAGGTATAATTTTCTACCTATACACCAACAAATTGTTGTCGGCCCTCACCTCATAACAATATATCTCTCTAAATAACAATATCTTCTAACAACCACCAAAATCATAAACTATTGACTCAAATTTTTAACGAAAATACAATTTTCTAACCAAATGCTCAAAGTACTATTCAAAACCCAATTTTGTAAAAATTCTAAAAGATTTAAAAATGATTAATTAAAAATTATAAAAGTCATAATGCCAAAAATAAATTTATAATTTTATGATTTTTCTAAACAATTTAATATTTTTCAAATTTGTAATATATACCAATAAATTTATTTATACGACATCATCTTTATTCATTCCCACGCATAAAATAACTTACAAGGGGTTGATTTGGTAGAAACTTTTACTAATTTTTTTTGAGCTTACGGCAAAGCTTCCAATCAAAACCTCACAACAAGCAGACGTGGTAGCGTTGAACATTGATGGTATACGTTAAAAAAGTCAAAGAAATGCATGGGAAAACTTTTATGAACCCTAAAGATACGTGAGTTGTGACAGCAAAAAATCATTGCAAATTGCCGAAAAGAAAACATGCAAATGAAAGTCCATGCAATTTGGATTCTGAATCATAAAAGCAAGTGATGAGAGAGTTGAGTGGATGCTTTTAAGACCTCACCTGTGCTGTCCCAACCTTCTTTCATGCATCATGCATGGCTTCATATATTTTTTTGCTATATAAACCTTCCTTCGGGTGCTCACTTCTTCATCCTATTCATCTTTTTAAGTGTTATATATAGATTATATAAGCATTCAAAAAATGGTGTGTTATAAGCTTCTTGTTGTTTTGTTTGTTGGTGCATTTGTGATTTGCAGTAGTACTAGTAGTAGTGCCAGGATGCCTACGGGTGGGTTTGAAGATGAGAAAACACTGTTTCATCGTCGTCCGAGATTCGGTGGTGGTTTAGGAGGTGGAGCTGGATTTGGTGGGGGTGCTGGTGCTGGAAGTGGTGGTGGATTAGGTGGAGGATTTGGAGGTGGAATAGGTGGGGGTGCTGGATTTGGGTTTGGAGCTGGTGGTGGGTTCGTTGGTGGTGGTGGAGCTGGTGCCGGTGGTGGGTTTGGTGGAGGAGCCGGCGGAGGTGGTGGGTTAGGAGGTTTCCCTTGAAGTCATGCAGAAAATCGTTCCAAAACATATTATATTCTAATTACCTTATAAGTATTACAATAAGTTTAATTATTCAACAATCATAATTGTATTTTATTTTTGGTAATGTTTGAGCTCGATCTCAAGTAATTTCGTACAAATTTAAATTATAAAAAATAAATATATTTTATTTTATTACATAAATTGATATTTTCGTCCGATTATTGTCAATGCTAAAAGAAATCAAACTTTTTTAAAATAAAAGAGAAAGGAAAAAAAAACTTTACACAATCGATTTTATAATAGTTTGATCCTAATTGCCTATATTCGCTACTTTGTTATATCACAACCAAGGATTTCCTACTTTGCCCTACATTCGTCTGTATGTTTTTTCTTTATGTTGTTTAGACTTATCTTTATTTAATAATAAAATTATTTTCCTACCATCTTTTTTCTTATGGCTAAACTAGAATCTTTCTTAGTTTTGTGGCTATACTAAAACTCTTCGGATTTATAATTGGTTATAAAGATGAAGTAAAAAATAAGATTACTAAGAAGGTATTTGTTTACGAAGTTTGGCTCACTAAAGAAATGAAATAAGGGTGATGGAATATTTTACAATATGAACTCGGAGAGTATGTACAAGAGAAAAATGAGAAAATAAATAATCTTAAGCTTTTCTCTTTTCTTTAATGTTTGGATATGTTCTTCAATTGTTCTTGACTTGTATTCATATCCTCCAATTGATTTTTAGACGTTTGGAGCCGTTGGAGGGAATTTTCAATCGTTGGAAGATTAATCTCGTGCATCTAATGCAGTATGCAAGGTCAAGTCTCGATACATAAAGTAGCAAGTCTCAAAACTATACTACTCCCAAATGGTTGTGCTTATTGTTCTACAAGTCTCGGTACTTCAACCCAAAGTTTCAAGACTTGGTTGCTAGGTATCGAGACTTGACACATAAGTCTCGATATTGTACCCTTGTAACATCCCATACGCGACTCGATTGTCGGGTCTGAGCTACAATGTGCCACATTCGTTGTCGAAGCAACTACAATCATCTTACACTTGATTTAAACTATTAAACAACTAAATATAAGCAAAATAGTTGTATAAAACGATATGCATTCATTTCCTGGTCTTATACGAGCTTACAAAAGCTCTATTGCTAACCCAAGATCGAATTAGGGCCAATTTGTAATATTTTCAAAGTTTGAAGTTGATGTTACAAATTTGGGGGTTCCTCGTCGCGAAGCCACATGCTAACTTGGTCTCGTCGTAGCAACTATTGCTCGACATCACGACGTGACATACTGTTTTTAAATGGTACCAATTTGACACCAACCTATAAATATAAGAGCAACCGATTTCACTTCCATAACATATATTCAATAGAGGTGATCATGGGTTGGGCTATCCGGCCAGGCCCAAAGGCTCGCCCGAAAAATGGGAGGGTTCGGGTAAAAATATAGGCCCGAAATATGGGTTTGGGCAAAAAAATGAGGCCTGTTTAGAAAATGGGCTGGGCCTCGGGTAAAACTTTTTTGGCCCGGGCCCGGCCAGCCCCAATTATATACTAAATAATTTTTTTAATCATATTTAATTTTTTATTTTCAATTTTAATATAACCACTTTTTATTATATTTTCAATTTGTGTATTGTTTTAAGAATTATTTTAGTCTCATTTTTTGTTTGTTTATTGTTTTAATATTTATTTTTATATTTTTAAATGTATTTGATTTATTATATTTTTAATTTTTTATTTAATGAAATAAGCTTAAAAAAAATTAATATGGGTCGGGACGGGTAGGGCTTAGCAATTTTATTTTGGGCTGGGCTTGGATAAATTTTCAGGCCCATATTTCGGGCCTGGCCGGGCCCGAACCTAGAAAATGGGCCTAAAATTTTGTATGGACCCGGCCCGACCGACCCATGATCACCTCTAATATTCAACCAAACATACACATCCAATGGGTTTAAATTTTAAACCATAATGCCTTTCATATTGATCTGTCGTAATTTGATATGTCAAATTAGGCTCACGCTATACTTAATGAGCTCATTCTCGAGTAATTTTGATATTTTTCATAGTTTTCGTTTAATTTTTGTTCTTTAGATTTAATAAAGCTCCTCATGCATTTTATGCTTATTTTATGCTATTTTAAGACCAAAATTGGCCAAGGGTGTCATTTGGACCCTAATGAGTGATCGAGTGGTGTAGGAGCATGTTGGTGGCCCAAAATTGAGTGGAAACCATGCCACAAATAGAGGTATCGTGACATCGGAGCTTGAACATTGCAACACCTCCGTCAGGCTCGGAACGAGGAAGAAAAGGAGCCATCTATAGTGGTATCGGGATACCCACACTTGGGTATCACGAAATCCCCCCCAAGGAAACCCCTTGAGTAGATTGATGAGGATATCGTATTACCCTCCCCTGCATATTAAGATACGCTTATCGTACGGGAAAAAAATAACATCAGGGTTAGTTTTTGTCCACTTAAAGCACCTATCAAATAAAATACAGAGAGGGCATTTTAGGCAACATTTTTGGGTTAGAATCAACTGGGCTGAAGTGTGTGAAAGCCTTTATTTGAGCACATTTGTAAAAGTTAAACCCATATATGACCATTTTAAAAGGTTTTAACCCTTAAAAGGTTGGGCCTAAGGGTAAACAAAACTTTATTCGGTTGGAAAAAAATTCAAATTTTAAACTAATCAAATCGAGTTATTTGGTTTTTTCGAGTCAACTAGAATAATTAATTCGGTTTTTTAAGTTCGAGATGAGTTGAATTTTAAAATTCGAACAACTGGAATAATTTAAATAATAGGTTGGTGTAATTACCCCTTTTGTCCCTATAAATTTTGAAAATGAACAAATTAATCTCTCTCAACAAAAAAATATAAAATAAAATTCAAAATAATTTTGAAATTTCAAAATATTTATAAAAATTTTCAAAAACAAAAATTATAAAACAACTAAGGAATATGTGAAAAGGTTAAAATTTTTTAAAAATCTAAAATAATAATTTTGAGAACCTAATTAAGTAAATTACATATTCAAGTTAATCATACTAAAATACCTTATTTTCTCTCTCATTTTGCTTTGAAAGAGTTTTCAAATATATATGATTTCAAATTTATGAACTCTCTCACATGGAGTTAATTATATTATAATAAAATTTTAATTTGACATATTTTTTAAATTTAACTCAAATAATTTCATTCAATCCGACTTAATTTAAAAATAATTTCAAATTAAATTAAAATGATAAAATGAGACACATCAACTCAACTAATTTAAAATTTTTCATTCCATTCTCTTCTATTTGATTTAACGCTCACTTCACAAAACGGTGTCGTTTCAACTTTTCTTTCCATTCTCAGCCAAGACTCCTGAAAGTAAAAAAGAAACGAATCATCACTGTTTCAGGCATCTACAAATAAAATACCGCCACGTAAGAGAGCTTAACTGAGGTTGCCGTATTGGATCCAGCAGCCCCGCAAAACGTGCATCGTCAGTCTCTCCTCTCTCTCTTTCGCTCGTTCTTTTCTCATCTCTAAAAAAACCCTAATTTATTTTTAAAAAATTCCAAAAAAAAAAAGACTGTATTTTACAACTCTCAAATTTGTCTGCAAAGCCTAAAATCAGGTCAAACCTTTGTTCCTCTTTGATTCTCTTTTTTTAATTTTCACTCATTCATTCATTTCTGGTAAATATTTTGATTTTTTTTGGATTTTTTCTTTTGCACTTAGATTACTGATATTGATTTATTTGCTTCTGATTTTGTGAAAAAATATGAAAATAGAAGTCAGTAATGTTGGGCGCTTTAAGGAGAAAAGTTGCGAGCGGACGCTCATCAGCTTCGGTTAGAACATTTTATTATTATTGTTTTTTTTCGTTTATAATTTTACTTTATTTAGTTAAAAATCTGGATTTTATTTTTATTTTCAGATATTAGGAAAGTCATTACAGGCGATTCGGCCTGGTGTTTCGGCTTCCAGAGTTTCTTCTAATGCTGGAAAAGAGGTAAATTGTTTAATTGAAAAAATGAATTAGGATTTAGTATTCATGCATGTAGTTTAAGTTTCCTTGCATTTTTATTGATGTTGATGATACTAAAATTCTATAATTGATGTTGAAAGATTCTTGATTTATTAGTAAAATGTTGTTGTTGAATTTACATTTACATTAAAACAATGATAAAGTAATGCAAGATCAATCATTTAAGTTTTGGATTTTATGTCATCAACTGGTAATTGTTCTCATGAGATTTGAATTTCAAGTTTTTTAACAGATGCTATCAGTTCAACTGAGAGGGATCGCTCATGTTCAGAACTTCTCTCATCTTGTTCTGCCTGGTAAATCTTTTGAATGGTTCTTCTTCTCATGATAGTGTAATTGTGTTGATTGTCTTTGTTGTTAATGAAGGTTATTTCATAATTATTGCAGGATGTTCTGCTGGTTTAACAAAAACAAGGTTAGTCCGTTGTGTACTTCGTTATGCAAATCAATGTTTGGAATTATACTGTCACAATTAGTCATTACTTGACAGTAAAAAAGTAACTATATTTGCATCCATGTCCGATATATATTCGAACATGTATACAAGGATATGTTCCTCCAAGAACCCTCCAAATCCTTCAAAACAAATATTCAAATCCATATTGAACACATATTCTTAACACTCACACTTGAGTCTGAGGAACATAGCTTGGCACAGTGAGGGTATTAGTCTATGTTGACTGCTGGATTGATCCAATATTTGCATTAGTCTATGTTGACTGCTGGATTGATCCAACATTTGCATGTATAACTACCATATCTATCTTTGTAGAAAGCCAATTTCAGTGTGAAGTAGTTGACCCTTTTTTGTCCAGAAATTAGATTATTTAGGTGATGATTTTTTATTTTAATCTTTAAATCCACTTCTCTGACAGATTTTCTTTTATCTGTAGAGATGCCATTTGTATCATCCAACCGGAGGCTATCATGCAAACATCATGCAGGGCTTTCTCTTCTGGAGATGGTATGGCATTGACTAATGTCCACGATGATATTTATAGGGCCAAAGGCTTATTAGCCTTTTCTTTTGTTTTTCTAAAATGGTTATCAATATATGGGTTTGTGTTTTTGGTTTTTGCAAGAATTTAAGCTCTCTGCTTTTTAGTTGTTCATTTCATCAACATTTTATCGGGAATAGATGATCAATATCTAACTGTTGCCAAAAACCAATTTTGCTGTTATTAAGAAGTACTAGTTAGGCAACCTATCCAAAGAAGAAATTAGTACTTCTTTCGTTCTTGCAGCTCCACCTTTTCTGGGCTTAGTGCATTTTTCACTTGTAAAAATACATGTTGATGAGGGTTAGGTGCTTGGTTGAAAAAAAAAACCCATCTTTACCCCGTGTTTACTTGCTTGTGATGAAGGGGATCTCGTTGATGCTGTTGTCCCATTTATGGGAGAATCAATCAGTGACGGAACTTTGGCAACATTCTTGAAAAGTATGTTTTCTGCTACAGTAGTCTGTATCATTCACTAGATGTACCCATTTCCATGGTTGTAAGTGCTTGATTGTGAATTTATCTGAATTTTCTGGGAGCAGAACCAGGTGATAGAGTAAAAGCGGATGAACCGATTGCTCAAATAGAAACAGATAAGGTACTCTTCTTCACTTTTTCTTTCATCTGTCGAGAAGAGATGGATTTACACCCCTAATACCTGTGTTTATTTTCACTAGGTAACAATTGATGTTGTCAGCCCCCAAGATGGCGTGATACAAGAGGTAATATATGAATAAATCTTGACTGTTGGATCATAATTCACACATGCATACATGCAAATGTCTAGCATATTCTTTATTCCTGGGCTCCTATCTTCTCATTTCTGGGTATGAGCGGAGTGGACTCAATCCTGAATGTTACTTTTACAATTCTTGCCAGTATGTAGCCAAGGAAGGAGAAACTGTGGAACCAGGTACTAGGGTTGCTGTCATTTCAAAGTCTGCTGAGGGGGTAGCAGCTGCTGCTCCCACTGAAAAGAAATCCGAAAAAGCTGCTTCTGAGCCATCTCCTGCTGAAGCTGTAAAGGAGGATAAGCCAAAAGGTAAAGTTGAAGCTTCTGCTGCT
Source organism: Gossypium arboreum (assembly GCF_025698485.1). Classification (NCBI taxonomy): domain Eukaryota; kingdom Viridiplantae; phylum Streptophyta; class Magnoliopsida; order Malvales; family Malvaceae; genus Gossypium; species Gossypium arboreum. The sequence continues at coordinate 91,558,748 of NC_069074.1, forward strand.
GCGGCGAAGCCTAAAGCCCCTTCTCCACCACCTCCAAAACGAACAGCTTCTGAACCTGTACTTCCACCCAAGGAAAGGGAAAGAAGGGTAAGTCTTTTCATATCTGTTTACATCCACCGTTGGGACAAATGATGTAAGCGTCTTAGTGATTTACAGGTTCCTATGACAAGGCTTAGGAAACGAGTTGCTACACGATTGAAAGATTCTCAAAATACTTTTGCAATGTTGACAACGTTCAATGAAGTTGACATGTAAGTGCAAGTTTCCCTCTCATTTCTATTTTGGTTTGTATTCATAAGAAATCTGATACTGTTGATTTGTTTTATTTCCTTATCAATTTTCCTTTCATTACAGGACTAATTTGATGAAGCTCCGCTCCGATTACAAGGATGCATTTGTTGAGAAACATGGTGTCAAGTTGGGATTTATGTCAGGATTTGTTAAAGTAAGCAATGATTTATTCTTGAATTGCTTATGTCTGCCTTCATGGTCGACCTTCACTAACTTTCTCTCTTTATCCCCTTTACCATTTCCTCCATTCCATTGTTTCAGGCCACTGTTAGTGCACTTCAGCATCAGCCTATTGTAAATGCCGTAATTGACGGGGATGATATTATTTATCGAGATTATATAGATATCAGCATTGCTGTTGGAACTTCTAAGGTAACAGTCTTTGATTTGCCAAACTACAAGTTAGCCATTTAATGGCTTGCTGATGAAACTTGGATAAATGAGTATTTTATACTATTTCAAGATACAATTTAGCATCTAATATGAATGTATGTTATGGATACTTTATCTTTCTTGGCAGGGACTTGTCGTTCCAGTTGTCCGTGATGCTGATAAGATGAATTTTGCTGAGATAGAGAAGACAATCAACAATCTTGCAAAGAAGGCAAATGATGGGACCATATCAATTGATGAAATGGCTGGAGGCTCGTTTACAATATCCAATGGCGGTGTTTATGGAAGTCTATTGAGTACCCCCATTATCAACCCTCCTCAGGTTAGTGTTTAAAAATTGAATCTGTATGCACTTAAACTAGTGAATTATCCATATTTAGTTGAGGTGTTTCTCATATTTAGCTTTAGACTCCGAGTTTGAACTAGTGGTTTGATCGAGCTGAGCTCAAGCCATAAGAAGTTAGAACTTGAGATTATCTTGAAATTTAAAGCTTGAAGCTTAGCTCAAGATTTGATCAATTTTCACTTTTAAAGCTCAAGCTGATTCAAGATTAATATCAAACTGTTAAAGCTCACTTAATTAAGCTTACTTATTTAGTAAAAATGAGCTTCATTCCCTTGCTTGATTTTAAACTTGATTATTTACATTCGAGCTTGAGTTTAGCTTTTCAATACTAATTAAAAATAGAAAGCTCAGTTCAAGTATTAGGATACTTGAATCTGACTTGCTTAATAGCTTGAGTTGTTCAAGCTCAGACTCAACAATGATCATTTCGAGGGTTTTTATTTTCTTTCAAAAGCTAAGCATAATTATCTCGATTACATTCTCGTGTCCAAAAATAGAATCTTAAATGCATAAGCAAATGTTTTTGGCAGTCGGCGATCTTAGGTATGCACTCGATAGTGTCCCGACCGATGGTTGTTGGAGGTACTGTACTCCCAAGACCGATGATGTACATTGCACTCACTTATGACCATAGGTTGATCGATGGAAGAGAGGCTGTCTTCTTCTTGCGTCGTATCAAGGACGTCGTTGAAGACCCTCGCAGGCTGCTACTCGATGTATGAACTATGAAGACCAGTTAGTAAGATTTCATGGTTTTTATAGCACACAGCATTTGATTTTTATTCCTATATATATATATATATATAATAAAAAGAACAAGAGGAATAAATGCCTCAAGTTTTTTGTAGGGTTGCATTTGTTGATTCACCCTTTTTTTTAATTACTTTCTGAAAGTACGGATGGCCATTGTTGGAGTATTTGAAATACAATATTTCCTGTTTTGTTTTCTTTTCTAAGCTTTTAGATTCCGTTTTCTAGCGTATTGTTTTCTTTTATGTTCAAATATGCCACAAGTTTTTGTATTTTTTTATAAATTTGGAATTTAGTCTCCTTTATTTTCTAAGATTTTAGTTCGTTTAAGTATATTGTCAAAATTATTTTGTTAAATTTAGATTTATTATTTTATTTTTAGTTAAATGACTATCAAATGAGTTTTTTTAAATTTTAAAATGTCACACAATTAATTTAACAATAAAAATTAAAGCATTAATAATTGGACTTGAATTTTAAAATTTAAAAATGAGATAATTAAAATAGAAAATATTTTTATTGTGAAAAGAAGTAACTGTACTTTTAGTGTTTTTAGAAAATGTTAAAATTAAAAAAATGGTTTAATAAATGATGTTATTTTATTTTAAAGAAAAAAATTTAATAAGAAAAGTTTAAGCAATTTTTTTTTAACAAAGTTTATTTGAAAGAGGCTGCAATGAGATGAAAAAGTGGCTGTCGGGCTGAGAGTATTTCTGAGGTAAGAACATGAGGAGAGCAAAATGGAATTCTTGGGCATCGAATCAATGTTTCAATGGGTATGACACAGAATAGAAATGCTCCCTATTCTCTACATAAGTCTGTATTCAACACGAACCGTAATAGAATATTCCACTAACTCCAAACAATGATTTTTTGGTGGGTTCGCAGAATTAAGCTGTAATGGAATGGTAATGCCAGCCAACCAAACGGACTCTTAAGTTCATCTTGACTTCTCTTTCGTTTTGCATTACCTGTTTTCAGGGCCCCCAAACTATATTTGCAATTGGTGAGGGCATAGCCCTGGTAGCAGAAAACTTCACATCTGCAATTAGGACAAAATTTATGCACCATTGTTTGCAAGAGTTCTGGGTATTAGGAAGACCAACACCTTCAATGATGCCCTTCTCGCATGGCGCATAATGACTGATCACAACTGTTTCCTCACAAATATATTAAAAGCCAAATACTATAGTCATCACCCCTTTGAATCAGTTAAGCCTAAATCATCTGACTCTTGAACCTGGAAGGCATCCTTAGAGAAAGAGACATTTGCTTTCAAGATAAGGATATCCAACTCCAAGAAGGTAGAAGCTGTTGGATTAGTACGTATTCTGATCTCCCTCTTGTTGATACTGTTAAACCACCTATCCCAACAATCGAGGCTAATGCTTGCACCCTCCTCATCATGAAAATTTGGGATCAAAAGAAATGTTTCAACGTTCTCAATCATAATCGGGCCTCTGACCTCCTCAGCAGGACCCTTTCTATGAAGAGTGCCTATGGCCATCAGTGCTAGTCTGATCCTTTAACACTTGCGACCTCAGCATCACCATGGATTAATTTATGAAGGTTCAAACTTTCTTATAAGATTATCATCTTCCTCTGGAAAATTTGCACAAATTGCCTTCCAACCAGTGAGCTCTTCTCAAGGCGTCTTTCCAAAGCAGGGAATCCATTGAACACCTCTTCCCCGAATGCAATTTTGTTCGGGCAGTCTGGTTCGGTTCTTCCCTTGTCCTTTGGTCCGACTCCCTTCAGATTTCTTCTCTATCATCCTAGTTCCTTCATTGGCTCAACTCAAGCAACATCAGCTCCATCGGTTCAAAGAATGTTTACACCTATGCGGCTTGGACTCTCTAGATGATTTTGAGATCAAAGAATGAGCTCATTTTCAGAATGGTTGATCCTTCTCCAACAAGGGCAGTCATAAGGCCATGATTCCATAATGAATGCCTTCCCCTAGCCATCAATCAAGAATGCCCGTCTCAGAATGGGCTTTCTCTTGCATTGTCTATTGCAGGTGAAATGGCATAACTAGTGGAGCAACCATCGTCTCAACTCCTATCCATCCGAAACAACAAATTTGCCAGCAAAATTCAGGCCAAACTTCTCACTCTTCACTCTATCCTTATTTTCCTCAAAAATCATAATATTTGTCTGTAGGTTCCCTGAAAGTGACAAGTATTTCCTCCAATTTGTGGGTGTTGGAAGCTCCAACCAGCTCTTGATGACATCAAGCATTTCCTCCAATTTGTCCAAGTTCAAGATGGGCTTATGAACAATATTCACTTATCCTTGGAAATCAAACGATAGGCTTTATGTGCTTCAACGATTTATCATAGTTTTTCATGACTTTAACTCTCTTGTTTTATACCAAAAAAAATCATTTGCTCTTTTGGGTTATTAGCAAGTTGAAGTAACTAATACATGGTGCTTATTTTATTTCATTTTTAATTTTCTAACTCCATGTCACTAAAACATTTTTAATAGTCTCATGGGCCGAATCAAGTTTGAGGGTGGATCCATGCAAGGTATCTAGATTAATTTTTTAAGTTCGAACCTGGCTCGACTCAAAAAATAAGCCAACTTTTTGCCCAAGTACCCCCTATTTAAGAAAGGTAAACTCGAGCCTAATTTAGTCCGCTCATGTTTGATTTTTAGATTAATTTTATTTAAAATATATTTAAAAAAATATAATACACTAAATGCACTAAAAATGCTAAAATAAAATTTTCTAACATATTTAAAATATTTATATTAAAAACACTACCATAAATATAATAAATGTTTTATTGTATTAATATAATTTTAAAATTTTATATTTTGGGTTGAGTTATTTAGTTGGGTAATTTTTTTTTAAGTTTTGGGTAATGTGTTTAATTGTTATTGAGTAAGTAATTTAATATAAATATAAAAATAAATATATTTTAACATATATAATTGATATAATTTTTTTATAACATAATATATTCGGAATCGGGCTAAACACAGGCCAAAAAATCTTGCCTAAGACCTGACCCATATAAAAAACATGCCTTAAATTTTTTTCAAATCTATTTTTTGGGCTTTATATTTTTATTTAAATTCTCTCATTTTTCAAATGAGCTTTTGGACCTAAACAGATGACTCGACTATGAGCAATTCTAATACAGATATACGAACACATGCCCTAAACAAATATACAAACATAATATAAATAAAAAAAAAATTTCTCAATCTATATAATACTTGTGCATTCAAATTATTTTTGTATAAAATATTATAAAGATAAATACATGTAAATAATTTAATTCCCATATAATTATGAATACTTTTTTCTTCAAACCATTGAATACAGAAGAGATGCAATCAATTTAATCTTTAAAAGTAATATATTTAATAAAAATTTAAGTGTTCAAATCTTATTATTTGATTAGTCTGCTTCTGATAGCATGTTTTTAGTCTACTTCTAATAGCACGTTTTCTATTCAAAATAGATCTCTTGGTGGTGGTTTGGTGGTAGATTAAGCGGAGAGGACATATTCGACGGTGTGAGAGAAGCATGGAAGAGGGTTTGGCGGCGCTTTCACTCACTGGCAGGGAGGCGGCGGCATGGCAGGTAGATCTGAAGGAGGAGGTGATGAATCTAAGGGCCATTCGGATCACCAGTAAGCTCCAGTATTATGAGATTTAAAGAGTAAAAAAAATTGAACTGAAATGCAGCTCCAGTTGTAGTGTTTGGCAAGCACACCAGTGAGCATTTCTCACATCGCTGTAACCCAAAATATTAGCTGGAGTTAAAAGCTCTAGTGGACTGATTTAGAAGTCCAAAAATAAGGGTAATTATTATTTTACCCCTTCAACTCTTCCTTTATTATTTATTTTATTTAATACACATAACATAAGTTTAATATGTCTTTATTTAATATAATTTAATTTTCAAAAATTTATAATTTTTATTTATAAATTTAGTATAAATACAATTTAATTTATATTTTATTATTTGATTTAAATATAATTTGTAAAATATTTTGATATTTTATTATGAATATAATTTAAAAATATTTAAATTTTATTGTATATGATTTTAACATTTTAATTATCATTTTATAAAAATATAATTTTAATTTATATTTTATATTAAATAATATAACATAAATACATTATCATTTCTAATCTAGTATCCTTAATAGTCATTTTATATTTCTAATATAATGTGCTTAATATTCAAACTAAGCTGTGGTGAGTAGTTGTTTTTCGGCTAGTGTTGTTTAATTCAAGCGATGCGCACCACTCTAGCAAATTTATGACACCCTCACAGGGGTTTTACGATTACCGATCTGGGTGATAAGAGGTTTCTTTTTCAGTTTTACTGTGAGATTAATCTTGATAGGTTTTTGGATGAAAGCCCTTGGACGTTCAATAATCATTTACTCCTTTTTCATCGAATAAAGGAAAGAGATGATCCGATGGCATTACCATTGTTTTGGGTGGACTTCTGGGTCCAGATTCATGATCTCCCAATGGGGTTGATGTCAGAAACAATGGCTAGACAGTTTAGGGATTTTCTGGGGCAATTCCTAGAGTAATGATGCGAAGCCGCTGAATAAAGGGTATGGGGGCTATATGCGAATCCGTGTTAGGATAGACGTGAGAAATCCATTGATGAGACGTAAGAAACTTATTTTGGGGAACAAGGGGTGTACGTATGCAAGGTTTCAGTATGAAAGGCTTTCGATATTTTGCTTTCTGTGTGGTCGATTAGGTCATCCTGAGAGATTCTGCCCAGCCAAGATTGTTCATGGGAAGAAAGAACTGGTATTTGAGTGGGATCTTTCGATTAAGGCAGTACCGAGGAAAGCGATGGTGGTGACTAGTCCTTAGTTACATGAAAAGGGATAAGGGCCACAGATCGGAGACTTGCAGAAATCGCTGGGTACAGGGATTACTACAGAACCTGTGAATATACAGGGTCTGTTTCGAAATAGAGATTTCCTGCGACAGGCGGGGGCCAATCTTGGACTGAATATGGGAGGGATGTTGGATATGGGTTTTAGTGGATTAGAGAATATAGACCCGAATAGAGAGTTGGGGGAGGAAGACTGCCTTATGGAGATCGAAGAGGGGAAGAAGCGTCAATGCAGTTCTCAATTTTCTTCAATTTCTAGTTAAATGAATTTAGGGAAAACTACTGATAGACATTCTTATTTCATTGATTCTGAGATATCAATTGGCTGCAATTGTTTTTGCCTTAAAAATTTGGAGACACTATTTATATGGTGAGAAGTGTTATATGTATACGGATCACAAAAGTTTGAAATACTTAATGACTCAGAAGGAACTGAACTTAAGACAGAGACGGTGGTTAGAGTTCTTTGAAAGACTATGATTTGGTTATTGACTATCATCCAGGAAAGCTAATGTAGTTCTTGATGCATTGAGTCGAAAGTCATCCTTGTTTGCACTTGGCAATGAATGCTCATTTGGCTCTTAATGAAGAAGGTGTTGTATTAGTAGAATTGAAGGTAAAACCAATGTTTCTTCAACAAATTCGAAGTCGTAGAATGAAGATCCAAAATTAGTCTTGAAACGGCAAATGGTTCGGGATAATTTAGATTCGAGTTCAAGTATTGATGATGAAGGTATATTGCGCTATCATAATAGGATTTGTGTTCCCAATAATTCGATTTAAAGAATGATATTCTTTCGAAGCACATAATAGTATGTATTCTATTCATCCGGTAGTACAAAATGTATGGTGATCTGAAAAAGACATATTGGTGGCTGGTATAAAAAGAGAAATTTCAGAATTTATTGCAAAATGTTTGATTTGCCGACAAGTTAAAGCAGAGCATCAAGTGCCAACGGGTTTATTACAACCCATTATGATTCTGAATGGAAGTGGAGCATATTTCAATGGATTTTGTGTCGGGATTGCTGTGACTCAGAAAGAAAGATTCGATATGGGTGATTGTTGATAGATTGACAAAGTCAAGACACTTTATTCGGTCGAGCAGATTTTTCACTTAATAAGTTAGCGAATTGTATGTGTCGAGATTGTGAGACTACATGGAGTTCAATATCTATCATTTCGCATCGGGATCCGAGGTTTACTTCAAGATTTTGGAATAAATTGCAAGAAGCCTTAGGCACCAGATTGAATTTTAGTACTGACATTTCATCCTCAAACAGATGGACAATCAGAGCGAGTGATTCAAATTTTAGAAGATATGTTAAGATGTTGTACACTCGAGTTTGGTGACAGCTTGGGAAAGGTATTTACCTGTTGGTGAGTTTGCTTACAACAATAGCTATCAGTCTAGTATAAAATGACACCATTTGAGGCTCTTTATGGTAGAAAATGCAAGACTCCATTGTGTTGGTCTGAATTGAGTGAATCAAAAATAGTTGGGGTTAATTTGATTCGAGAAACCAAGAGAAAGTCCGGATTATTCGAGATAGTCTAAAAGTCGCTTCAGATCGTCGAAGTCATATGCGGATTTAAAACGAAGAGACATAGAATATGCAGATGGGTGATCGAGTATTTTAAAAGTTTCACCATGGAAAAGGGTGTTACGATTTGGTAAAAAGGGAAAATTAAGTCCGAGATTCATAGGGCCATATGAAATTGTGGAAAGGGTTGGTCCTGTGGCTTATCGTTTGGCTTTACCTCCGGAACTTGAGAAGATTCATAATGTGTTTCATGTGTCTATGCTAAGGCAGTATAGGTCAGATCCTTCACACGTAATTCCCCATACTGAAATTGAGCTTCAACCAGATATGACTTATTCAGAAGAACCAGTGAAGATTTTGGCTCGTGAAGTTAAGGAATTGCGGAACAAAAGAGTACCATTGGTTAAAGTATTATGGCATCGACATGGTATGGAGGAGGCAACCTGGGAAACAGAGGAGTCAATGAGATCACAGTATCCAAATCTATTTTCAGGTAACAAATTTCGAGGACGAAATTTTTAAAGGGGAGAGTTATAATGACCTAATTTTCAAGTGGTGTCGGAAATGGTGATTTGAGATCACTAAATTCGACAAATAAGATTGAACAAGATAGTAATTTAATATTTATGAGTCAAGTAAGAATTTAGAAGAATTTGTGAAATGGTGAAATTAGTGAATTAAAAGAATTTATTAGGTCAAGCGGGTCAAAAATGAGGTATCGAGACCTCAAAGTTGAAAATCGAGCTATAAATATTTTTATAAATATTTATGGAGTGTCATTGAGTTAGTATTAAAGTTTAGTTAGAAAATTTTAACGTTTGGATGGCTAATTAATTAAAAGGATTAAATTGAAAATAGCACAAAATTTGTTAAATTGTGAGTAAATAGCTTAAGTATTTAAAAGATGGATTTAAAGAGCAATTAGACCCAAAGGTTAATGGCTGGACGGTTTGGGTATGAAATAAGCAAGAAAACAATGTGAACAAGGGCAAAATTGAAAATAGATAAAAGTTAATAGTTAAATAATGATGTAATTGAAAAATCTAGACATTTCTTCATATTTTCTCAGCCAAAACGCCATAGAAGGTCTGGAGAAAGCTGGTTTTCATATTTTTACATCATGTGAGTCTAATTCTTGCTTTTTCTTGATAATTTTATGTTTTATGACTTTTACAATTAGGTCCACTTGTAGAATTCATTAGTTTTTGATTTTATGGGTGAAATTGGAAGTTACCCTGGATGGATAAGGAATTTTATGATGAATTATTATGAAATTTAAGTTCTAATTTCATATTAAGGTGGTTTTATTAAGTGATTTTGATAGGAAATGATATTTAGGACCTAATTGTGAAAAAGTTGTGAATTGAAGGTTGCTGTTGAAATTCAGAATATAAAAGGTTTTGAAATATTTTATAATGATAAAATAAAGTGTTAATTGAGAAAAATTAGTTCAATTGATGGTTGAATTGAGTAGGGACTAAATTGTGAAAACTGTAAATTTTGGGGTAAAAGTGCAATTTCGAAATTTGAACAGCATAAATTGTGAAGTGAAATAGAAATCAAATAAATGCTAATGAGTAGAAATATTTTATATTATAGATCAAGAATCCAAAGAAGAACGAGGAAAAGAAAAAGTTGCGGAATAGTCCCTAAATTTCAATATCTTCTACAAATTAGCCGGGTAAGTTCATATGGTTGAATTTAGATGTTTATTTGTGAATGATTGAAGTTTATAATGTGTTATTATATACGAATTTGTTGTGGGATTGTGTAGATTTTGTTAATGAAAGAATAAATGTGGAAATGCAAATTAGGAAAAACGCAGGATTGAGTACGTTCGTATCGTGACGTGTGATGAATTGACGGATAAGACCATGGTTGTTCCATGGCAAAGTGTGAAATGTAGGTATGGTATCATCCATACTGAGTTGTGAAATGTAGGTATGGTATTATCCATCTTGGTGTGAAATGTAGGTATGGTATTATCAAATCCATCTTGAGTTAAGAAATGTAGGTATGGCATTTCCCATACCGAGTTGAAAATGTAGGTATGGTATTTCAATGAGGAAAACCATACTGAGTTGTGAATCGTGGCATTGAGCAACGACGTACTCAATTTCGTAAGCCGTTTCCTAATTTGATTATAAGAAATAAAGAGAAGTGATCCAAATGGAAGAGATTGAGTAGTTATTCTTGTTGAGCTCAACTATGTGAATTATTATAACAATGGTTGTGAATCGCAGGAAACTTTAGTAAGTGTTTTGGTATTGTTTGGAAATATTATGTTTGGTAAGCATTACTTTTAACCTATGAACTTACTAAGCTTCAATAAGCTTACTTGTGTGTGTTTAATATTTTATGTAGATTGACTTGAAGTGAAGTGGGTAGATCGGATCAACACAACAAAGCACACTATCCAGATCAATTCCGTAGCTTTTGTTTTATGTTTGAAGATTTATATGGCATGTATAGAGTTTAAATGAAATGAAGTAAAGATGTTATAAACTAGTTAACAACATTTTGTACTAAAATAGTTTTTGGTTAGTAGCAGTAGTCTGAGTTTGAAAATTCACCATAAATCATAAAAATATAATTATAGGTTGAATAAAATATGAAATTAAATCTTATTTAATCTAGTTTCACATAGAAGAAACGGTGTAAGCAAAAGGCTTTCATATCAGGAGATATTTGAATTTTTGTGAGACAAGGTCAGAGTGATTTTGAACTCCCCTGTTCTGATTTGTAAAAATCATTAAAAATTATAAAATATTAATTAGGAGTCATAATATATATGTATGGATTCCTTATTGAGTCTATTTTTAATAGAAATAAACGTCTTGGTTATTTGAATTCTGTACATGGAGAAATTTGGTTCGTAGTGAACAGGGGTCAGAGCAGCCGAACCCTGAAACAGGGGAGACTTCAACTAATAAACTGTACTAATTGGCCCAACCAAAAATTCTAGAAAAAAATTAGTAAGTAGATATATGAGCCTAGATTTGGGGAAAATTTACGGATTTAGATTTCGAGTTTTGTAACTCGATATATGATTTTTTTTGCATCTGTAACGCAGTTGGACAGCTTGTCTGGAAAGTGTGATATAAATTGTTTGAATTTGTTTAAGTGCTCAAATAAGTTTAGTAATGCCTCGTGCTCGACTCCAGCGACGGTCTCGGGTAAAGGGGGCGTTACAGAAAGTGCGAAGGGCATGGGGGATGGTGGAGGGAATAGATGTTAGTAGCGATTGCACTAGGGATGGATTATCTTTAGGATGGAGGCAATGTGTTAAAGTAGTATTAAGAAGTTTTTCTATGAATCATGTTGATGTGCTTGTCGAAACCATTCTTTTGAAAACGGGGATCGACTTTGTTTGAAAGTGAAAATTAAAACGGGAGTCGCCACCAATCTTTTATCAGGTGTGATCGGATCACCTTTGTTTTAATAAATCAATTTTAGTTTACTAAAACAGGGCCTTTGGTTTACGAAACTTAAGAGAATGAGTTCAGGAGTCGGTTACGTGCGAGGAAGGATTAGCACCCTCGACACGCCCAAAAAATTGGTACCGAATTGATTAGTTAGTGTCTTAATGTCGAAAATCAAAAATCGGGAAGGTACTTGAAATACGATCTTTTCTATTAATACTGATTTTAAAATTCTTGAATTAGCTTAAATCGATTTGTTTAAAGATTTCCTTATCTCGAGATATCGGAGTATCACATCCCGTAAGTTAGGACACAATACCATGAATTCCCGAGCACAAGGTCGTCTTTTAATTTAAATTAGAAATCCGTGCATTTCAAAACTCAAAAGGATATTTAGCTATTTAGAACTAACAAGAGAACCGAAACCCCGTAAGTTAGGGCACAATCCTTCGATGTTCCAAAATGCGAAACATTGCCTTATTTATTGAATTTAGTAAAAACATGAATAAAAATCTTTAAAGTAATGAACAACAGAATGATATAAAATAGGCGGGAGACAAAAATAAACGAGTTGGAAATACATTGAAACAAATAATAAATATGACAACAATATTAAAACAATAACAATGCATGCGATATATTAAACGTAATAATAGTATCCAATGTGAAATAAAACAACGAAAATATACATAATAAATATATATTTTATATATTTATAAATAGTAATAGCGTTAGAAATATATCATATATAGTGTTTGAAGTATATACATAAAATAGTGAAAATATAACTAGTAATGTTAAGATATATATAATATATACATATGTATAAAATAGATAAAAAAAATATGTACATAACATATATGAATATATATAATAATATTAAAATAAAATAATAAGTGATAATAGTGAAAATAATAGGTATAATAATAAATATGATAATGTATGAAAATAATACTATATATAAAATTATATATATACTCATATAATAAAATATATGTACTAGTATTAACAATAAATATAATAGGGATAAAAATAGATATAATAATGATACGTACAAAATATGGTATTAAAAAGCATATTACATATATGTATATAACATAATGTTTATATATGTACATAAGATGATATAAAAATATATACATGGAACAAGCATAAGAATTATATGTAACTAATAACATTAAAATATATATATAATATATAAAATACATATAATATATATTAGAAATGATAATAATTTAAAACTATTCATACGCTATATAAATACATACATATATATATAAATAGTAATGATGTTAGAAATATACAATGATATTAGAAATATATATAAAATAGTATAAAAGATGTATAACTAATAATGTTAAAATATATACACAATAATATATATAACATACAATATTGAAAACATATATACATACTATATACGAAAAATATATAGATATACATAATATAATATTAAAATATTTACATAATACATAAATATTAGGGATAAAACGACTAATAATAATGCTACATAAGTATATACATAAATATATTAAAACATATACATATATATATAATAAAAAAATATACACTAATATATAATAATCATGATAATAATAATATTAAAATATAAAAAGTAAATATAATAAAGATATTAAAATAAAGTAATAAATTAACAACATATATAAATATATATATACATATACGTATGTAAAATATACATTACTACATAGTAATATTAATAATAGTAATAGATTGATATTAGTAACAATAATAATAATAGGAAACAGCAGTATAAATAATAGCAAAAATGATAAAATTAACTAATTTAATGACAAAATAGCTAAACCATAAAAAAAAGATTAAATCGAAATTAAAACAAAAAGTTTGGGGCGAATTCACAATAAAAACAAAAAGAAAGGACTTGATTGGACGCTCACAAAACAAATGAGGGCTAAAAACACAATTATTCCTCCCCTCAAAACATGACACAACAAAAGGGACTAAATCACAAAGCGTTGCATACTTTGTGGCCAAATTAAAAAAACTGAAAAAGTACTTGATTGTAGAAGCATGAAAAAGCAGAGGGGCTTAAAGTGCAATTAGCCCCTCCAATGAAAAACACGCGGATCCTTGGAGCGGGCCGGGTCAATAAACGGGTTAGGCCAAAACGACGTCGTTTTGGGGTTTAAAGGCCAACCCCAAAACGACGTCGTTTTGGGGGGCTATAAAAGGGCTAAAATTTGCAAAAAAAAAATCATTTGGTGAGGAGAGAAAGAAAAAAAAAGAGAAGGAAGAGAGAAGGGAGGGGGAAGGAGATTTCGGCCATGGGCCGATCACCGGCCGATCGCCGGACCACCGTCGCCTGCGCCGGCCACCGTGTAATTCTTCCTCTTTTTTTTTATATTTTAAAATATTATTTTTATTTCTATTTATGTATTTAGATAGGAAAGAAAAAAAGAAAAATTTGAAAATGAACAAAAAATAAAAATAAAAAAAATAGTAGATTCACCTTAGGGTTTGATTTGATTCGATGATATTGCACTGTTTTGGTATTTTGGAATTGTTCTTGTATTTTAACCTACTAGTATTGATGCAAAAAAAAAAAATCCTCTTTGTATTGATAGCCAAAATTTTTTTCCTTTTTTTTTTATTATATCAATACCCCCCCTTTACATGATTTTTGAATGGTTTTTTATAACCATCTTTTACATGATTTTCTATTATTTCTTTTTCTATTTTGTAGGTGATGGTGGCAGACAATGGATAGAAAAAATGGGAGGAAAATGGGGCAAGTGGGAAAGTGGCTAGGTGGCTAGGGTTTCTTGGTTTTTTTATTTGGGGGTTAGTGTTTTTTTTTAGGGGTTAGGTTTTTTTTTTGGGCTTAATGGGCTTTTGAATTGGGTTTAATATTTTGGTTTTGTAATAGGTTTGGGTAGATGTAAATGAGTCATGGGTTAAGGGTTTTAGTGGGTTTAGAGGTTTGGTTAGGTTTTGATGTAATCGGGCCCGGGCAATTTGGGTTTCTACAGTGCTGATAGAGGAGGCGATGGAAGACACTTGGTAACGATTTATTGGCTTCTATGGACATCCGGTGGAGAGCCAAATGTATTATTTGTGGGATTTGTTAAGAAATCTTGCCTTTGATAATGGGAATGTGGTTAGTTATGGGGATTTCAACAAGATTATGTATTCCTATGGGAAAAAAGGTGGAAGGTTAAAGGAGGAACAGTCTATGGAGGCTTTTCGCTCGGCTCTTGATGATTGTGACTTGTAGAAAGTGGGTTATGAAGGGCAATGGTTTACTTGGGAACATGGGAGATTATCGAGTAACAATATTCGGAAACGATCAGATAGAGGGGTGTCTATTCCGAGATGGAATGATTTATTTCTCACTTATAGCCTAAAGCATTGCGGTCATTCAATTTCGGATCATTGTCCTCTTTTACTTAATACCTGTAGCGGAATGGCAAGTCAAGGGAATTTGTATTGAGGTTTTAAATTTGAAGCTGTATGGATACTTGAGGAGGCCTGCGGGGGTGAGGTGTGACGACTATGGGAGAATGTTGAGGGATCGGTTCTTGACAGACTTCGGTAGGTTGGGAGGGGTTTGGCGAGATGGGCTAGGGATGTTTGCAAGACCTCACGTATGAAGCTAGAAAGATTAACTGCTCGGTTAACCAAACTTAATAATGCTTCGCAGGATGATGAGACTCTAGAGGAGTTCATCATCACGAATATGCAGTTGAATCTGGAAATTGATAAAGGAAGAGGGCAAGAACTAATTGGTTGAGGAATGGTGATCGAAATACAAGTTTTTTCATAGAATGGCTTCCCAACGTAAAAAGCGTAAGTTAATTAATAGCCTGGAAGAAGGATAGGGACGAGAGAGAGTGGGAATTGATGCTATTGAACAAATCGCTTGCCAGTATTTCACAGATTTGTTTACCTCCAAAGGGTGAGGTGATAATTGCAGGCTTCTTTCTGGATTCTGATTCATGTTACTGACGGCATGAATGGATTCTTGAACTTGTGTTTTACGGCATAAGAGATTGCTGCGACGATACGACGTATGCATCCTACAAAAAGGCACCTGGAGAAGACGGTTTTGCCAGCTCTGTTTTATCAACAGTTTTGGCACATTATAGGTACGGTGTTACTGATTATTGTTTGAATATTCTGAATAATGATGGCTCTCTGGAAGACATTAATCATACAAATATTGTCCTTATCCCAAAGAAATCGAACCTTGATAATATGACTCATTTTAGGCCTATAAGCCTATTATGCATAGAATGCAAATAATAATGTCGCACTATATTGATGAGGTGCGTTTGTGCTAGGAAGGTTGATCAATAATAATTTTTGTACGAAAAAATTAAAACTATTTTGGGATATCAACTTTAATTATTCATTGAACTCAAAAATTAACAAATAACCTAGAATCGATTTTTATTTTTATTTTTGCTAAAATAGGAAATGAAAATTAATATAATAGGTAAAAATACTATGAAGTAATAAATTCCATCTAATTTTACTATTAGATCAAAATAAAGTAAACATATACCATATGCAATTGTCTAATTATTCCATTAATCATGTCAATTTTATTGTAAAAATAAATGAAACTTTAATAATAAAAACTAATTTTTAGTTTTAAAATGAATAAAACTTTAATTAAAACTAATTTATTTTTTAAATGTGGTACTTTTAAAAACGCTAAGTAAAACGTACATGATCTATCACACTTAAGGAAATCAATTAAAATTGATTAATTTGATCATATATGAATCTTAAGCCACTATTATATAAGAGTATAACCAATGCTAATATTCAAAAAAGAACAGACCAAAGCTGATACAAAGAGAAACAAGAAAACAGGTTCAGTGTTGTTTACTACAAGGTCGCCATCAGCATAGCTCGGATTTTGGCTCTTAAATCGTTAGAAACCGTGGTGGTTGCAGACGGCACGGAAGAAGCCCTTCCCTCCACCACATCCGGGTTTGATATATCTGCAGAAGCCTCCCTACTTGCAACATTTCCCTCACTCAATTTCGATTGATCTGATTTCGCATATATCTCTCCTTCCTCCAATTCCACTTCTTTTCCAGCATGAGATCTCTTCCGTCGATGATTATACTCATCATCGGAAGACCTATGGTGCTTGTGCCGATGTCTAGAGCGTCGATGCTCATTCTCAGATGAGCTATCATGCTTGTGACGATGTTGAGATGGATGATGCTCATCCTCGGAGGAGCCACGACATCTTGACCTCTGGTGTTCAGAATCTGAAGGGCAATCTCTTTTCCGTCTGTGTCGAGAATGAAGACAGTCACTATCAGAGTGGTCAGACTTATGACTTTGTTCATCATCGGTGCTACTATCATGCTTATGCCGATGTCGTGAATCTCTATGTTTTGAAGAGGAATGTCTTTTTCTATGCTTATGCCTATCGCTACTTTGGTGATGAGATCTCCGTTTTCTACCCGAGTGTCCGTCCTTTACTTTATCTTCTTTTTCTTCTTGTTCTTCCTCCTCCTGTCCGCTATCTGCTTCATGTCTTTTTGATCTCGAACGGTACTTCCTCTTTGATCGACGTTCATTATGATGAATACCAGAATTCATCTTTTCATTTTTGTCACAAGTATCGATATCCATTGCACCTGAGCTGCCTTCCCTTTCTTTTACAGAAAGGCTTCCACCCTCAGCACCCGAACCACAAACCCCTAACCCAGGTGGTTCGGCAGATAAGCCACGCAATGATTCAGTTTTTAGTGGTGCAGAACCACTTTTTATCAAGGCTGCAAACATCTTTGCCCGTTTTAATCGTTCAGCTTTCAGTTTTTCTTCTTTTGTCAAACATGCCTCGGACGAATCAGCCTCACTTGCAGCTGCAATAGCTGCCGTCTTTGCAATAGCATTAGCAACCTGACCAGAAACACTCGGCTCGCCTTTCTGACCAGAACTTGGGACATGCCCATCCTCACTAGTTGGGACCTGACTGCTACCATTTAATGATGTCTTCGAAAGAATCTCTAAATTTGGTTTCTTAATGCCTCTTGTGGCAGCCTGAAGAATAGCAGCTGCGGCAGCTGCATCCACACTAACTCCGATTTGAGGCTGGGTAGCTTTGGAAGAAGGGGGATCTTGTCCATCCTTCTTTGATTTGCTGATTACCATTTTAAACTTCTCTTTCCTATCTGAGTTATATGGTATGTCAGATCCAAGAGATGCACTATCACTTTCTCGGGATGAAGCAGCTTTCTTCTCTACCCCACGGCCAGATGAATCATGCTTCTCAGAAATGAATCCTTTACCAGGTAACTTTGACTGCAGACAAAGAGGCATCTTCACTCAGCAGAAGAAACAGTGACAAAATATTGCAACTTAGAATCAAAGATAGAAGCAAAGAATTTACTACCAAGATAAGATCGGAGCACAACTGCAATCAGATTAGAATGAATATGCAAATCTAAATCAATCATTAAAGAAAACGGAAATATAGATGGAAAATTGAAAGGAATAACTTGACGCAGATATGTGTGTGTGTTTGTGCAGGCGAGAGAGCATATATGTATGGAAAATAAGATGTCTTACAAAAAAGAATCTCATAAAATACATAAAACATTATACGGAACAGCGAAACGTGAGAATCGTACCTTTTCAGCTTTTTGAAGAGCTTCTAAATAATATGGATGATATAGATTGGATGGCAACAGGAAAGGGAACCTCCCATGCTTGACATCTTGTTCAACCAGAACCGCTTCAAACTGTCTACCATTTCTCAGAATGAATTCGACAATCTTATCAACCACTCTCTTTAAATCAGATGGAGGCTCGACAACAGGTATTTCAACCTTCAATATGGGTGGCAAAGAAGAAGCTCGTGATTTCTCAGCTGTGGAAGCATCACTTTCTTTCTTCAACCCAGTCATTGTTCCAGGCTTAACTGATGTTATAGATTGATTTCGTTTTATTAGAGAAGCCTTTTCCTTCAAAGGGGCCAAATGTTTAGTTACAGTATCATCTTTTCTACTAACACTTAATGAAGATTCTTTCTGATCTGATCCGTCAGTTGACTTTTTATTGATAGCAACCCCAGATTCCCCAGATTCCATTCTCTTAGCTTTGGTAGCATTCTCCGTTTCACCATCCTCGTCTTCTCCGGAACCATATACAGTGCCAAGCAAAGATAAAGCGCCACCCCCTCTACCACTACTTGCCTGATCAAGAGAACTGTCAGCTTTGCTCTCTTCATCAATGGAATTGCTGCTTAAAAGTTCTTGGTGATCAACAAGAAACCTAAAGTAGGGATGCAGTCGATGATCAGGCATTAAGAAGCCAAATGTTGGGTTGTCTCCTTGTTTGACCCTCAAAACAATCTCTGATTGCCCACCATGTTTGCTTACAAATATAGCTGTCCTTGCCATAATCTGATGTACTTTCTCCGTAGGAGGCTAAAGAAAAGACAGAAAAAGAACAAAAAAGGGAGTTCAAGTCAATAATGAGAAATTTAACAATTGCAAAGTTCCGAGAGTGACTGAAAACTTACGAATAATCCCAAAGAATTAAAAATGAAAAAAGAAAACCACAGAATCTCACATATATTCAGATAAGCACAAAGATCAAGAAATAGAGAACTCCTAGGAAGATATGTATCATCCCATTTGCTCAAGTGAATAGGGTTCCTGTAAGGTAACAAATTTCTATCATTCTAATCCCACCTGCATGCACCCTTGTCATGACATCAAAAGGAAACAAGAACTGCATCTGCGCTCCGAGCATCTGAAACTTAGACATCGTAAGCCTTAGAATAACACACGCACCTTACTCAACTATCAGACAGCCACATTGGATAAGTATCAACAAACAATTATATCTAGATTATACAAAAAGTAAGTAAAGATGTATCCTAAGAAGCTGAGCATGTACTTACTAGGTTTTGAAGTAAGGTTTCAGGAACAGGAAATGGTGGCCGAAAACTAGATTCCACATCAGCATCCTTTTGCTCGTTTGATTCACCAGTGTTTCCATATGAAAAGGAAACAGCATTATAGAGACCGCCAGCAGCCGCAGGTTCCTCATTATTATCTCCATCTGGAAGCAAAATAAACCAGAATCAAAATCATTTCTAAATAAAGCTATTAATGCCATTATTGTTTTAGAAGTGCAAAGCAAACACCACCAACGACAAACATAAAAAGAAACTAGCCAGGATATGCTTAGAGTAAGGTAATAACATTCTTACTTGTCTCTTGGAAACACGTAACTGTTGCAAACTAGGTTCCTTCCTGCAATCTTGGAAAAGCAGTGCAACATATATAATGTTCATGCAAACTAGAAAACGCATCACCAATTGCTTACCCAACACCATTATCCCAAAAACCAAGCATAAAAGTATATTTTGTTTCAATAGGCCAAAACCCAAACAGTAGTACAGGCAAACGGCATAGCCTAACAATTCATACACCCAGGAAGCTTCCATTAAACATCTTTTGAAGCTCAAAACCTTAATAGCCAATTCATCTTTCCATATATTAATATCTACAAGGAAGATACATTAATTGCTCTTAAGTCTCTAACATCACTAACAGTAACATAAAGCATATTGTTTTTAAGTTGTAATGATTTTTTAAAACAAGCTTAGGATCAAATACAATATTTGAATCCATCTATTTCTTTGTAAACATTTTCCCACAAATCAGTGCTGAAGCTCAAAACCTCAACAGTGACATGAACCAAGGAATTAAACAATTAAAGATACTAATAAGCTCATATTTTACCAAAAAG
The DNA here is from genome assembly GCF_025698485.1 of Gossypium arboreum. Taxonomy (NCBI): domain Eukaryota; kingdom Viridiplantae; phylum Streptophyta; class Magnoliopsida; order Malvales; family Malvaceae; genus Gossypium; species Gossypium arboreum. The sequence continues at coordinate 91,579,151 of NC_069074.1, forward strand.
ACAGCAATAGAAAGCACTCGTTTCCTTTCAATTAATATCTTTAGGTAACTAAAGCTGAATAAAAAAACAATCTAACAGAAGCTAAGGCACTGTTTGAAGGTCACTCTTTCAAGCAAAAAAAGCAACCAACCACATTACAGTTCTGTCCTAAAGAAAATAATGTCTTTTTGTTATCCATAAAGGTTAAATTTTTAACTTCTTTATCCAAATGAACCCTAAAGATTGAAATGATAACAATAATATTTTTCTTTTTACTTCAAAAATTGGAACTTAATTTTTCATAAAATAGCAGGAAAAAACACATAATTAATAATTATAGAAGCAATAATATAATACTTAATTTTTAAAAAAAAATTAAAAAGGAAATAACTGTTTATCGTTTCTCACCTTGCCGATCGGGCAGCGACGGAGAAGGAGGAGGCAAATCGAGATAACGCTCACGATCGAGATCGGACTCCAACTTATCATCGGCGGTTACCGAAGGAGATGAAAGGTGGCGCCGTCTCTTTCGAGGCGGAGGAGGTCCAGAGAGAAGGTGACGCACATCATAGCGATCGATGGCGAGGGAGTTCCAGTCAACGAGAGCCTCCGGAGAGTTAACGAAGGCGGCCATGGCGTCGTCGTCGAAGAGCAGCGCGTGGCGTCCGACCACCTCTAGATCCATCGCTAATACTATTAGGATTTGTTTTGAAATTTGGGATTTTCTTTTTTGGAAGAATGAAAGGAGAGAGATTCTTTGTGATGGGGTTTTGCTTTGCTTTTTCTCTATTGAAAAGAAAAACAACCAAGGCCAAGGAGATCCGTCTTAATTAAAGAAATTGTCTGTCCTTGTAATAGGGATAATAATAAATTTAGTCTTTAATATTTATATTTTTTTATTTATTTTATTTATTTATTAGTTAAATTTAACAGTTTTAGAGTGAAATTTAATTATTAATTTTTAAAAATATTAATTAAAAATTTAAACATGGTAGGTTATATGTCAATCCTCCTACACTTTATGCTAATTTTATGAATTATTTATAATTTTTAATTTATAATTTTAAATTATTTATTGACGTAACATATAAAATAAATAATATCATTTTAGCTTAAAATATACACGGGTGACTACGTCAACATTATTAAAAAATTAATATTTTAGTCAACTTTATTAATATTTACCCATAAAACTATTGGTTTTAATATGATATTTACCCATAAAATATTTTAAATTTCATGCTCTTATCTTAAGTTTTTATTGATGCAATAAAATTACAGATACTATAAAGTTTAAAGTCAATATAAATTTTAAAAGAATAGTTAGAATTTTCAAACAGTGATTATGTTATATATATAAATATTTTCAAAAAAATAAAAATTACTTGATTTTTATTTAATAAACTATTATTATCGGTATGCAAATTAATTTAAAATTCAAAATATTTCATGGGTAAAATATAGATTAATGGCATATTTAACTAAAAAGAAGTAGTACAAGGGCTTGCTTAAACAAAATACAGTAGTTTAAGGGAATTTTTTTAGTATATTAGCCTTTTTTTTTTCTAAAGATATCATCGAATCGAGTCTAGTAACTAATTTTTTATATTTTGTAGGCTCATTAAAAAGGGTAGATGCTAACCACGAGTTTTAAAGCTGCTCCACCCCAGGGGCGAAGTCAAAATTTTTTTTTAGGGGGGCCGAAATTAAATTGTAATTTTTATGATAGTAGAAATGTAATTTTTAAAAGATTAAACCAAAATTTTATCGTTTTTAGGAGGGGCCCTGGCAGCCCCAATGGATTCGCCCTAACTCCACCCTTGCCATCTTATTTAACTCTCGTGGTTAGTATATTAGCCTTTTTATTTACAAAAGATTAATGAAAAATATAAATATGGTTAAAATGTTTCATAAGTCTCACTACTTTTCATGTTTCAAAATTCAAGTTCAATTAAATTTATTTGCATGACAATTTAAAATTAAAAAAAAAACACCACTTGATTACAATGTAACTAAAAAAATAGCATTGTAATGAAACTAATTTACCAAAATAATTTTAATAGTGTTAACAATTGAACCTGAATTTTAAAATATGCAAAATAGAATAACTAAATTCTTAAATTTAAAAGTATAAGGACTAAATTCTAAATTTATGAAAATTACAGTTACTCTACATATTTTAACCTACAAATATATACTTTTGAAATGTTGAGAATGTTTGTTATGCTAATTAGTTGGTTTTGGAAAGCATAAGACAAATAATTAAAAGGCTAAAATGGTTGGTTTCTTTTTTCCCCATTTTCCCTCAATTTGCAAATAGATAATATACAAGCATAACATAAAGAAGGGTTAATTGTACCTTACATCCCCAAATTATGTGCAAAATTTTAATTTGATAAATTTCAAAACATTCTTATTAATTCCTTAAATTAAAGTATCATTCTAATTGAGTCCTTCAACTAAAATGTTGTTTCAATTAGACTCTTCTACTAATTAAAGTGCCAAGTTTGGTGTTTAACGACAAAGTTATATGTTAGATTGATAGAAGAACTTGATTTTGACATGGTTCCAATTGGGCCTTTAAATTAAAGGATTGTTTCAATTAAGTCCTTCCATTACAAATGAACCAAGAACATCAAAACATCAGTCAAGAAATATCAGTCAAGAAATAATCCCATTACCTCATACAAATCTAGGGGAAGATTGAGGAGCAACTAGGAGGGCCTGGAAGACCATCTTTGTCCAGGATAAGCACCAGGGGGAGATGGTGGTCTGTCAAGCTAACCAACTGGGCTGCCACCAAGTCTGCTGCCCTATTTGCAACTCGCTTATTAAACTGTACTTTCACCTATTGAATCTGAGCCAGGAGACTATCCACCTGAGGAAGTATGGACCTAAGCTTTCATCTATTCCTGGATTTCTATTGCTTGAGCTTTTGAACAACAATCTTCGAATCAGTTTCAAGAATAATCTTATCATAATTCTTCTTAAGTGCAAGCTCAATTCCTAGTTTCATAGCTAAGGCTTCCACAACTTCAGGGCTATCAGTTATCACTTTTGATCCCTCCCCATCAACCAAAGTTCCAAGAGCATTCCTTACCACAACTCCCAGTCCTGCAGAGAGCCAGTGTCTTTATCAAAAGCTCCATCGCAATTAATTTTTAGCCATCACTTCTCTGGTTTGTTCCATGCCTTTGTGTCAGTCCCCGAATCTTCAGGCTCTCTTTGCCCAATGGTTCCATCTCAGTAGCTACTACTTTCATCTTCCTAATTGTGTACCCTACATCCACATTTTTACCTTGTAGAACTTTTTCACATTGCATTTTCCAGATGTACCATGTTGTATATAAACCATTCTAGTAATCAATTCCTTTCCCCTTATGCCATTCCTCAAATATTCGATCATTTGATTGAGCCAAGAATCAAAAGTACTGATGTTTTCTCTTAGGAGATGTTTTCTCTTAGGATTCTCAGCCCAAAACAAGTTTCGAACCAAACGGCTCTCACCTACTTACAACTCAGCAATGAATGTTCCACTATTTCCTCCTCACTTCCACATATCTCACAATCAGGGCTAGGCAGACATCTCCTCTTCCATAACCCTAGTCTAGTAGGTAGGGCATTAGAGCATCATCTCCATAAAAAGATCTTCAGTTTACAGGGTACCTTCAACCTCCATATCAATTTCCAAATTTGTTGTCTATGATACGTGAGGAAGATGGTCTTGCTCCTTCCCTTACTTGTACTTGATTGCACAGCAACTTGTAACCTGATTTCCCTGTGTATTTTCTTGAAGGGATGAACGGCCAAACAAGTTTGTCCTCACCCTCAATGTCATATATAATGGCTTTTTGTATCGTTTCCTTTTCCTCTTTTGATGACCAGCGTCCAAGGGTAGAAAGATCTCATCTTTTCTTAATATTTCTGCAACTCTTATTGGTCTGCTTTCAGTTGCATCCTCAAGAGGTAATTCAATCAATTTACAGCTCTCAGTTCCCGCAATCCATCTATCCCCCCAAATCTAAACTTGATCTCCATTAATAATCTGCCAAAACATATTATTCTTCATAAATGCCTTAGCTTCTATCAGGCTACTCCAAGTTCAGGAAGCTCTCGACCCTCTACCAGCCTCAAAGAAAGAGTGATTTGGGTAGTATAATCCTTTTAGAACACGAACCCAAAGAGCCTTTAGTTCCTGTATGATTCTCCAGCATTTTTTCGCAAGAAGAGCAAGATTGAACAGTTCCAAATCTCTGAATCCAAGCCCTCCTTTTATCTTTTGTAGGTTATAAAGTGGTCGTGCCTCAAGACTATTTGCAGGTCGCTCCCGTAGGTACTAGTTGTTGCATTGCGAGGCTATTGAAACTCATTTGTACCCTTAATAATAGTTATAGTAAAATGTTGAGTTGAAATTTCGGACTAATAAAGACAGATATGGCTACTGAATTAGGATGTGGACAATGACAAATATAAATGTTAAGCAAAATGTAGTCCGAGTTATGATCTTCATTTTCGATGAAGGAGCAAACCTGGTATACTGTATACACGAGTAAGCATGAGTAATGGAAGGGGACTGCTCACATCATATAGCTAGTGTTGATACACATTCAAGCAATTAAAATGCTGAAAATAAGGATAATTTGGATGCAATTTTAATGGGCATTTAAAGGCTATTCGGGTGGGCAATCAGCAACAATTTTGGCAAGAAATCAACAACGATTATCTGAAGCAAAAATCAGCAATAAAAGATTGCAATAAGCAGCTTATTTTGGTCGATGAAGATCAGAAGACTAATGAAACAGTTGGTGCAAACAAGAGTATAGGGCAGCAATATTTAGCAATGACTTAAAGCAAAAATGGGCAGCGAAAGTGGCAAGAATTCAATAAAAAAATTGTCATGAAAAACATCCAATGCTTCTTTAAAATGTCCTTAGTTGAACTAAGCCAAATATCATGGAATTCCAAGAACCAACATTTTTAACAGGCATTTTATCAAGCAACATACGAGCAAGCAGATATTTTCATGAAATCGTAAGTTTAGACTCAAGTCTTCTAGCCTACAACAAGCCGAAAGCAATTACGTCAGTAAAACTTTTAATTTACCATTTAACTAAAATTTTATTTTGATATTTTGATATATTTTAATTTTATCATGTACACTTTATTACTTCCGTCAATTGTATATGTTTATACTTATTATTAATAAAACCTCTAATTGAGTTTGTGTCACGAGTTAACCAGGTATCAAATCTGTTAGGAAATGACTAATATATCCTTTTATTCAACAACTATTATTATTATTTTGATGATAGTTTTGTTTTTCACACTTTTATATAATTTTTAAATAAAAGAACTAAAATTAACACGTCTAAAGATTAAACTTGTACTTAATGAATTTATAAAGATAACATGTCTTTTATTAAATGACTAATCAGGTACAAGCTCGACTAGAAAATGACTAATATACCATTTTATTAAATGACTACTATTATTATTTTGATGACTTTTTTGTCTTTTCATACTTTTATATAGTTTTTAAGTAAAAAAATAAAACTAACACGACTAAAAATTGAACCCGTGTGATGGGACAAGATCTTCGAATTTGGGATTTGCTTCTGCTGTTGTTGTGGTGAGAGATGCTATGGGAAGATGGCTTGAAGGTGTGGGTAAGAATATTGGTAGATGTAATGTTGAGTAGAGCTTTGAGCGATTTATGATGCCCTTATTTTGGCTTGGGATGTTAAATGGGATAATAACGTTATCGAATTGTGCCCACGCCCTTTCAACAATCTCGAACAATTCTCGTGGTAAGTTGAATAGGGATTTAGTAATTAGAATAAATGAACTTTGTAGTAGATAGTGGCAAGTGGTTTTATAGAAGGTAGCAAGAGAAGCTAATGCTGCAACTCACATATTGGCTGGTGCAATGCAAAAGAATCCGTATGGGTCTATCAGGTTTAAGGAAATTCCTACAGATATTAATGAGTAAGTTCAGATTGATGGGGTCTCAACTTATAATGCAATTGCTTTATCTCTATAATTTACCTCTATTTTATTTACCAAAAAAAAATTGAACCCGTGTTTAATAAATTTATAAACAAATTTTTTTATCATTACACTACTAACAATTATTGAGTAAACTTTAAACAAATTAACATTTAACATAAAATATTTTCTCTCACCAATTTTGTATATCTATAATATATACATTATGTCCACCCATAAGCGTGTGTGATAGAAGTAAAATATATAATATTATTAAGTTCGATTAATTACTTAATTTGAATCGAATTATTTGATAATTAAAATTTCAAAAAAAAATTAATTAATCCCGATTAAATTAAATTCAATGATCAATTGACTAATCCAACTAATTTGATTCAATCAGTTAATTCGGTTAAAATCGAAAAATAACCAAGTCATTGTCATTGGATGCAGAAAATTAACGTTCTGGGATTGGTTTGCTTGATGTCAAGTGTTGTGAAAAAGATAGAATAAAAAATTAATAATTAAGAAAAATAAATAATAATATTTTATTCTTTTTAACGAAAAAAGTATAAATTATATTACCAAATGGAAAAACAAAGACAGGTGGTGCAATTTAATTGGTTGGAATTTTTCAATGTTTGTTAAAATTGGACCAAAAATTATAACTAATTAATATTTTAAGAATTAAATTAAGCTAAAAAATGAGTATACTTCAATAGCAAAATAATTAAATAAAGCTAAAAAACCAATCTAGCTTACGAGTTATTTATGTCGTTATTCTATTCGATAATAACATAGTTGAGTTTGAATACGATAATAACATAGTTGAGTTTGAATATTTTACTCGTACTAATATTTGGTTTAATCTAGGCTTATGAATTAGATAAGTTAGATAGATTTTGAGTCGAGTTACCTTTAGGTTTGGTTATTTTGAATTTGGATTAACCTTAGATCTAATAATTTCATGTTTTGATGGTTTTGGATTTAGTGATTCGAATAAAAATTTAATATTTTTAAGATTAAAATTGTTTTAAATTCAAATTAATTTAATCGAACAATAAACTTTTTATGAATAAATCAAGAGTTAACTGCACCAAATATCCTTGAACTATGGTATTTATTCTAAATCGTCTTTAAACTTCAAATAATTCTAAATAATTCCAATTAATCCCTAAATTATCAAGTTTATACCAATTAGGTCTTTCCATTACTAAAATCGTTAATTTAACTATTAAATAACTCATCAGATCTTACGTGACATAATTTAAAATGAAAATTTTAAAACAAAATATTGTAAAAATAGATATTTTAAAAATCTTAGTATTGAGGTTTTCGAACTTTTACAAATACAAAAGCCTTATCTGGTTCAAGCCAAGCCTCAATAGAATTTTAGACTCATTTTTAAGGCTTGGTCTCGACCCAATCCAAAAAATGGGTCTAAAGTTTTGCCCAAATTCGGTCCAAATAAACTGTTAAAACTTGAGTTTCAGCCTGCATTGTATTAAAATTTTTATAATACATCAAATACACTAAAATATTAAAATAAATATTTCCTAATAAATTGAAAATAACTTAAAAATATTTATACTTAAAAGAACACTAACATAAATGCAACTTAGCAAGCAAATACCTATAAAATAGTAGCAAAATTAACAATAAAAGCAAATACCTATAAAATAGTAAAAAAAATTAACAATAAAATAAAAGTTATACAATATTCAAACAATAACAATAAAATAGTAATAATATAATAGCGAAACAACACCAAAACAGTGACAAAACAGTAGTAAAAACAGTGAAAACAATAGCAAAAAATAACAGGGTTTTTTTTTTTTTTTGCAAATTTAGGCTGAGCCAAAAAGAGCTTCCTCAAAGCCCAACCCATTTGTTGTTTTCTTCAAACTTATTTTTTGAATCTATATTTTTATCTATATCCTCTCACTTTTCAGATGATCTCAGGCCGGACCACCTTAATTAGATCTACTATTAAATCAAATTATATATGGGTGAAATTGGAATTTGATTTTCTAATTGGGGTATCAAAATGTGTATCAAGATTGGACCGTCAAATCTTACTTGGGATTGAAGCTCAATTAGTTTAATTGGGCATAACATACTCTTACAATACAATTTTCTAATAACTTGTGTTACACAATAAACACATACATACGTGGCCCAATTTATTATTTTCTTAGGCTAACGTGGTACTTTGGTTTTTGTTGAAATTTAAAAAAAAAAATTGAGACAAATTGTAGGTGCCAAATCCTTTGAGCTTAAGTTTAGGTGTTTCACAAACCACGTTAAGTGGCAGCTAGTATTGGCTCTCTTTTAGCTTCAAATTTATCATGGTTTTGCTGCAACGTGATTGGGATGTTCATGTGGTGCATGTTTATCGAAAATGTAACGGAGTAGTAGATAAAATGACAACTTTAGTCTTGGGTAGGCAATTCGACTTGAGTGTGTTGTATGAGTCTCTTTATGAAATCTCTAATAGAGGATGATAGTGGTGTAGGAACACGAAGAGTAGTCTCTACTTAGTTTGATTTTTTCTCTTTTCAACCAAAAATAAAATAAAATTGAAAGAGTAAAATTTATGATGTTTTGAGTTTGAATCCCATTATGCATATGTATTTTATCTCTTTGTAAAAATAAATGTGTTTTAATAAATTCACAACTGAGTAGGGACTCGTCGAGGGTGACATCAACTTGGTTAAAACTTTAAATGCTTACTAGGTTTTCTCACACCAAAATGTGGGTAATGAACTTGCGTATTGATATTATTGAACATGTGTTTGATCATTGGATTTGTAATTTTAATTATTTTATTTAAAAATTATATAAAAATATAAAAAGGACAAAACTATCATCATAATAATATTAATTATAATATAAAAGAATGAACATATCTCTAATTTCATAATTGAGTGAGTGATTCGATTAAAAGTGACACTAACTCAAATAAAATATTAAATTAGATAAATATAGATAGAAATGTAAACGAGAAAGGATGGTACAAAACTTTGATTCCACGTCATCCTTATTCTTTTCCAATGGTAGAATGACAAATAAGATTTTTCCTCCTGAAAAATTTCAAATCCAACTAAAAACACTAGAAACCAGGAGGAAAAATTTGATTTGTCATTCTCCTATTGGAAAGGGAAAAATTAAACTGGTTCTACTTGTTATTTTTAGGGAAAAATATCAAAACTATACATTAATTATAATTTAATGTGTAATTCTATACATGAATTTTGATTTTGTGCAATTTTATACATAATTTTTATTTGATTCAATTCTTGTAAATTATTAACACAATTATTGATATAACATCATTTTATGTTTATATATTGCACACATAAATAATTATATTTATCCAATATAAAAATAAATTAATGTATTTATTTATTTAAATGCATAGGATTAAATTAAAATTAAAACTTCAAGTATACATTTGAATCACAATTAGAATTTTATGTGTATAATTTTATTTGTATAGTAATTTAATAAATATATATAATTTATTATTGTAAAATTGAAAAGAAAAAATAATATTTATAATTAAATAATTTTATATGAATAATAATTATTTTAAAAATAATATAATAATAAATAAAAATATAATTTATGATTTTTATAAAATTTTAATTATTTATTAATAAAATTATTTTTAATAATTGTAATATTTATTTAAAATATTTTATTTCAACATATATATTTTAATTATTTATTTTATATATACATAAAATTTAACTTAATATCATTAATAATCATTTTTCATTCTCATTTCAACCGTTATGATTGTAATTGGATTCAAACATATATCTCTCCTCTCATTCGCTATAGTAGCTAATCTCATTGTCTATTCAAAGGAAGCCTAATTTAGATATCATTCCCGATTATTCTCCCTTTATTTTCAAATATCGAAGCTAATTTTCATAATTTAACATGTAACACTATTTTATTAAAGTTACACGATCCTTTAAATATGGTTGAATTTCTTCATAATATTTATTGTGATTAATATAAGGGTTAATATTTAGTACATCGATAATATATTTTTTTATTTCATAAATAATCTTAAAAATTTAAAAATATTTTTAATATTTTTTATATTTTATAAAATATTTATCAAGTCTCTAACTTTAGAGTACCGAATATTTTGAATATAATAGTGAGAATTGATATGAAAATTTGGACCGTCTTTTTATTTTAATTTTATTTCCTTTGCTTTGCCTGAGGGCATGGCTAAATTTCCTCAAGCGAGCCATATGGGAGCACATTTTTATTGGGGGTTCATTAAATGGTTCTAGAAATGGTCAAAATTGCCCCCCACTTTGACTTTCTACGCTACCATGTGAATGTGATAATAGCACTAGCATATGCTTATATTTTGTTAAATTTTGTTATTAGTCCCTATACTTTAATTTAATAATTTTTTAACCCTTATACTTTTTAAATTGGCCAATTTTGGTCTTGACTTAAAAGTGGCAGTTAAGTTCATTTGGGTAAATTCAATTACTAGTCTTATAGGTACAATTGTAGATTTAGTTTATATTTTTCAATTAGATCATTCTAATTCCTTACACTTTTTGAACTTTGACGGTCGTTAATCCTTTAATGGATTTTTAATGAGTAATATATGAAAATGACAAACGAATATGACATTATACATATGATATAATATGTTTGGTATATCATATTTTGAAAGGAGTAAAGTTTAACTTGATGAATTTAACAACTATAATTGAAAAGTAAATGGACTAAAAATTACGAAATTAAAGTATAATGATTAAATCCAAAACTTTAAGTAAAGTACAGAGGTTAATAGCATAATTTAATCTTTTAAATTTAATAATTAAAATTAAACAAAACCCTTAATTATTTATGATCCTAACTTGGGATCTATGAATGAGAAATAATTAAACTTGCTTAAAAACTAATAAACCCTAGATTTTCTAATTTTTTTAATGAATTAATCTCTCCAATTCCAACACCCTCCATGCATGCATCGCATCCCACCTTTTTACCTCTTTTCTTGTTTCTTTGGTCAACTCCTCTTATTTTTATTTTTAAAATTTATTTTAAAATACGAGAAAAAAATCGGATTCGATTAATAGAGACTAATCTTTCTAAGGTTCGCGTCTGTCTTTTTTAACGATGTCATTTTCAAGATTTAAATCTAAGTTTTTTCTATATCATTGAACTTTAAAACGATATTATTAAAAGGACTACTATTTTTTTTTACTATTCGTGTACAAATTTACACGTTACATTAATTGTACATTAAATATAATTTTTATTAAATTTCATTTTGAAATAATTATGTAAATCAATCGAGTTAAATCCGAATTTTTTATTTCTCTTATAAATTAGGTACCCAAGGTTTCATACTCCTCATTTCCTTCACCAAAAACTCTCAATATATATATCCAACAAGCTCCCCTAGAATCCAAGCCTTGAACATTTCCATTTCCTTCACCCCAAAAAGCAAAATACTCTAGAAGGAAATGGAACTCACAAAAATTATCATCACCATAGCTCTAAGCTTCACCATAACAATGGCAATGGCAGATCAATCACCATTGCCATCGACAAGAGTGAGCCGTTTCCTTCAAGCCAATAACCCAAGAGCGGCAAACCAATGCAAGTACAACGAGGGGATTTGCGGCGCCACCTCGACTTGTTGCAACAATAAGTGCGTGGACTTGGTAACGGACAGCAACAATTGCGGGGCGTGCCAGAACAAGTGCAAGTACACAGAGGTTTGTTGCCGGGGAGAGTGCGTCAACGTCTCGTTCGATAAAAGGCATTGCGGTGGGTGCAATCACCGGTGCGCTCCCAACGAGTTGTGTGTCTATGGAATGTGTAATTATGCCTGATTTCGATTACGAATTCTTTTGAGGTTCGTGATTTATATTCGTATACACAATAAAAAAAAAAAGAACCAATAAAGGTGACTTCGATATATAAGTATATATAAAGTGTATTATTTTTCTTTCATTTAGTGAAAGAAAATATTTTTCTTCATAAGTACACTTCTTGTAGTTCATGTAATGGTATAGCTGAAATTTTCTTAGCAAAATTACTTCATGTTGCTACAGTCATATGACCAATTGCTTCATAGATTTTGCAAAGAGTCATCTAGAATTAGTTTTTTTTTGAAAATGTGGGGGTGAGAATAGTTATGATTATGAATGTAATTATCATTTTATTTTTATTTTGTTACGTACCATTATATATATTTTATATAAATGGAAATTTGCGGTATCCGATCTTAATAGAATTGAGTTTTAGTTCGATTAATATCGGTATTGTTGTCAGTACAGGAAGACGTAAATTCGAGTGCGCTGAAGTATATTGTCCTCCTATTTAAGGGTGGGGGAGGGGCTATGGATAATTTTAAACATTGTATAAAAAAAACAGATATGATAAGAACCTATAATGAGATTATATTAAAAAAATAAATTTTTATTAATGTTTTTCTAATAAATGGTGAATATAATTAAGTCATTAATTTAGTGACAAAAGATTTCATTTGCTTCGAAGTTTTTTTTTTAATCAAAAGTGGTCCTTAAACTATTAGTTTCGTCCCATTTAAGGATAAATTGGGATAAAATTGATGGTTAAAGGTTCACTTTTGACTAAAAAAAAGTTTAGGGATCAATATGAGAATTAAGGTATAGTTTAAGAGCCAATTTATGAATAAAACCAAAAATAAATGGTATATTCAATTAAACAATGTTGTCATTATTTTAAAAAGGAAAAAACAAGTTAATAAAAATAAGGAAAGCAGAGGAAGTGAATGTGAATATAATGTCGAGATTTAATTCAGTCAGTTGGGCATCGGTTGCAAAAGCATAAATTGAAATGGTATAATGACTCATTTGGTCCTCTAAAGTTATAAAAAAGTCATTATGGACTTGAATCCGCGAATCCGCGTAGTAAAAATTGACATCCTTGAGATTCCCACCCTGGGTGCGAACTAGAAGAAAACAGTTATTGAAAGACCAGGGACTACTAGAGATAATCTTCTTCAGATCCACAACATGATAAAACTGGATCAAATAGAACCCATTCCCATCCATCGACTTAATCTTAGCACCTCGGAGTGGCCGCCATAGAGATAAAAAGGGTTCTTTCCATAGCCGCAAAGTTTATGGCTCTTTCAACCAAAAATTTCCCGACAAGACAAAGCTCGTAATCAATATTAATCGGGGTGAGATCCTCAGGACCCAAAACCAACTACGCTTCCTCCTCTTCTAAAGTGAGATTCGCAATTGCCTGTTGTAACGCAGTAGCTAATGCCCTTTCTCAAATATCTACTGCTGCTTTTTATGTCGTGCTAGTGCTTCAAATTGATTTGACCACTCGAATTAGATATACTTGGCTGCAAGATCCAGAGTAGATTTAAAATATCCTGGTCTTTTGCAACCTTGACAAATACCAACTGCTGTGTGGACTGATATCTCGTTAGATTTTATTGAAGGTGTTCCTAAATCTAATGGAACTATGGAAGAGTGTTGTATTGGTGGTGGTCGACAGGCTTAGTAAGTAGAGTTATGTCATTGCTCTTGAACACCCTTTTACGACAACAAGTGTACCCCAGGCCTTAACAGTGTTTACAAACTACATGGGATTCCCCAAAGTATAGTTTCTGACAAAGACAACATTTTTGTCAGCACATGTTGGAAGGAGCTTTTCCGATTATTAGGAGCTATTCAAACAGATAATTTCCAAACCAATAATCTTGAAATATGTTAAAAGGGCATTACTGACGAAAAATATATATAAAAAAAGGACCTATTTAAGGAAAAATACCAGGTCAAATACTAATGAGTATACAACCATGTTTTTCTCAATCAGAATATTTTTGTCATCCAACTTTTATAAGTTGTCATTTTCATAATCAAAAATAAAAAATTTGCAATATGAGCACTATCGTTACTTACTTTTATCGATTTAGTCACCTGCCATTAATTTATATATATTCAAAGATTGTTATTTCTTTTATTTATGTTTGACATGTGATATTTTGAGAGGCTGTCATGTATCATCTCCTGATATTCTTTAACAATATTACATTAGCACAAATTAATAATGTTAGTATAGAGGTAACGAACTGTGTGATGAAATACACATTCAAATATCGATTAAGTCCAGAAAAATTCAGTACCAACTAAATACAAATTGAAAATTTAAAACAAAATATATATAATAACTCTAAAATATATTATAATAAAATATTTTGTAATAATATAAACCTAGTATCTCTCACTTTCACTTTTTTAATGAATATCACCGTAATCCTGAAAAAGAAAAAAAAAAGTTCATGCATTGTTTTATCGTGAAGCTAATTCTAGTGATTCAGAATTGTAAAGCGTTCTTTCGCTATAATTGGAATTATAGTCTTGTTCATATTTATCGTGAAGTTAATATGTGTATGGATTTTTTGTATTTTTTGCTTAAAAATGGTATTAGAGTCGGATTTCACAAATCTCTATAATATCAATTCTAGATTGTAATACCCCCTACCCGTATTCTTTGCCGGAATAGGGTACGAGGTATTATCGGAGTTTACGAATTTTTTTTTTAACTCAATATAACCCCTTTATAGATATCTAACCTTCTCTGCAATATTATATCGAGACCAATCCAAATCAACCAATCCAATTCAACATAATTTCAAGATAAATTCATGCATATTTATAAAATAACGTCATCACATACCCAAAATCAGGTTTGTTAACCATACCAATGGCTAACTCTACATTCATTTCACAGAATCATTTACTTTATTAGCTTATACATGCCATTGATTTCCAAAATAAAGTTTCTTTATATATCGAAGTCCTGAGGTTGATAGTGTGATGTGTCTCCGACCAAATCCGACCTCCGAGCTCTTAACACTACAAAACAGGGAAAAAGGAAACGGGGTAAGCACTTCGTGCTTAGTAAGCTCATGTAACAAGAATTATACTTACCTAATATTTTCAATACAATACAATAAACATCCATATATCCATTCAATGCGTTATTACCCTAATATACACAAACTCAACATTCAAGTTAGTACAATAATTTCCATGTACCAATAATATATACCATGATTGATGAGCTCATCAATATCATAATTTCCATTTCCTTGTTATTTTTTTTATACTTATCCCGTTGAATTTATCGAAATTTTGATGGATTTTCAGAGGTACACTTTTAATGTACAATTCCGGGTCCGTCAATTCATACTCATGTGCGCACATTTCCATTTCAGAGAGCACACTCCCACGAACCTCAACCTTGCAGCGGGATTACCAGTCCAGGCTAAATCCCCTGCAATATAAACTCATAGAGTATTTGGGATTACCAGTCAAAGCTAAATCCTCAGAACGACAATTACTCTAATGAGCTTGGATCGAATTACTAGTCCAAAGCTAAATTCAGACCCTAATTCGGATTACCCATCCGGCTAAATCCATTTTACACATATTCTTGGAGGGCTATATCAGATAGGATCACCCTCCGGCTAGATCCTTTTTACCGTCAATTCCTTTTTAGAGATCCATCGAATTTTCCTTTCATTCAACTGGGATTTCTTCCCATTTTATCAAATATATCAATGTTTCATTAATTTTCATACAATGAACACTCAAATCATATTCACATCAATAACATACAATCTCAAGTATTTAAGAATATAATTCAAGTTACACGAACTTACCTTGATACTTGTTTGTAAACAAAAAAATCTACTAATCCCGAACTTTTTCCTTTCCTCGATCTAGCTTCGTATTTGAATCTTCTGGATCTAAATAAATAAATTTAATTATCAATTTAATACATTTCATGTTCATATGCAACATTCTCTATAATTCAACTATTATTTATAGTTCATTCAAAGCTGTCTACTTGAGTCATAGTCACTAAATTATTTTTTTCTTGAGCTACAGAACTCAAAATTAGGATCCGATAATTTTCCCTAAAACTAGACTCACATATATTCTTACCATAAAATTTTCAGAATTTTTGGTTTAGCGCATCAGTAAAGTTTATTCTTTAAAGTCACCCCTGTTCTGCTGTCGACAGTTCTGACCCTTCTTCACTAAAAATTAATTATCTCTTCATACAGAATTCAAATGATGTTCTCATTTGTTTCTATTAAAAATAGACTCATTAAGGATTCTATACATATAAATTTAAGCCCCTAATTGTTTTTATTCAATTTTTTATGATTTTTCAAAGTCAAAACATGGGAACCCGAATTCATTCTGACCTTGTCTCACAAAATTCATTATATCTCAAAATTTACGAATCCATTACTTACACTATTTCTTCTATGAGAAACTAGACTCAATAAGCTTTAATTCAATATTTTTTTCATCTTATAATTAGATTTCTAAAATTTATAGTGATTTTTTCAAAGTTAGTCTACTGCTGCTATCCAAACTGTTTTTGTGCAAGCTGTTTATTACCATTTTTCCCCTAAGCTTTTAATAAATGATAATTTTGTCCCTACTCAATTAGCCTCTCAATTGAACTGATTTTTCTCAATTAACATTTTATTCTATCACCTTAAACTAGTTTACAACCTTTAGGAATCATAATTTCAGCAATAGACTTTAATTCCAAGCATTTTCACAATTAGGTCCTAAAAATCAATTTCTATTGATATTACCTAAAAAAATCATCTCATAAACAAATTAAAGCTTTAATTTCATTTTATTTCATCATAAGATTACATAAATCAACCATGGTGACTTTCAATTTCATCCATGAAATCAAAAACTAAAGAATTTAATAGTAGGACCTAGTTGTAAAAGTCTTAGAAGCACAAAAATTACAAGAAAAAGGCAAGGATTAACTCACTTGGTGCAAAAATTATGAAATACCAGCTTAGAGAACCCTCCTATGGCGTTTTTAGCTGCTGGAATTGAAGAGAAATGAAGAGAAATCTAGATATTTCCTATTTAGTCCTAGCTTTATTTAGTTAATTTTGCAATATTCCAATTTTACCCTTAATTTATTAATTTTTCTGCTGATTTCATACCCTTGCCGTCCAGCCCAAATAACTTTTGGGTCTAATTCCTTTTAAATCCTTTCTCATTAGACTCTTAAGCTATTTAATCATTCTAGCAACTTTTACACCTATTACAATTTAGTCCTTTTCATTTAATTGACTACCCAAACATTAAAATTTCCTAACTAAATTTTAATACCACATTACTAACATTTCATAAATGTTTATAAAATTATTTTTGACTTATTTTTACGAGATAGAGGTCCCGATACCTTGTTTTTATCCAATTTCTTCAATAATTTCTTTTTCTAACTAACCACTAAATCGGTAAAAATTTTTCTATCAATATTTTCATACGATTTTCCTATCATATCAATTTTCATGCAAAAATATTGAAATATATTTCTCTTTAAATTGGATTTGTGGTTACAAAACTACTGTTCCGATAACTTTGAATTTAGGCCATTACATAGATGTCCTTTAGGGGCATGGAACTTAACTTGAAGATATTATTAATTTAGTTTCGAGAAACATTGAAGAAGCATGTAATGATCTAACTTTTTTGTTTTGTTTTGTTTTTGGATTCTATTGAATGATAATTTTCTTCATTTCCACACATATTAGTTATTCAACAATAACATTTTTAGAGATTTTTTTAGAATTTTATATAGAATTTCCTAGTTTTAAGTAAATTTGTTTTTTTAAAATAATTTTATATAAAACCAAGTTCAAATTGACAACAAAATACAAAATTCAAGAACTAAAATTGGTATTATATCAACTAAAAGAGTGTCACTTAACATCCAAGTGACAAAAAAATTAATTTCGAAATGTTTAGTGACCGAATTGTAACTTTTTTAATAAATTAATCAAAACAAAATCTTATCCATGGTTTAGTGACTAATTTTATAATTTACCGTTTTAATAATAATAATAATAATAATAATAATAATAATAATAATAATAACAGGTCGGGGTTTAATCCCCACCCATGACAATGAAGCACATTTCATGGCTAGTCATTTACCTTTTTGGAGAGCACCTATAGCGAGAGAATAAGTCATTGTTACTGACCGTTTATACCCTAGTTTTGACCAAAATAATAATAATATGCCAAATTCATGAAAGCCTACGTTAGCAATCACATAACTATTAGTAAATTTCTTTTTTTGTCACCAAACTCTGAAAAGTTATAAAATGGTTACCCAACTATTCGATTTTGTCTGTTTAGGTCGTTAGCGGGCTTATGTAACAACTTTTAAAATTAGCATAATAGCAACTTTCACCCTCAACATTTATATATTGTAGCAGTCTTGATTTTGAAAATCCTAACCCTCAACATTTACATATTGTATCCCGTCACATAGTTTGCCACATCTGCATTAACACTGTTAGCTAATAGGATATTGATAGCCAATTCGGTGATGACATGCAGAAACCTCCCAAAATGTCACGTGTCAAACATAAATAAATAAAAAATAAAAAACAAACAAAGTATTATACAAACTAACGGTATTAGTGTGGAGATATCAAATTATGTGACAGGATATAAATTTAAATACCCAAGTATGTACAAAATTTTAAATACAACTAAATACAAATTGACAATTTTAGAGAAAATATATATTAACTGTAAAACATATTACATGCTTTATAAAATATTTTGTAATAATATAAACCTACTTAAGCATTTTGTATAGGAGTCCCACTAGAAAGTTGTTGTTTTCATTTCCCTCTACCTTGGCTTGGTTGAATTTTCTCGGGAGCTTCTATGGTCTTTTTCTTCTTATTATTTATAGCAAGACCTTCTAGGGTCGTTGGTGCTTTAACCATTTGTAGGTATCTGTCACTTTCACTTTTTAATAAATACCACCGTATGTATTCCGGAAAAGAAAAAACAAGTTGGTGAATTGTTTTATATATTTTAATTATGTTCATTGCATGGTGATTAGAGAAATACCAACTACTCCGAACTTGTCAAAATTAGTTGTAGCATTCATTTGATTATCGTTGTCATCTCTTCCATTTATTTCTTGGTGGTAAAATCTAGTGAATCGTTGAGAAATGGATTTCGTGAGCCCAATCTTTGACATCGTCCCTCGTTTGTGGGGTTTCGGCGCCAAGCGTCTGGCACATGTGACACACCTCGGCAGACGCCTAGAAGAGTTGAGAACTGCACTGAATGACCTTAGTGACCACAGAGATGATGTGAAGGAAAGAGTAGAGATGGGTGTGAGGTCACAACAGGAGATGGTTAAGAAGCAAGTGGAAAGATGGTTGAGCAAAGTAGAAATTATTGAGCTGCAAGTAATTGCCCTTATCCATGAAGGAAATCTTCAGGATGAGAGGAAATGTTTTGGTTGCTGTCCCAGGAATTTGCAGAAGGCCTACAAGATCGGGAAGAAAGTGTTAAAGAAGAAAGAAGAAGTGGAGGAACTGTTAAAGAAAGGGGACTTTGCAGCCGTCACTCAAAGGCTGCCCGCTCCACCAGCCTCTCAGATGGTGGCTCAATTTCCTATGGAGAATACCGTTGGCCTAGACTCCAAGGTTGAACCCGTATGGAAAAAAATTGAGGATGGAAACGTTGGGATTATTGGTTTATACGGAATCGGTGGGGTTGGTAAAACAACCCTCTTGAAGAAAATCAACAACGAATTCTCGATCCGGAACCATGAGTTTGATAGCGTAATTTGGGTTACACAATCCAAAGCAACAAAAAGTGAGGAATTTCAAGAAATCGTTCGGAGGAAATTGGAGATCTCAGATGACATATGGCAAAAGTGTTCAAACGAGAACGACAGAGCGTGTGAGATATTCAGGCTCTTGAGCGGTACAAGGTTTGTGTTGCTATTGGATGATGTGCAGAAGAGCTTCTTCAAATCCCAACTCACCAGTTTAGGCATCCCCTTACCAAACAAGGAAAATGGGTCCAAAATAATATTTACTACCCGTTCGGAGGAGTTGTGCGGTTACTTAGGAGCTGAAGAGAGAATTAAAGTGGAATGTCTCCCACCAGAACAAGCCCTGAGTTTATTTTCGATGACGGTAGGGGAATACATCTTAAATTCTCATCCAGAGATTCCGAAGTTGGCTGAAATTATTGCCGCAAGGTGCAGAGGTTTGCCACTTGCACTGCTCACTGTTGGGACTGTCATGGCTAGTAGGAAGAGTCACTATGATTGGATCTGTGCAATTGAGATGTTGCAAAACTACCCATCAGAATTTTCAGGTATGGGAGAGCAAGTGTTCCCTCCTATCAAGTTTAGCTATGACAGCCTCACCTCTCCCATCGCTAGAAAATGTTTTCTATATTGTTCTATATTCCCAGAGAACTGCACGATAAGCGTCGATGAGCTTATCGACCTTTGGATAGGAGAAGGTCTTTTAGATGAAATAAGTCCACGAAAGCAAGGAGAATTCATTATTTTCACTTTAAAGCTTTCATGTTTGCTGGAAGGTGACGAATCTATGGAATTTGTTTGGATGCATGAAATGATCCGAGACATGGCACTGTGGCTAGCCCGTGACGAAGAGAAAAATAAGAACAAGATTTTGGTAGCGAGAAGAGGGAGGCTTACCGATCAAGAATTCAACAAATGGATAGACTCAAGTTGGGTCTCCTTGTGGGGTTGTAGTGACAGAGAGGTCATCCATTACCCACCAACTTGCCCTAACCTCTCGACTCTACTCATAAGAGATACACTGGTCAACGCATTTCCCGGTGGCTTCTTCGAGTTCATGACTGGTCTGAAAGCTTTAGATTTATCGGGTAATCAAGGATTGGTTGAGTTGCCTCCGGAGATTGGAAGATTGAGAATCCTTCAGTACCTAAATTTGTCATTAACAAGCATAACCAAGCTACCTACGGGCCTTGCGAATTTGAGAAACCTGAGGTGTTTGTTATTAGATTATACTATGCATCTTAAAGAGATCCCACCAAGGGAGGTGATGTCTTGTCTTTCACTGTTGCAGGTATATAGTAAAATGAATGGGGTGATGGAATACTTTGATGAAGTGAAAGTTCCAGTTGATGATGAACTTGCTTTCTTGGAGGTGTTGGAGGGATTTAGTCACATGAATAAGATTTGTATCACCATATTTTGTCACCCCTCTGTTGAAAAGATATTCAGCTCATACACCAAACGAGCATTCATTAGAAAATTAAAACTAATCGATTGCACGGGATTGACTTCACTATGTCCTATCAATGCATTACCAAATTTAGGGAAACTTGAGATATTTCGTTGTTGTTCACTTCAAGAAATCAGATTTCCAGATCGGGGTGACTTTCACAACCTTCGTCAGGTTCACGTAGGTGTTTGCCCACTGTTGCGGAACCTGGATTGCCTTGCTTATGCTATAAATCTTGAGATCCTCACAATTCTCGACTGTCAGTCTATGAAACAAGTTATAAGTGAGGAGACAGTACGAGACTACGTCTTCTTAGAGCTAAAGACGCTTTCTTTGACTTGTTTGCCAAGTCTGGAAACCATCTGTCCCTTGCCCAAAGCCTTTTCTTCTCCGATAGAGATCGAAGTATCTCGGTGCCCATGTTTGAGGCGACTTCCATTTGACGATGAAAGTGTAGATTTCTTGAAGAAAATCAGAGGAGAATTAAAGTGGTGGGAAGCTTTGGATTGGGACAGTGACTCTGTGAAGGAGGCCTGTAGCTTCAAATTTAAATCCACCTCTGCACCCTCAGGAAAGGCCAAAGAAATGACCGCTTCCACTAGCAAGGAAAAAACAGCCATTGCTTATAAGGGTTAGTTTGGCAATACTTTCGAAAAGTGCATTTGAAAAGTGCTGTAAAAAAATATTTTTGAGAAGTATTTTTAAAAAGTTTAGTTTAAAATTTGAGTGTTTAGCATTACTGTCAAAAAGTACTTTTGAGAAATAAAATGTCTATTTTAGTCACGTTATTATTAAGTAACAAATATGCATTTAAATAATATTTAAATTAGTTAATATTATTATATTTTAGTAAGAATATAAAAAAATATTATAACTTCTTGTTAATATTTTAATATATAAAATATAAATTTTAAATATTTTAAGCAATAAATATTAATTATTTATAAAATTTAATTAGAATATATAAACTATATTTTAAATATTTAAATATAACTATTAAATATTTATAATTAGTATTTTAAAAATATTTTTTATTTTAATTAATAATCTTAACACATTTGTAATTAAGTACCGAGAAAAAAAAGAGAAAGTTCTATATTATTAGAGGGGTGAAAAAGTAATTAAGCACTAAAAATGTTTTTGAGAGAGGAAAAGTTAAAATTTCAGTAAAACAAACTTGCTCAAGATGACTTTTCTTCCAAAAGTGCTTTTGGAGTCAGAAGTGCTTTTGAAAAGCAATGCAAAACTGGCCCTAAATCATGGTGGCTTTAAATCAGGAAAGGCCAGCGCATTTTAAAACCATTAATAAAAATTTAGGGTTTCTAAAACATGTAATTTTCTTTAGAATATATAACAATACATAAACTTAAATATATGTTTGATTAACACTTAGCTAAAGGTGTTTTCAAACTAATCGATTTGAGAACTTAAAAAAAAAATAGAAAGTTGATTAAGTTTTAGCTTGGTTGATGTCGATATTGTTGCCGGTGTAGGAGAATGTGGGTTTGAATAAGCTGAAGCATGCTATCTTCCTATTTAAGGGGTTGAAGAGAAGTTATAAGCAGTTCCAAGCATTGTATCAAAATAAAATAAAATAAAATAAATTCATCAATGATATAAAATTTTAAATCATTATATGTTAGTAAACCTTCATATTTATTATTTTAATAAACTTCAACTGAAATTTGATCTAATATATACAATGTCATGCATAAATTTTAATTTTGTGCGATTTTATACATAAAATTTTAATTTAATCTAATTTTCATAAGTCACTAACAACATTATCGAATCAAGATCATTTTGAGTTGATATATTGCATTCACAAAAATTATATTAATTCTATTAGAGTTGTATGATCCAAATTCTAAGAAATTGCTTGCAAGTCAAGCAAAATATATTTTCTTTCTAGAAGATGTAATATTTATTAGTATAATATATTTAGCATTTATTAGCATAATATATTTCATATTGATTAGAATTAGACTTTTCAACTTATATCATTCAATTCGATATTAGTGAATTTTTTTTCCTCCGTCCGTGATTTTTTCCCATAAGGGTTTCCACGTAAAATTTATATGTTCTATTTTTCTTTCTTTTTCCTTGCGATCTTTTTGCATTGCCATTATCGACATTCAATTTTTTTTTAATAAATCCAATATGAAAATAAATATATGCATGCATTTCTTTAAATGTGTAATTGAATCAAAATAAAAGTTTCATGAATATATATGAACCACAATTTAAGTTTCACGTGTATAATTGCACCAAATTAAAGTTCATATATCAAATTACAAATTGAACCAAAATTAATATATAAATTTGATATTTATCTTTTATTTATTTGAAATTTATTCAAATTTTAATTTTCTAATATTATTTTTCTAAATTATGGTAAAAATTTTATTCTTAAAACATATATATAAAATTATTATTTCTAAATTAAATAAATTAAATAATAATTATAATTTTTAGAAATATAAGATTTTCAACATAAAATATATTTGTTATGCAACAGCATAAAAATAATTGATTAATACATATATTAGAAGTAATTTAAGTAATTCTATGTATTAAGGAAATGATTTCAAAAAATTAAGGAGGTAATTGAAAAATCACTTAGTAATTGGATTTAGATGTAATTATTTGTAATTATACAAGAGTCGTATTTTGATAACTATTGTAATTAATGGATCCTATTGAATTGGGTGTAATTAAAGCACCCAGTTACACTTTTGACTAAAAAAAATTTTTAGTGATCAATTTGAGAATTAAGGTATAGTTTTAGGAGCCAATTTATAAATAAAACCAAAAATAAATGGTATATACAAACAAGTTAATAAATATAAGGAAAGCAGAGGAATTCACTCAGTTGGGCATTGATTGCAAAAGCATAAATTGAAATGGTATAATAACTCATTTGGCCCTCCAAGGTTGTAGAAAAGTCATTATGCACTTGAATTCGGGAATCCGCGTAGTAAAAGTTGACATCCTTGAGATTCTCACCCTGGGCGAACTTGTGAACTAGAAGAAAACAGTATTGAAAGACCAGGGACTACTAGAGATCATCTTCTTCAGATTCACAACATGATAAAACTGGACCAAATAGAGCCCATTCCCATCGATCGACTTAATCTTAGCACCCCGGAGTGGCCGCCATAGAGATAAAAAGGGTTCTTTCCATAGCCGCAAAGTTTATGGCTCTTTCAACCAAAAATTTCCCGACAAGACAAAGCTCATAATCAATATTAATCGGGGTGAGATCCTCAGGACCCAAAACCAACTATGCTTCCTCCTCTTCTAAAGTGAGATTCGCAATTGCCTGTTCTAACGCAGTAGCTAATGCCCTTTCTCAAATGTCTACTGCTGCTATTTATGTCGTGCTAGTGCTTCAAAGTGATTTGGTCACTCGAATAGAAATACCTGGCTACAAGATCCAGAGTAGATTTAAAATATCCTGCTCTTTTGCAATCTTGACAAATACCAACTACTGTGTGGATTGATATCTCGTTAGATTTTATTGAAAGTGTTCCTTAATCTAATCGGAAGAGTGTTGTATTGGCGGTGGTCGACAGGCTTAGTAAGTAGAGTTATTTCATTGCTCTTGAACACCCTTTTACGACAAGTGTAGCCCAAGCCTTAACAGTGTTTACAAACTACATGGGATTCCTCAAAGTACAGTTTCTGACCAACACAATATTTTTGTCAGCACATTTTGGAAGGAGCTTTTCCGAGGTAGTCAATAGGAGTGTTGAGACATATCTTGGTTGCCTATCAGGGGAACGACCAAGGGATTGGTGAAAATGGCTTCCACTTGCCGAGTGGTGGTACAACACATCATTTCACACTGCTACGAAGATAACTCATTACGAAATTATCTACCAACAACCTGCACCTTATTTGCCATGCGAGACAGAACCTTAAAGACTAGGGAGACCGCAATTCAATTGCTTAAATTTCATTTGGATCGATGCAACAACAGTAACAAAAATAGCACTGCTCGGTAGTATGACGTGGGGGGTTTTGTATATGTCAAACTCCAGCCATTTCGACAAAAATCCTTGGTAAACAAGTAGTATATGGAGTTAGCACCCCAAGTATTTCGGGCCATACCAGATTGTTGAGCACAAAGGAGCTGTTGCTTATAAGCTTCTACTGCCAGAGGAAGCTAAAGTTCACTCTGTTTTCCACGTATCTCAACTAAAAAACATGTACTGACTCTATATCATCTACCACAACTTGATGCTGATGGTACTACTGCAAAGGCACATGATGAAATGGAAAAACAGAGCAGTGACTGAAGTGTTGGTTCAATTGAGCAATTGTTTTCCTGAAGATGCAACTTGGGTTAAGTCCAATTTTCCATTTCAAATCTAAGGAAGTCGAGGAATCTTTTGGAAAATCCAATTCAATGGATGGAAAAAGCGGATCAAGGGGACTTTTCGAGTGAACTTTTGTTTAGATTTGTCGCTAATGAATTGTGGCCGACAACCAGCGTCTGGTGAAGAGAAAATGACAAAAAGGTAAAAAAAAAAAACAGAAAAGCGAAGGAAAATGGAAAAGGAAGGAAAAGAAAGAAAAAGATTAGATAGAAAGAAGATATCAGATTACATTTTAATTATATATATTTGAAATATTAAGTTTTAGTTACTTATGTTAATATATTGTAATATTTTTGTCACTGAACCGTTAATTATCATTAACGGTATAACGGACGTGGCAGATTAAATCATCATTTCAAACAAAAATTTTAGGTTAAATTATATAATATTTTTATGTTTTCTATTTGTTAAAACTTTTTTATGTTTATAAAAAAAGAAAGCTGAAAGCTGAAAAAAAAAAAATTTGTTTCGCATATTTTCACCCCACAATTACAAACCTTCATTGTCTATCATCGTTTTAACAAACCAATTTGGATATCTTAATAACCTAGTTTACAAGCTCGCCTCACTTGAAGTCCTCATTAGTTGTGACTTATAGCAGTCCACCCTCAACAAAGTTTCCCAAGCCCGTTACCTTAACTTCCTAATCAACCCTTGCCCTCTCAATATTATGTTGTTTCATGGATTCTTCAAATGAGTTCTACACTCTCAATAACTAAAACGACCATCATACGAAACTTAGTCATAGTTTAGTGATTAATGATATAGGTTATACTAATAATAATAATAATATGCCAAATACATGAAAGTCGCACTACAAATGAGCTAAAAGTTTAGTCATCTAACTATTAGTATTTCTTTTGTCACTTAACTCTGAAAAGTTACAAAATGGTCACTCAACTATTCAATTTTTTTTTTTTTGGTCATCAGTGGACTAATGTGACAACTTTTACAATTGATATTGTAGCAAATTTAACCATTAACATTTATATATTGTGTCAATTTAGTCTATAAATTATAAAGATATAGACTATAAAAAATTAAAATTTCATTCAATCTCCCCTAAAAATTTGTTCTAGTTTCATCCCTGCTGTATGGCTGTGGTTTTGTCCAAACTATTGATTCTTTTTAAGTTATCATATCAAACAAAAAGTTCTCTTAACATGATTAGATGTTCTAATGGTAATAATCAACACAACAAGGGGTTAATTGTTGTTATTGATGGTAGGCATTCTAGTTTCGGTTATAATAATAGTCACAAAGTAGTTATTTAACTGTTTAATTTTGTTTTTTTAGTCATTAGCAGATTAATGTGGCAGCTTTTAATATTAGTATAATAGTAACTTTAACCCTCGATAATTATATTTTGTGTCAATTCAGTATTGATTCTGAAAAACCTAACTCTCAATATTTACACATTATATTTTGTCAAATAATTTGGTGCATCTGTACCATCGTTAATTTGTGTTGATGTGACATTAATAACTAATTCGATGGTGATATACAACCACCTCTCAGGATGATACATGTCAAACATAAATAAAAAAAAATTTTAAAAATAAAAATTAATAAAAATATTACAAAAACTATCGTGCTAGTGCAGAAGTACCAAATTGTTCCAATTTTAGAGACAATATATATTAGTTGTAGTGGCGGAGTTAAAAATTTTTTTTTGAGGGAGCTGAATTAAATTATATATTTTTACTATATTAAAAATATAATTTCAACCTTTATAATTTATATCTTTATATCCTTTAAACAATTAAATTAAATTTTTATTACTTTTAACAACTGCAAACCAGGCACTGGTTAGCTGTAAACTATATTGTATCCTACATAAAATATTTTGTAATAATATAAGCCTACTTAAAGCTTTTGGTAATGGAGCTTGTGGTATGTCACTTTCACTTCTTTGTAATGAAAACCACCGTATATTCCGGAGTTGATGAATTGTTTTATATATTTTAATTATTTTATTGCATGCTGGTTAGAGAAATATGAATTACTCCGAACTTGTTAAGATCAGTTGTAGCTTAGCTTCATTTACTTCTTGGTCATAAACTCTAGTGAATCGTTGAGAAATGGATATCGTGTCCCCAATCCTTAACATCATCCCTGGTTTGTGGGATTTCAGTGTCAGGCATGTGGCGCATGTCAAACACCTCCGCAAACGCCTAGAAGAGTTGAGAACTGCAATGGATGAACTCAGTGACCACAGAGATGATGTGAGAGAAAGAGTAAAGATGGGTGTGAGGTCCAAACAGGAGATGGTTACGAAGCGAGTGAAAAGATGGTTGAGCAAAGTAGAAACTATTGAGCAGCAAGTAATTGCCCTTATCCATGAAGGAAATCTTCAGGTTGAGAGGAAATGTCTTGGCTGCTGTCCCAGGAATTTGCAGACAGCCTACAAGATCGGGAAGGAAGTGTTAAAGAAGACAGCAGAAGTGAAGGAACTGTTAAACAATGGGGATTTTGCAACCGTCACTAAAAGGCTGCCCACCCGACCATCCCCTCCCACCCCCCCGCGTCGCCCTCAGCTGGTGGCTCAATTTCCTATGGAGAATACCGTTGGCCTAGACTCCAAGGTTAAAGACGTATGGGAAAAAATTGAGGATGGAAACGTTGGGATTATTGGTTTATACGGAATCGGTGGGGTTGGTAAAACAACCCTCTTGAAGAAAATCAACAATGAATTCTCGATCCGAAACCATGAGTTTGATAGCGTGATTTGGGTTACACAATCCAAAGCAACAAAAGTTCAGGAATTTCAAGATATCGTTCGGAGGAAATTGGAGATCTCAGATGACATATGGCAAAAGTGTTCAAACGAGAACGACAGAGCGTGTGAGATATTCGGGCTCTTGAGAGGTACAAGGTTTGTGTTGCTATTGGATGATGTGCGGAAGAGCTTCTTCAAATCCCAACTCACCAGTTTAGGCATCCCCTTACCTAACAAGAAAAATGGCTCCAAAATAATATTTACTACCCGTTCGGAGGAGTTGTGCGGTTACTTAGGAGCTCAAGAGAGAATTAAAGTGGAATGTCTACAATCAGAACAAGCCCTGAGTTTGTTTTCTATGACGGTAGGGGATCACATCTTAAATTCTAATCCTGAGATTCCGAAGTTGGCTGAAATTGTTTCCGCAAGGTGCAGTGGTTTGCCACTCGCACTGCTCACTGTTGGGAGTGTCATGGCTAGTAGGAAGAGTTACCATGATTGGATCTGTGCAGTTGAGATGTTGCAAAGCTACCCATCGGAATTTTCAGGTATGGGAGATCAAGTGTTCCCTCCTATCAAGTTTAGCTATGACAGCCTCACCTCTCCCATCGCTAGAAAATGTTTTCTATATTGTTCTATATTCCCAGAGAACTGCACGATAAGCGTCGATGAGCTTATCGACCTTTGGATAGGAGAGGATCTTTTAGATGGAACAAGGCCACGCGAGCAAGGAGAATTCATCATTAGCACTTTAAAGCTTTCATGTTTGCTGGAAGGTGATGAATCTATGGAATTTGTTTGGATGCATGAAATGATCCGAGACATGGCACTGTGGCTAGCCCGTGACAAAGAGAAAAATAAGAACAAGGTTTTGGTAGCAAGAAGTGGGAGGCTTACCGATCAAGAATTCCACAAATGGATAGACTCAACTTGGGTCTCCTTGTGGGGTTGTAGAGACAGAGACATCATCCATTACCCACCAATTTGCCCTAATCTCTCGACTCTGCTCATAAGAGATACACTGGTCAAGGCATTTCCTGGTGGCTTCTTCGAGTTCATGACTGTTTTGACAGCTTTAGATTTATCGGGTAATCAAGGATTGGTTGAGTTGCCTCCGGAGATTGGAAGATTGAGATTCCTGAAGTACCTAAATTTGTCATTAACAAGCATAACCAAGCTACCTACGGGCCTTGCGAATTTGAGAAACCTGAGGTGTTTGTTATTAGATTATACTATGCATCTTACAAAGATTCCACCAAGGGAGGTGATGTCTTGTTTTTCACTGTTGCAGGTTTATAGTAAAATGAATGGGGTGACGGAGTACTTTGATGAAGTGAAAGTTTCAGTTGATGATGAACTTGCCTTCTTAGATGTGTTGGGGGGATTTAGGCACATGAATAAGATTTGTATCACCTTATTTTGTCACCCCTCTGTTGAAAAGATATTCAGCTCATACACCATACAAGAATGCATTAGAAAATTAAAACTTATCGATTGCACGGGATTGACTTCACTTTGTCCTAACTATGCATTACCAAATTTAGGGAAACTTGAGATATTTCGTTGTTGTTCACTTCAAGAAATCAGAAAGCCAGATTGGGGTGAGTTTCACAACCTTCGTCAGGTTCACGTAGGTGTTTGCCCACTGTTGCCAAACCTGACTTGCCTTGCTTATGCTAGAAATCTTGAGATCCTCACAATTCTCGACTGTCAGTCTATGAAACAAGTTATAAGTGAGGAGGAGATAGTAGGAGATGAAGTTTTCCCAAAGCTAAAGACGCTTTCTCTGACTTGTTTGCCAAGTCTGGAAACCATCTGCTGCTTACCCAAGTCCTTTTCTTCTCCTATAGAGATCGAAGTATCTCGGTGCCCATGTTTGAGGCAACTTCCATTTGACGATGAAAGTGTAGATTTCCTGAAGAAAATCAGAGGAGAATTAGAGTGGTGGGCAGCTTTGGACTGGGGCAGTGATTTTGTTAAGGACGCCTGTAGCTTCAAATTTAAATCCATCTCTGCACCCTCAGGAAATGCCAAAGAAATGACCGCTTCTACCAGCAAGGAAAAAACAGCCAGTGGTTCTAAATCATGATGGCTCTAACTGGACTATTTTGTGTGCTTGCGTGTGTTTAGTTGTTATCTATTTACTTGTCATTTTTATCCAAAACGAGACTGGTAGATTTTAGCTATTCATAACTTTATAGGGCCCAATTAGCAGGACTTAGGCTTTCACAAGCCTCTTGGTGGTCTTCTGGTAACTATGGAATGCTAGGACAAGGAGCCTTTTCAAGGAAAGGCAATGGTACCATAAGATGATCTTAGTAGTGCCCTGACCCTCCAGAAAGACTTAAGAGCTCACAATTTCATTTGCGCCCCCATGTTGCCTAGGAGGCCAGGAGTTCTGAGGTAGGAAGCCTTGCTTGGTGAGCAGCACAAGATCAATGTTGATGCAGCCTAGATTTCTAAGGAGCGTGTTGCAGCCTTCAGTGCGATGGCGCGCGATTCTGATGGCATGGCTTGAGTTGGTTGCGCACAACGATGGAGCTTTTGATGCTCATTCAGCTGAGGCCTTATTGTTGGAGGACTTAGGATGGCTAGGGAAGCATGGATTCCGAGTCAATTTGACTTTATAGTTTGTATTAATATCACTGTGCTGAATTTTGATTTTTTTTAATTATAATAATAGGAAAAAACTCGAACAACAAACACGACTTACCTGACTCGAACTTAGGCCACACCTAAAACAATAAACAATCTTGACCATGAAACCATTACATGGGTTCAATTTCGATTTTTTTTTTAACCTTAACATTTGTAAAATATTATATCCTATATAAAATATTTTGGGTATACGTCACTTTCACATTTTTAATAATTACTCTAAATTTGATTTAACTTTAATTAAAAGAATTAATTTATTCTAATAAACTTAATCACTTAACTATATTATTTAATAAATTTACTCAAAATTTGTTTTTTTATCGCATACGACTATTAAGCGATATTGTTTTAATTGGTATAATAACAATTTTAGTTCTTAATTTTTATATTTTCCCTTAATTTGACTCGACCGTATATAAAATGATAAAAACTAAAATTATTTTTTAAAATTAGAAAATTTTAAAAATATATAAAGTGAGAAAATGAGGGAAAAATTACTTTTAAACCTTCCAAAATTTCTTTCGTGTTTTACGTACGAAATATTCAATACATGTTCTTTAAGAAAATATAGAAAAATATTAAGCAAAACCATTCGTTCTATGTTTTTTTTTATCTCTTTTATTGCTGGACGAGGCTTTTTCGTTATAAGAAAAAAATATTCAGAATATAATTTGTTTTTATAATTTAGGTATAATTTAAAGAATTAAAATTTTGAATTGAGTTTGAAAAGGAAAATTTTGTAGTATATCTTGTATTTTTTGCTTAAAAATGGTATCAAAGTCGATTTCACGAGTCTCTGTAATATTAGTTCTAAATGTCCTTTAAGGTATGAAACTTCACTTGAAGAATTATTAATTTGATTCTGAGAAACATTGAAGAAGTGCATGTAATAATCTAACATTTTTTTTTATTTGTTCTATTTTAATTTGTTATTGATACTATTGAATTATAATTTTCTTATTTCTCACCTTTAACAATCACCTTTTCAAGATTTTATTTTTTAGAATTTTATATAGAAATTCTATTTTTAAGTAAAATTGATTTCTTTTATAATTTTTATCTAGAATTAAGTTTAAATCAAAATAAAATATAAAAGTTGAGAACTAAAATTGTTATTATAGTAATTAAAAAAATGACACTTAATAGCCGGAAGAAAAAAAATCAATTTCGAAAAATTTAAAGACTGTGTAACAGCCTATTTTTAATCAAATCGGAACAGTGGTTTCGAGACCACAAATGCGATGTCAAAATATTTATTTTATTATTATTTTGAGGCTTACATCATGACAGAATGATTGTGTGAAAGTTTCATTAAGAAATTTTATCGTTTAAGTGTTTAATTTGGTAAAAGGACTAAATTGCGTAAAGTGCAAAAGTGATGTTCTAATAGCTAAAGGTATTAAATTGCTATGGATTAGCAATGTGTATGCCTTAAATGGTAATTAGACCATTCAAAATGTTAGTGGACTTTTATGGACATTTTATTAAGTGATTTAAAGGTTAATTAGTAAGGTTAAATTAGTAATTCAATAATTAAGTTAAGTAAAATATGTAAAAACAATGTATCATCTTCTCAAATTGTTTCTTTCACTGATTTCAAAGAGGAAAATAGCCATTTTTAGGGCTTTGAAGTTCGGCTACTTCTCCTTGCTTGCATGGTATGTATTTTTAATCGGTTTTTGATGATTTCTATGTTTTTGAGATTATTGCAGCTTAGTCTAGCTAGCCCAGGGACTATTTTGAAAAATTGTTAAATGTTTAGGGTTTTTCCATTGTTGAATGTTGATGTATTTTGATGTTTAATGGTAGAAAATGCATGCTTGTTGTTAGATAAACAATATTTGTAAAGTGATTTTTGACAAAATTGTCAATTAGGGATTAAATTGTGAAATGTGTAAATTTTGTAGTTAAATTGCGAAATAAATGGAAAATATAGACTGCTAGGGACCTAATTGAAATTCTGCGAGCATGGGTTGTGGTTGAATTGCATGAATTTGTGATTTTATGAAATAAGGACTAAATTGTAAAAATGTGAAACATTAGGGGAAAATGTGTAAAATTTCCTTAATGTATATTTTAGACTAAATTGAATAGAGATATTATTAAATAATTTAATTTTGATTACATTTAGATCAAGAAAGGCGAAATACAGATTTAGATCGGGGAAAGAACAATGTTTTGGATTAATCGACTCGTTTCGCCGTTTTTGCATCCGAGGCAAGTTCGTATGTAATAAGCATTGTTATAATTGTATTTTAAATGCTTTGATATTGCATCAATTGTAAATACGACCTTGCAGATACGTTCGATGACGATTTGACAACGAGAAATCCCGATTGAACCTTAGGAATAGATTAGGATACGAATGACATGTCATTAGGGGTTATTATTGTTTTGGGTGCTGGTCCATACGTTTTACTGGTGGCTGAGTTATCCAGCATGTGTTGCGGATTCTCATTAGCTTGTGTGAGCAATACCGTGTAGTTACGTTATGACCGTCAACTTGTGTAAGTAGACCTGTTGATAGCTCGAGAGCGAGCATTATTGAGATATGATATTGAGATAGCTTCGGCTATATATATATTGGCACTTAGGGTGCGAGATTCCTGAGTATCCTGTATTATTTCAAATGGTTCAACGGTTATATCGAAGATATGAAATGGTGAGAAATAGATACGTATCAATACACGTATGTACGGAAACTGAATATGCATTGAACATATGAAAGAATTGAGTTCATGGTTAAATAGATGATTGAATATATGTTAACATTGTGGTTATATATATTTTGTAGTATGTTATATGCATATTTTAAATGGTAACTAAATGGTGAGTTTGCTTATTATTTTTATACGAGCTTACTAAGCTTTATAGTTTACATTGTTTATTTTTTCGTGTTTTATAGTGAACTTAAAGCTAGCTCGGATTCGAGAATCATCAGAGACTCCATCACACTATCCAACTATCACTTTGGGTACTTTTGAATCTAAGTTTATGAATATATGGCATGTATAGGAACTTTGGTCATTTTGATAAATAATTGGTAATGAATTTAGTCATTTGAAATGGCTTGTAAATGTTAAGTATTTGGTTTTGTATATAGTCATAAGAGTTGGCTTAATTTGGTTGATTTGGTTGTGTACATATATGTGCTTATAGCTCTTGTTATGTGCTTGATATTGCGTATGTTATGCTTGTTGATATTTGGTAATTAGGGGTATTAAATGGTTGAGAATTGAATTTGGAATGTTTGTGAGATTAGGCTAAATGATGCAAAATTTGAAGTGTTCATATTGAGGATTTGAGATTATAAGTTTTGGTATGAAATCGAATGGCATATTGTGGTATTGATGTGTTTCATATTGGTTGGTATTGAAATTGTATGAATTATGCTTGAATGAGATTAATAGAATGCTTATTATTATGCCATGAATTGTGCTAGTTGAGTTGATATAGGTATATACAAATTGGGTGGCAAATTGGCTTGGTAAATAGCCTATTTTTGTCCACACGAGTAGAGACACGGGCGTGTGTCTCAGCCGTGTGGGACACACAGTCAGGTTACACAGCCGTGTGTCCTCTGGTGTTGAATTAATAATCAAGTCAGTATGCTCCACACGACCCAGCACACAGGCGTGTGACTTAGCCATGTGGCCTAAGTTAGTATACCCCACAGGTTTGGCACGGCTTAGCACACGGGCGTGCGTGGCCATTTTTACGGCACACGGGCGTGTGTGTTGGCCGTATGACCCAAGTCAGAGAGTTACACGGGGTCAGACACGGGCTGGGACACGACTATGTGATCCCATTTCGAATGTCCACACGGCCTGCGACACGAGCGTGTCTTCTCACACGGCCGGGCCACACGAGCGTGTGTCTCCTCTATATTGAAAAATTTTCTAAGTTTTTCTAAAAATTTCATGAGTTATCGGTTTAGTCCCGAACCACTCCTAAAGCATGTTTAGGGCTTCTTAGACTCGTATTAGGAAAAATGTGATTGAGTTTGAATGATGATTGCATGAAATTTGAAAATGTATGTGAAATGAATGTTTAATTTTTTTTAAGTCCGGTAATACTCCGTAACCCTATTCCGACTTTGAATACGGGTGAGGGGTGCTACAGACTGAATTGTAACTTTTTTAGTTAAATGATCAAAACAAAATCTTATCCATGATTTAGTAATTATGGTATAATTTACCTTTTAATAATAATAATAATAATAATAATAATAATAATAATAATAATAGGTGGAAAGTTAAATCCCTCCAACGAAAAAGAATGAAACACATTTCATGTTCAAACATATCTATCTCAATGTTGTGGCAATTTCTTCTAAGAATTCGGATTATGGTGAGGACATAAGTTATGGCTGGTGTTGTCATGTGGAATCGATTCATTCCCAATGATTTAACATGACAAAGCTCAAATGCCACTTGTTAGAACCATAAGTAATATCTAATATAAAATTAGAACTGTAAACCAGGATATATCATGTCAAACCATCAAGAATAAATCAAGAGCAAAACTAGATACGGAAGCGTACCTGAAAATTCATCGATTTCTTGAAATCTACGGATCTTGAGGTTTTGATCTTCTAAATCAAATCTAGAGAAAGTGACTCTCTCTTTTCTAAAAATGGGATATTAGAAAAGTTACATTGTATGTAATTTGGAATCATAACCCTAATATATATAACTCTGGCACATTAGCCCTAATTTCTAATTAATGAATTCCTAATTAACCCATCATTAATTAGAAATTAATTAGAACTTAATAACTAGAGTATCTACGCATATTTGATCCATACTTTATTTAATAATTAAAGCCCAATAAACCTTAATCAAATTAGATCACTTTTAATTTGGACTGAGCTATCATGATAGTAAATAATAGGGTAAATTACACCAATAGTCACCCAACTTTGGGATAACTGACAAAACAGTCACCTAGGTTTCATTTCAGTCACTTAACTTTCAAAAAATAACAAAGCAGTCACTAACGTTATAAAAAAGTGACAAAACAGTCACTAACTAACAGTTTCCGTTAATGCCTTAACAGAACTGCTGATATGGCAAGTTAACTAGCTGACGTGGACAACTAACTTGCCACGTTAGATGAAAAAAATTAAAAAAAAAACCCTTTTAACAGATAATAATAATAATAATAATAATAATAATAATAATAATAATAATAATAACCAGCAGCAGCAGAAGAAGAATAGAAGGATAGCCATGCATATTTTTGTTGCGAATTAGAAGGAACCATATATTAGAATCTTTGATGCTGTTGAGAGAGTTATCATGAAATGATAAAAGAAAGAGAATTGGTTTTTTTTTTCTCAGCAACCAAACAAGCTAAGAAATTTGAAAGGAAAGTGAAAAAGATATAACCTTGAATTGAAACCAGTGTTTGGCTTTTGAGTCAAAGTAGTCAAATGAAATTTCTCAAATACACCCTGTGGCATGGCATATAACACCCATTACTCTATTTTTTACCTTCAGATCTCGCATATGTTTTTTCCCTTAGAGTTATTCGCTTAGCTCATTTAGCAGTGTTTAATGGTTAACAAAGACCTCCATAGCAGCAACAAAGAAGCTTTCATCTCATTTCCCTTTGTTGTCTCTCATTTGCTTCATCTCTTTCTTTCTTCTTCTCTCTATTTCCAGAAAAGCCTCCATTTCCTCTTCCACAACTCATCCCTAGTTCCTCCGCTTTAAACCCATCGACGCCAATCCCACCACCTGATCAGGCCCATCTACAACCGGCGATTCTTCATGCGGAATAAGCTTAAGGTACTCGCTGAAGAATTTTTAAATTAATGAGGAACTATTCAATGTCTATTATAACCAACCACAAATAAGAATGGTGAAAAACACCCAAAAACTGAATGATTCTTTAAAAGAACAAGATTCCACATAAAATGAAATTTAAGTTTCGATTCATTGTCCCAACCATTGCCGAAAACAGTCTATTCTTCTATTCTTTTATTTACAGATCAGTTCCACCAAGACCTTCAATTGAAGACATTGCAGCAGCCAAATCCATTCTCAAAACTGTAGAAAATGAAGAAAAAATCAAGCTTCAGGAGATCTCAATGGAATGATCACCTGAAGATGTCCCTGATGCCGCGGAGGGTGTTGGCCATGGAGGTGTCGGTGCTGTGGAGATTTCACAAAGCTCCTTCCATTTTCTCTTATTCTTCTTCTCCTCCTCCTCCTCCTCCTCTTCTTCTTCTTCTTCTCTGTTTCTTCTCTTATTATTCTTCTTCTATTCTTCTTCTATTGCCTAGTCCTATTTAGGGTTAAAAATGGCTGTTAAAGTGACAGCTAACCCGCCGTTAATGCCATGTCATATTTTCGTTACATCTGTAACGGAAAATGGTTAAAAGGACTGTTTTGTTATTTTTTCAAAGTTGAGTGACTGAAATGAAACTTAGGTGACTGTTTTGTTAGTTACCCCAAAGTTGAGTGACTGTTGGTGTAATTTACCCTAAATAATAACATATAATTACCCTTATTATATATGTGATCTTCATATTTTCTAACAACATAAGAGATGACTGGTGCTATCACATGGAATCGATTAGGTCTCCTCTAGGGATTATAAATGCAGCCTTTTCAAAAGCAAAAACTCTCCTCCATGGCTGTGGTTTTGTCCAAACTATTGATTCTTTTCAAGTTATCATATCAAACAAAAAAGATTCTCTTTAACATGATTAGATGTGCTATGCTAATGGTAATAATCAACACAACAAGGGTTAGTCATAGAGGATATTCTAGTTTCGCTTATAATAGTAATATGCCAACTTTCATGAAAGTCGCACTATAAATTAGTTAAATTACATAAATAGTTATTTAATTATTAGTAAAATAGTCACTTAATAAGTTAATACGACAGCTTTTAAAATTAATATAATAACAACTTTAACCCTCAATATTTATACATTCTTTACATAGTTTGATGCATCTACACTAATATTTAAAGTTGCTGTTTTCATTTCCCTAACCGTAGGCTTTGTTGTATTTCTCAGAAGCTTCTATGGTCGTTTATTATTTATAGTAAGACCTTCTACGGTCGTTGATAGTACAAAGAAAAAAAAAACTCTAGTAAATCGTTGAGAAATGGATTCTGGGATCCCAATCTTTAACGTCGTCCCACGTTTATGAGGTTTCGCTGCCAAGCATGTGGTGCATGTGAAACAACTCGGCAGACGCCTGTAAGAGTTTGTGGTATTTCACTTTCACTTTTTTTAATGAATACCATCGTATATTCCGGAGTTGCTGAATTATTTTATATATCTTAATTATTTTTATTACATGTTGGTTAGAGAAATATCAATTACTCCGAACTTGATAAAATCAGTTATAGCTTAGCTTCATTTGATTATCGATGTCATCTCTTCCATCTATTTCTTGGTGATAAACTCTAGTGAATCGTTGAGAAATGGATTTCGTGAGCCCAGTCCTTAACATCATCCCTGGTTTGTGGGATTTCGGTGTCAAGCACATGGCGAATGTGAAACACCTCGGCAAACGCCTAGAAGAGTTGAGAACTGCAATGGATGACCTCAGTGACCACAGAGATAACGTGAAGCAAAGAGTAGAGATGGGTTTGAGGTCACAACTGAAGATGATTACGAAGCGAGTGGAAAGATGGTTGAGCAGAGTAGAAACCATTGAGCAGCAAGTAATTGCCCTTATCCGTGAAGGAAATCTTCAGGTTGAGCGGAAACATCTTGGCCGCTGTCCCAGGAATTTGCAAACAGCCTACAAGATCGGGAAGAAAGTGTTAAAGAAGACAAAAGAAGTGAAGGAACTGTTAAAGAAAGGGGATTTTGCAACCCATCGAAAGGTCGCCCCAACCATCCCTCCCCGTGTCACCCTCAGATGGTGGCTCAATTTCCTATGGAGAATACCGTTGGCCTAGACTCCAAGGTTGAACCCGTATGGGAAAAAATTGAGGATGGAAATGTTGGGATTATTGGTTTATACGGAATCGGTGGGGTTGGTAAAACAACCCTCTTGAAGAAAATCAACAATGAATTCTCGATCCAAAACCATGAGTTTGATAACGTGATTTGGATTACACAATCCAAAGCAACAAAAGTTGAGGAATTTCAAGATATCGTTCGGAGGAAATTGGAGATCTCAGATGACATATGGCAAAAGTGTTCAACCGAGAACGACAGAGCGTGTGAGATATTCAGGCTCTTGAGCGGTACAAGGTTTGTGTTGCTATTGGATGATGTTTAGAAGAGCTTCTTCAAATCCCAACTCACCAGTTTAGGCATCCCCTTACCAGACAAGAAAAATGGGTCCAAAATAATATTTACTACCCGTTCGGAGTGTTGAAAAGTCAACAAAGGTAGGAAGCAACTTGTTAAAAAGGTGAAGCAAGTTGCACCGAATGTTGACAAGTTGAATGGGATAATTGCAATTTTGGTCCCTAATTTTTTAGGCTATTTGCAAGTTAGTCCCTGAACTTCAACTATAAATAGTCCTTTTCATTTTTCATTTCAACTATTCCAACCAATCTTTCTCTCTTAGTTTTCTCTCTTCTCCCATTTAAGAATTCTTAAGGAATTCTATTTGTTTGTAATATTTTGGAGATAGTAAAGTTATCATCTAGTGTTAGTGCAGGGACGTAGGTATAATTTACCGAACCTCGTTAAAACTCTTGTGTTCTTTTTGTCCTATTTTTTCAATATTTGAGGGTATAATAGTAGTATTTAATTGTGCTATTAAATTACTATAGAAGGATATTCGACTAAGGAAAGACTTGGTATTTAAGAGATCCTTGTGATCCACCTCTTCCCGGAATTGAACTTTGTGTGATTTTTAGTACAATAATTTACACGCTTCGACCCTATTGGAACTACAAGTGGTATCAAGAGCCAAATGTTAATCGTAGTATGCTCTGTGGTTGCAGTTTAAACTGATCTTCCACATTAGAAAAGATTTCCTTAGGTATATTTAAAGATTATGGAGAAAACGGTCGGTGTAGGAGCTTCAACATCGTCCATGTGGACAAGTCCGACAATTGCAAATGCAAGATTGGCCGTAGAGATCTTTGATGGCACGGCCCATTTTGGTATGTGGCAAAGTGATGTTCTAGATGCCCTTTTTCAGCAGGGTCTAGACATTGCCATTGATGAAGAGAAACCAGATGATGTACAGGAGAAAGATTGGAAGGCGATCAATCGGTTGGCATGTGGCACAATTCGATCATGCCTTTCTCGAGAGCAGAGGTATGCTTTTTCAAAGGAGACTTCTGCAAATAAGTTGTGGGTGGCACTTGAAGAAAATTTTTTGAGGAAAAACAGTCAAAATAAGCTCCACTTGAAGAAAAGATCTGTTTCGCTTCAC
Source organism: Gossypium arboreum (assembly GCF_025698485.1). Taxonomy (NCBI): domain Eukaryota; kingdom Viridiplantae; phylum Streptophyta; class Magnoliopsida; order Malvales; family Malvaceae; genus Gossypium; species Gossypium arboreum. The sequence goes on from NC_069074.1 coordinate 91,619,384, forward strand.
TTACGTCCCAAGTACCACAATGAATGATCACATCACCAAATTTAATCGTTAGTCACCGATTTGCTAAATATGGATGAGACATTCAAAGATGAAGATTTGGCTTTGATCTTTGTTGGGGTCACTTCACGAGGAGTTTGAGTTCCTAGAAACTACTCTACTTCATGGCGGGAGTGATATATCTCGGCGAAGTTTGTGCGGCCTTATACGATTATGAGCAGAGAAAGAAGGACAAGCAGAAAAACTCAATCAGAGATACAGAAACTTTAGTAGTCCGAGGTCGTTCATACACTCGAAAGAAAACTCAGAAGGGGAGATCAAAGTCAAAGTTTAGACTCGGGAAAGATGAATGTGCCTTTTGTCATGAGAAAGGCCACTGGAAGAAAAATTGTCCAAAGCTGAAGAATAAGGGAAAAGCTGCTGTAGATGCTTGTGTTGTAAAGCATGATACCAGTGACTCTGAACTATCACTGGTTGCATCATCATCGTCGTTCCATTCAGATGAGTGGATATTGGATTCGGGTTGTACCTATCATATGTCTCCTAACCGGGAGTAGTTCTCTGATTTAGTTGAGCTAAATGGAGAAGTTGTTTATATGGGCAATGACAATGCCTGTAAAACTGTTGGGATAGGTTCAATCCAATTAAAGAATCAAGATAGATCAACTAGAGTTCTGACTGATGTTCTGTACGTACCCAGTTTGAAAAAAAATCTCATCTCATTGGGAGCCTTAAAATCCAATGGTTCAGTTGTTACTATGAGAGATGGGGTTTTGAAAGTGACATCTGGCACATTTGTGATATTGAAGGGCATCAGGAAAAATAACTTGTATTACTACCAAGGTAGTACAGTTATTGGAGCAGTCGCTGCAGCTTCCGGTAACAAAGAATTGGACTCAATACAGTTGTGGCATATGAAGTTGGGACATGCCAACGAAAAATCCTTGTAAATTCTGGCAAAGCAAGGATTGTTGAAAGGTGCAAAGGCTTGCAAATTAAAATTTTGTGAGCATTGTGTTTTGGAAAAGCAAAAGAGAGTGAAATTCGGCACTGCTATCCATAATACAAAAGGTATTTTGGAATATATTCACTCAGATGTGTGGGGGCCTTCCAAAACACCTTCATTGGGAGGAAAACACTACTTTGTTACTTTTGTTGATGACTTTTCCAGAAGAGTTTGGGTGTATACCATGAGAACTAAGGATGAAGTGCTTGGAGTTTTTCTTAAATGGAAAACTATGATCGAAAACCGGTGGCAAGAAAATCAAGCGGCTTAGGGACGGACAATGGAGGGAATATAGAAGTGATCCGTTCTTGATGTGTGCCAAGAGTATGGTATTGTTCGACACTTCACGATTAGGGATACACCACAGCAGAATGGAGTGGCAGAGCGTATGAATCGAACATTCTTGGAGAAAGTTCGATGTATGTTGTCCAATCTTTGGGTTGGACAAGCAATTTTTGGTGAGGTTGTGACATACGTTGGCCATCTTGTTAATCGCTTGCCATCATCGCATTAGAAAAAAAACTCCTATGGAGGTATGGTCGGAAAACCGCCTCTGATTATGATTCCTTACATGTGTTTGGATCCACTACATATTACCATGTGAAGGAGTCAAAGTTAGATCCAAGGGCAAAGAAAGCTCTTTTTATGGGAATCACTTCTGGAGTGAAGGGATTTCGTCTTTAGTCTTAAGCACAAAGAAAATGATCATGTGAGAGATGTTACCTTTGATGAATCGCCACATTGAAAAAGGTAGCGAGATGAAGATATTCAGACAAGTGATACTCCACAGCAGGTGGAGTGAACTCCAAAACAGGTGGAGTTTGAGCAGATGGGGATTTGCCCAGTTAATAAGTCTAATTTTTCAGCCACAATGGAGGAATTAGAGGTTGAAGAGGTTCTGACCTAAGAACCATTAAGTACACCAGAACCAGTTGCAATTGCAAGGCCAAGGAGAGAAATTGTAAACCCGCTTCGATTCTTGATATGGTGGCCTCACGCCCTTCCGTTGTTGATGATGATATTCCTGTCACTTATCAAGAAGCAATGCAAAGCTTAGAAAGTGACAAATGGAAATGCGTCATGGATGAAGAAATACAGTCTCTCCGGAAGAATAATACTTGGGAGTTGGCGCAATTACCGAAAGGTAAAAGGGCAATCGGATGCAAGTGTGTATTCACAAAGAAATATGGATCTCCTAGCAAGAAAGATGTTTGCTACAAGGCAAGATTGGTAGTAAAAGGCTACGCTCAGAAGGAGGGAATTGACTACAATGATGTATTTTCCCCTATTGTGAATCATTCCTCCATTAGAATTTTGTTGGCCTTAGTAGCACAGTTGAATTTGGAGCTAGCTCAACTTGATGTTAAGACGGCTTTCTTGCATGGTGAGTTAGAAGAGGAGATCTATATGACTCAGCCCGAAAGATACAAAGATGTTGATGGTAGAAATTGGGTTTGTAAGCTGAACAAATCGCTATATGGATTGAAGCAATCCCCGAGGCAGTGGTACAAGTGATTTGATAGCTTTATGATAAGGCAGAAGTACACAAGAAGCAAATATGACAATTGTGTGTATTTGCAGAAGCTGCATGACGGATCTTTCATTTATCTACTCTTGTATATTGATGATATGTTAATCGCTTCGAAGAGCCAAAAAGAAATAGATAAGATAAAGGCTCAGTTGAATCAAGAGTTCTAGATGAAAGATCTAGGTGAGGCCAAAAAGATTCTCAGTATGGAGATAAGTAGAGATAGACAGAGAGGCAAACTTTGTTTGAATCAGAAGCAATATCTGAAAAAGGTTTTACAATGTTTTGGTGTAAATGAAAACACAAAACATGTAAGTACTCCACTTGCTTCTCATTTGAAACTTAGTGCTCAATTATCTCCGAAAACTAAAGAAGAAAGAGAATATATGGCAAAAGTCCCATATGCAAATGCAGTTGGGAGTTTGATGTATGCAATGGTGTGTACGCGGCCTGACATTTCCCAAGTTGTTGGAGTTGTGGCGGTATATGCATGATCCTGGAAAAGGACATTGGCAAGTCATGAAATGGATTCTCTGTATCTTGAAAAACCGTAGATGTTGGTTTAATTTTGAACAGGATGAAGCACTTGGTCGGTTTGTAGTTGGATATGTTGATTCCGACTTTCTGGTGATTTAGATAAACGTCGTTCAACTACGGGGTATCTGTTTACTCTTGTGAAAGCCCCAGTGAGTTGGAAGTCTACCTTACAATCTCTGATGAGTGTGTCTACTACTGAGGCGAATATATGGCGATTCTGAAGTCATTAAGAAGGCTATTTGGCTTAATGGATTGTTGAAAGACTTGGGAGTTGTTCAAAGTCACATTAGTCTATATTGTGACAGTTAGAGCGCTATTCATTTAGCGAAAAATCAAGTCTATCATTCAAGAACCAAGCATATTGACATAAGATATCACTTTGTGCGGAAAGTCTTTGAAAAAGGAAAAATTCTACTTCAGAAGATTCCGACAGCAGATAATCCCGCAGATATGATGACCAAAGTGGTAACAACAATCAAATTTAATCATTGTTTAAACTTGATTAACATCCTGAGTATTTGAGCACCTTCAGGTGTATGGCACTCGAGAGCGCATTTGGAGGCACTACAAAAGATAACTTTATCGAATTTGGGGAGTTGAAGGAAGTGTGTGAAGATGTGATTATCCTAATCAAATCTTCAAGGTAGAGATTGTTGAAAAGTCAACAAAGGTAGGAAGCAACTTGTTAAAAAGGTAAAGCAAGTTGCACCGAATGTTGAAAAGTTGAATGGGATAATTGCAATTTTGGTCCCTAATTTTTTTAGCCATTTGCAAGTTAGCCCCTGAACTTCAACTATAAATAGGCTTTTTCATTTTTCATTTCAACCATCCCAACCAATCTTTCTCTCTTAGTTTTCTCTCTTCTCCCATTTAAGAATTCTTAAGGAATTCTATTTGTTTGTAATATTTTGGAGATAGTAAAGTTATCATCTGGTGTTAGTGCCCGAGGACGTAGGTATAATTTACGAACCTCGTTAAAACTCTTGTGTTCTTTTTGTCCTATTTTTCTTTCAATATTTGAGGTATAATAGTAGTATTTAATTGTGCTATTAAATTACTATAGAAGGGATATTCTGACTAAGGAAAGACTTGGTATTTAAGAGATCCTTGTGATCCACCTCTCTTCCCTAGGAATTGAACTTTGGGTGATTTTTTAGTACAATAATTTACACGCTTCCGACCCTATTGGAACTACACGGAGGAGTTGTGCGGTTACTTAGGAGCTGAAGAAAGAATTAAAGTGGAATGTCTCCCACCAAAACAAGCCCTGAGTTTATTTTCGATGACGGTAGGGAAGCACAACTTAAAATATAATCCAGAGATTCCGAAGTTAGCTAAAATTGTTGCCGCAAGGTGCAGTGGTTTGCCACTTGTACTGCTCACTGTTGGGAGTGTCAGGCTAGTACGAAGAGTTACCATGATTGGATCTGTGCAGTTGAGATGTTGCAAAGCTACCCATCAGAATTTTCAGGTATGGGAGATCAAGTGTTTCCTCCTATCAAGTTTAGCTATGACAACCTCACCTCTCCCATCGCTAGAAAATGTTTTCTATATTGTTCTATATTCCCAGAGAACTGCACGATAAGCGTCGATGAGCTTATCGACCTTTGGATAGGAGAGGGTCTTCTAGATGGAACAAGTCCACGCGAGCAAGGAGAATTCATTATTAGCACTTTAAAGCTTTCATGTTTGTTAGAAGCTGATGAATCTATGGAATTTGTTTGGATACATGATATGATCCGAGACATGGCACTGTGGCTAGCCCGTGACAAAGAGAAAAATAAGAACAAGGTTTTGGTAGCAAGAAGTGGGAGGCTTACCGATCAAGAATTCAACAAATGGATAGACTCAAGTTGGGTCTCCTTGTGGGGTTGTAGTGACAGAGAGATCATCCATTACCCACCAACTTGCCCTAATCTCTCGACTTTGCTCATAAGAGATACACTGCTCAACGCATTTCCTGCTAGCTTCTTCGAGTTCATGACTGGTTTGACAGCTTTAGATTTATCGGGTAATCAAGGATTGGTTGAGTTGCCTCCGGAGATTGGAAGATTGAGAATCTTGCAGTACCTAAATTTGTCATTAACAAGTATAACCACGCTACCTACGGGCCTTTCGAATTTGAGAAACCTGAGGTGTTTGTTACTGAATTATACTATGCATCTTAAAGAGATCCCACCGAAGGAGGTGATGTCATGTCTTTCATTGTTGCAGGTGTATAGTAAAATGAATGGGGTGATGGAATACTTTGATGAAGTGAAAGTTTCAGTTGATGATGAACTTGCTTTCTTGGAGGTGTTGGAGGGATTTAGTTACATGAATAAGATTTGTATCACTATATTTTGTCACCCCTCTGTTGAAAAGATATTCAGCTCATACACCAAACAAGCATGTATTAGAAAATTAAAACTTATCGATTGCACGGGATTGACTTCACTATGTGCTATCCATGCATTACCAAATTTAGGGAAACTTGAGATATTTCGTTGTTGTTCACTTGAAGAAATCAGATTGTCAGGTTGGTTTAAGTTTCACAACCTTCGTCAGGTTCACGTAGGTGTTTGCCCACTGTTGCGAAACCTGAATTACCTTGCTTATGCTAGAAATGTTGAGATCCTCACAGTTCTAGACTGTCAGTCTATGAAACAAGTTATAAGTGAGGAGATAGAATGGGACGAAGTCTTCCCAAAGCTAAAGACGCTTTCTTTGACTTGTTTGCCAAGTCTGCGAACCATCTGCCGCTTGCGCAAATGTTTTTCTTCTCCGATAGAGATCGAAGTATCTCGGTGCCCACGTTTGAGGAAACTTCCATTTGACGATGAAAACGTAAGTTTTCTGAAGAAAATCAGAGGAGAAGTTGAGTGGTGGGCAGCTTTGGATTGGTACAGTTACTCTGTTAAGGAGGCCTGTAGCTTCAAATTTAAACCCACCTCTGCACCCTCAGGAAAGGCCAAAGAAATGACCGCTTCCACTAGCAAGAAAAAAACAGCCAAGGCTTCTAAATCATGATGGCTCTAACTTGATTATTTTGTGTGCTTGCGTGTGTTTATTTGTTATCTATTTACTTGTCATTTTTATCCAAAACGAGACTGGTAGATTCTCGCCATTCATAACTTTGTGGGTCTCAATTAGTAGGACTTAGGCTTTCACAAGCTTCTTGGTGGTCTTCTGGTAACTACGGAATGCTAGGACATGGAGCTTTTTCAAGGAAAGGCAATGGTACCACAAGATGTTCTTAGTAGTGCCTCGAGCCTCCAGAAAGACTTGAGAGTTCATAATTTCATTTGCGCCCCCATGTTGCCTAGGAGGCCAAGAGTTCTGAGGTGGGAAGCCCTGCTTGGTGAGCAGCTCAAGATCAATGTTGATGCAGCCTAGATTTCTAAGGAGCCTGTTGTGCACAACGTCTCGATGGAGCTTGTGATGCTCATTCAGCTGAGGCCTTATTGTTGGAGGTCTTAGGATGGGTGGGGAGCATGGATTCCACCACATTATTATTGAGTCCATCTGCTTTTCTGTTGTTAATAAACTTCATACTTGATTTTTGGCTTTGCCTTTGTTTATGTGAATTTTCAGTATACCTATAGGTTGGTTAATGGGGTTGCGCATCGGTTAGCCCATTGACTCCTTGAGGAGAACATTGATTTATCATGTGGTTTGAATAATTCGGATGTCATCCACCGGAGTGTGTTGGATTTCACTTTAGTTTGATTTATGCGTATGTCGTTTTTGGTATTTTCAAGGACCAAATTGAATGAATTGAAACCTACATAATAAGGACTTAAATAAAAAAAATTCAGAATTGCATTAAGGATTAAGGTGGATAAATTAAAAACTAAAAAGAGATGAAATTTTAATAAATTTAAAAAAGAAAGGATTTAACAATACATAAACTTTTAAGATATGTTTGATTAAAACTTAGCTAAAGGTGTTTCCAAACTAATTTTAAGAGAATTTAAGAAAAATTAGAAACAAAAAACCCATTAATGATATAAATTTTAAACCTCTTACATGCATAAATTTTAATTTTGTACGATTTTATAAATAAAATTTTGATTTGATCCAATTTTAACAAATTACTAACAATTAATATTATTAAATTAATACCATTTCAGATCGATATATTGAATCAAAACCAAAGTTTCATGAATATATATGAACCATAATTTAAGTTTCAAATGTATAATTACACCAAATTAAAGTTCATGTATCAAATTACACATTGGATCAAAGTTCATGTATAAATTTGATATATATCCTTTTTTATTTGAAATTTATTTAATTTTAATTGTATAATATGTTTTTTAAATTATGATTAAAACTTTTCTTCTTAAAACATATATATAAATTATTATTTCTAAATTAAATAAATTTAATAATAATTATAATTTTGTAAAAAAAAAGATGTTTTTCAACATAAAATATATTTTCTATGCAACGACATAAAAATAATTGATTAATAAAGATATTAGAAGTAATTTAAGTAATTCTATCTATTAAGAAAATTATTTCAAAAAATTAAGGTTGTATTTTATAATTTTTTATAAAGGTTATATATTATAAATTTTATATTACTTTTTATTTAATTTATATATTATAAAAAGTTAATAATTTTTCTCCTAAGCTCAGATAACTTTTATAATTAAAGCTACAACTAAGGTATATCCAGGGTTGGCAGGGCCCGATCCCCCTAAAATAGAAAAATTTTTATTTAGGCTCGTTTAAAGTTTATAAAATTTAAATTAGTAAAAGTAAAATTACACTTTGACCCCCTTAAAAATGATAAAATTTTGATTTAATCCTTTAAAAATTATAAAGATATAAATATTTAAAATGGTGAAATTATATTTTTACTATCGTAAAAATATACAATTTAATTTTGGCACCCCCTAAAAAAAATTTCTGGCTTCGCCCCTAGCTACAAACTATTTAGTGTTCCAATTAGATAAAATTGTATATAATGTTTAGTTTTCTTGTTATTTCTAGTAGTAATCATATTATCAATTACTTTTTGGACTAACGTAATATATATAATGATTTAATTTTTAATTTTTCTTACTTGTTTAATATTTTTATAATAATTTTTCTTACAATTTGTATTGCCAAACATGACGTAAAGAACTACAATGTAATTATACTTTGTCAGCCAAACACGTTTAAGGAATTATAATTCTTTACAATTACAAGAAAATGTAATTACTACCCAAATGATTACATTTTCATTCAAAATATATTTAAGTCGTTTTACTTTTAGAGTTTGTATTAATTTATTAAAGGGTTTAGGATTTTATTATATTTTAAAAAATTATATAAAAAATTTAATACTGGGTTGGACTCAGGTTTTATCATTTTTATCTAGGCCGAGCTTAAATAAAATTTTTTGCTCATTTTTTGGGTCGGAATGAACCTATCAAACGGGCCTAAAATTTTGTTGGGATCTACTTGACAATCATGTAACTAAAAAAAAATGACATTGTAATGAATTTAAATTTAGTAAAATAATAACAGTGTTACCAGTTGAATCTAAATTTAAAAATTTAAAAAATATAATTAAATTCTTAAAAATAAAAAAAAGGGACTAAATTTTAAATTTATAAAGAATAAAATGACTTATAATTTATTTTAACTTATTAATAAATATAAATTAAATTAAATTAAATTGAAAAATAACATCTCTACTCATAGCCTTAAGCTTAGGAGCACCCACAAAGGGTAAAAAGGCTAAAGGCAAATTCTATTCCCTGTTTCTTTTTTGTGTGATTAAAGCAAAAGCGTTCAAGAGATTTCTTAGATTAAGGGGTAAAGCAAATATAAACTAAATCCAGCCGAAATTTAGTATTTAATCGAATTTTTTGAGTTTGAATTTTCGAACTTATTTTTTTGTCAATTTAATCCATGAATTTGACAATTGTTCTCCTATTGAGATTTAAACTTTTTTTGTCCAAGTTAATCTCTATTATTTTCTTGAAAACCCTAAAGTTCAAGCCTCATTGCGGAACAATTACCAAATTTAGGTCTCAATACGAGAATAAATACTAAGTTCAGGTACTAACTTCGACAAATAAAAGTTCAAACTCTAACATTAAATTTGTTGCCAAATTCAAGGTTCAAGTAATCATTTAACCTACACTTAAACATAATAGTTTAGCTGTTATACTAATCATGTATCTTAAGTGTGATACTAGACAGGTCAATTGAGTTGGTCGAGTTGATTTTGGTCGAATCAAACTTGATTGAGTTAATTTAAATTTTAAAAGTTTTGAATCAACTCAATTCGAATCATTTGATCAATTAATTTTGAATTGATCGAATAATAAAAATATATAGTAACATTAGAATAATGTGACTTAAAAGGTGAAATTACAAAACTAGACATATCAATTAAATAAAATATTTATAGAATTATTATATAGGTGAACAGAAATTTGGATTAATAATTTAGCTGAAGTTGGGATTAATTAGGCTTGGTTGTAAAGGAGTCCCCACTAAAAAGTTGCTGTTTCCATTTCCCTGACCCTAGGCTTGGTTGTATTTTCTCAGGAGCTTCTATGGTATTTTTTTGTTTATAGCATGACCTTCTAGTGTCGTTTGTGCTTCTCTCACTTTCACTTTTTTAATGAAAACCACCGTATATTCCGGAAAAGAAAAAACAAGTTGATGAATTGTTGATTAGAGAACCATCAATTACTCCCAACTTAGCTTCATTTGATTATCGTTGAGAAATGGATTTTGTGAGCCCAATCTTTGATATCGTCCCTCGTTTGTGGGGTTTCGGTGCCAAGCATGTAGCGCATGTGAAACACCTCGGCAAACGCCTAGAAGAGTTGAGAGCTGCAATGGATGACCTCAGTGACCACAGATATGAAGTGAAGGAAAAAGTAAAGATGGGTGTGAGGACACAACAGGAGATTGTTACGAAACGAGTGGAAAGATGGTTGAGCAAAGTAGAAACTATTGAGCAGCAAGTAATTGCCCTTATCCATGAAGGAAATCTTCAGGTTGAGAGGAAATGTCTTGGTTGCTGTCCCAGGAATTTGCAGACGGCCTACAAGATCGGGAAGAAAGTGTTAAAGAAGAAAGAAGAAGTGGAGGAACTATTAAAGAAAGGGGACTTTGCAGCCTTCACTCTAACCCTGTCCCCTCAGATGGTGGCTCAATTTCCTATGGAGAATACCGTTGGCCTAGACTCCAAGGTTGAAGACGTGTGGGAAAAAATTGAGGATGGAAACGTTGGGATTATTGGTTTATACGGAATCGGTGGGGTTGGTAAAACAACTCTCTTGAAGAAAATCAACAATGAAATCTCGATCCGGAACCACGAGTTTGATAGCGTGATTTGGGTTACACAATCCAAAGCAACAAAAGTTGAGGAATTTCAAGATATCGTTCGGAGGAAATTGGAGATCTCAGATGACACATGGCAGAAGTGTTCAAACGAGAACGACAGAGCGTGTGAGATATTCAGGCTCTTGAACCGTACAAGGTTTGTGTTGCTATTGGATGATGTGCAGAAGAGCTTCTTCAAATCCCAACTCACCAGTTTAGGCATCCCCTTACCTAACAAGGAAAATGGGTCCAAAATAATATTTACTACCCGTTCGGAGGAGTTGTGCGGTTACTTAGGAGCTGAAGAGAGAATTAAAGTGGAATGTCTCCCACCAGAACAAGCCCTGAGTTTATTTTCTATGACGGTAGGGGAGCACGTCTTAAATTCTAATCCAGAGATTCCGAAGTTGGCTGAAATTGTTTCCGCAAGGTGCAGTGGTCTGCCACTTGCACTGCTCACTGTTGGGAGTGTCATGGCTAGTAGGAAGAGTTACCATGATTGGATCTGTGCAGTTGAGATGTTGCAAAGCTACCCGTCAGAATTTTCAGGTATGGGAGATCAAGTGTTTCCTCCTATCAAGTTTAGCTATGACAACCTTACCTCTTCCGTCGCTAGAAAATGTTTTCTATATTGTTCTATATTCCCAGAGAACTGCACGATAAGCGTCGATGAGCTTATCGACCTTTGGATAGGAGAGGGTCTTTTAGATGGAACAAGTCCACGCGAGCAAGGAGAATTCATTATTAGCACTTTAAAGCTTTCATGTTTGTTAGAAGCTGATGAATCTATGGAATTTGTTTGGATGCATGATATGATCCGAGACATGGCACTGTGGCTAGCCCGTGACGAAGAGAAAAATAAGAACAAGGTTTTGGTAGCAAGAAGTGGGAGGCTTACCGATCAAGAATTCAACAAATGGATAGACTCAAGTTGGGTCTCCTTGTGGGGTTGTAGTGACAGAGAGATCATCCATTACCCACCAACTTGCCCTAATCTCTCGACTCTGCTCATAAGAGATACACTGCTCAACGCATTTCCTGGTGGCTTCTTCGAGTTCATGACAGGTTTGACAGCTTTAGATTTATCGGGTAATCAAGGATTGGTTGAGTTGCCTCCGGAGATTGGAAGATTGAGAATCCTGCAGTACCTAAATTTGTCATTAACAAGCATAACCACGCTACCTACGGGCCTTTCGAATTTGAGAAACCTGAGGTGTTTGTTACTGGATTATACTATGCATCTTAAAGAGATCCCACCGAAGGAGGTGATGTCTTCTCTTTCACTGTTGCAGGTGTATAGTAAAATGAATGGGGTGATGGAGTACTTTGATGAAGTGAAAGTTTCAGTTGATGATGAACTTGCTTTCTTGGAGGTGTTGGAGGGATTTAGTCACATGAATAAGATTTGTATCACCATATTTTGTCAGTCCTCTGTTGAAAAGATATTCAGCTCATACACCAAACGAGCATGCATTAGAAAATTAAAACTTATCGATTGCACGTGATTGACTTCACTATGTGCTATCCATGCATTACCAAATTTAGGGAAACTTGAGATATTTCGTTGTTGTTCACTTCGAGAAATCAGAAAGCCAGATTGGGGTGAGTTTCACAACCTTCGTCAGGTTCACGTAGGTGTTTGTCCACTGTTGCGAAACCTGAATAGCCTTGCTTATGCTAGAAATCTTGAGATCCTCACAATTCTCGACTGTCAGTCTATGAAACAAGTTATAAGTGAGGAGGAGATAGTAGGAGATGAAGTTTTCCCAAAGCTAAAGACCCTTTCTTTGACTTGTTTGCCAAGTCTGGAAACCATCTGCCGCTTACCCAAGTCCTTTTCTTCTCCTATAGAGATCGAAGTATCTCGGTGCCCATGTTTGAGGCAACTTCCATTTGACGATGAAAGTGTAGATTTCCTGAAGAAAATCAGAGGAGAATTAGAGTGGTGGGCAGCTTTGGATTGGGGCAGTGACTTTGTTAAGGACGCCTGTAGCTTCAATTTTAAATCCACCTCTGCACCCTCAGGCAATGCCAAAGAAATGATCGCTTCCACTAGCAAGGAAAAAACAGCCAGTACTTCTAAATCATGATGGCTCTAACTTGATTATTTTGTGTTTGCGTGTGTATAGTTGTAATCTATTTACTTCTCATTTTTATCCAAAACGAGACTGGTAGATTCTCCCCATTCATAACTTTGTAGGTCCCAATTAGTAGGACTTAGGCTTTCACAAGCCTCTTGGTGGTCTTCTGGTAACTATGGAATGCTAGGACATGGAGCTTTTTCAAGGAAAGGCAATGGTACCGCAAGATGATCTTAGCAGTGCCCCGACCCTCCTGAAAGACTTCGGAGTTCACAATTTCATTTGCGCCCCCATGTTGCCTAGGAGGCCAAGAGTTCTGATGTAGGAAGCCTTGCTTGGTGAGCAGCACAAGATCAATGTTGATGCAGCCTAAATTTCTAAGGAGCCTGTTGCAGCCTTCGGTGCGGTGGTGCGCACAACGTCTCGATGGAGCCTTTGATGCTCATTCAGCTGAGGCCTTATTGTTGGAGGTCTTAGGATGGGTAGGGAGCATGGATTCCACCACATTACTAATGAGTCCATCTGCTTTTCTGTTCTTAATAAACTTCATAGTCGATGTTTGGTTTTACCTTTGTACTGCCAAATCATTGAGGCCCATAGACTTTGTGATGACTTTGTTTATGTGATTTTTCAGGATGCCTATGGTTTGGATTATCCGAATGTCATTCACCAAATTATGTTGGATGACTCTTTAGTTTTATTTATGCATGTGTGTCTTTTTTGGGTTTTTTTTTTTTAAATAAAACGATTAAGAACTATGAAAAAAATCAATTATTATATCTTAAATCGCACAAAAGAGATAAAAAAAAACTGTGAATATTGTGTGATTAGTTTGATCGGTGTAAAAAATATAGAATTTGAGTACGCAAGAGAAGATTGAATCAAAATAATTCTTTTTTTTTTAAAGTAAAATTCTATTTCTATCATAAGGCAATATAAATGGTATATCAAACGCACTAAACAAGTTATACGATATCTCCGATGTGGAAGTAGGCCAACATTTCTATTGGCAAAAAGCAGGTTTCCAAGAGAGAAGAATATTGATGCGAAATTTGCATATATATACATATATATTAACTATATTGTATGTATTAATTAAAATATATTATTTTTAATTTTTTACATTTTACAAATAATATAAGGGAAAATAAAAAGAAACCAAATTTCTTTAAATTGTTAAGACTAATTAGTGATTATATCATGCAAAATTTTAAAATTGTAAAATTTAATCATACAAATTAAAAATAGTTTAGAAATATAAAATGATAAGACAATTAGTAATACTATGAAAATTATACCTTTGGAATGTTCAAGGACCAAATTAAATGAATTGAAACCTACATGACAAGGACTTAAATATAAAAAATAAAGAAAGAATTGCATTAGGGATTAAGGTGGATAAATTAGAATCTAAAAAAGAGATGAAATTGTAATAAATTTAAAAAGAAAGGGACTTAACATGAAAATAACTCATATTTTTATTTAAACAATGCATATTAAAACCCTTAATAAAAAATTTAGGGTTTCTAAAACATGTAAATTAGTACCATTTTGCATTGATATATTGGATCAAAATCAAAGTTTTATGAATATAGACCTAATCATGGGTCGGGTCACTCGGCCCAAAGACCCACCCAAAATGTGGGAGAGTTTGGGTTAGGCCCCAAAAATGGACTTGGATAAAAAAAATAAGACCTGTTCAAAAAAGGGCCAGGCCTCGAGTAAGGCATTTTTAGCTTAGGCCCGACCCGGCCCGAATTCACTAAAGGACAAAAAAAAATTGCTCTTTTTTTTTAATGTTATTTTCTTGTTGTTTTCTCTTTATTTTGCTACCATTTTATTATTATGTTGCTATTATTTTATTTTTATTGTTTGGATATTGTATAAAACTTATTTTATTGTTAATTTTGTTATTATTTTAAAGGCATTTGTTAATTTTGTTATTATTTTAGAGGCATTTGCTTATTAAGTTGCATTTATCTTAGTGTTATTTAAGTATTTATTTTGATGTTTTTGGTATTTTTGTTGCATTATATATATTTAAAAATTATAAAAAATAATATAAAAAATTAATAAGGGTGGGCCGGGTTGGGCCTGAGTTTTAGCATTTTTATTCGAGTCGGGCTTGGACAAAATTTTAGGCCCATTTTTTGGGTCAGGCCCAGGCCTAGTAAATGGGTCTGAATTTTTAGTTTAGCCCGACCCGACCCATGAGCACCTTTAGAATATATGTGAACTATAGTTCAAGTTTCACGTGTATAATTGCACCAAATTAAAGTTCATGTATCAAATTGCACAATGGACCAAAGTTCATATATAAATTTGATATATATCTTTTTATTTGAAATTTATTTAATTTTAATTGTATAATATGTTTTTTAAATTATGGTTAAAACTTTTATTCTTAAAACATATATATAAATTATTATTTCTAAATTAAATAAATTAAATAATAATTATAATTTTGTAAAAAGATGATTTTCAACATAAAACATATTTTCCATGCGACAACATAAAAATAATTGATTAATAAAGATGTTAGAAGTAATTTAAGTAATTCTATCTATTAAGAAAATTATTTCAAAAAATTAAGGTAGTATTTTACACTTTATAAAAAAATTTATAAACCTTATATATTATAAATTTTATATTATTTTTATTTAATTTATATATTATAAAAAGTTAATAATTTTTCTCCAAAGTTCATATAATTTTTTTATAATTAAAGCTGCGTAGCCACCTAAAATAGAAAAATTTTCATTTAGGTCCCTTTAAAGTTTATAAAATTTAAATTAGTAAAAGTAAAATTACACTTTGACCCTTTAAAATGATAAAATTTTGATTTAATCTTTTAAAATTATAAAGATATAAATATTAAAACGGTGAAATTGCATATTTACTATCGTAAAATATAGAATTTAATTTTGGCGCCTAAAAAATTTTTCGGCTTCGCCCTAACTACAAACTATTTAGTGTTCTAATTAGATAAAATTGCATATAATGTTTGTTTTTCTTGTTATTTCTAGTAGTAATCGTATTATCAACTACTTTTTGGACTAACATAATATATATAATGATTTAATTTTATTTTTCTTACTTGTTTAATATTTTTTATAATAATTAATATTTTTAAAAAATATAAATGATGTAACCGTATAATTACAATTTGTACTTGCCAAACATGACATAGAGAACTACAATGTATTTATACTTTGTTAGTCAAACACGTTTAAGGAAATACAATTCTTTACAATTACAAGAGAATGTAATTACTACCCTAATGATTACACTTTCATTCAAAATATATTTAGGTCGTTTTACTTTTAGAGTTTGTATTAATTTATTAAAGGGTTTAGGATTTGTATTATATTTCTAAAAAAATTATATAAAAAATTTTAATACGGGTTGGACTCAGGTTTTATCATTTTTATCCAGGCCGGGCTTATATAAAATTTTTTGCTCATTTTTTGGGTCGGAATGAGCCTATCAAATGGGCCTAAAATTTTGTTAGGATCTACTTGGCAATCATGTAACTAAAAAAAATGACATTGTAATGAATTTGAATTTAGCAAAATAATAACAGTGTTACCAGTTGAATCAAGTTAGAAATTTAAAAATAGGATTAAATTCCTAAAAATAAAAATAAAAAGACTAAATTTTAAATTTACAAAGAGTACAATGACTTATAATTTATTTTAACTTATTAATAAATATAAATATAAATTAAATTAAATTGAAAAATAACATCTCTACTCATAGCCTTAAGCTTCAGAAGCACCCACAAAGGGTAAAAAGGCTAAAGGCTAAACGCAAGTTCTATTCCCAGTTTCTTTTTTTGCGTGATTAAAGCAAAAGCGTTCGAGATTTCTTAGTTTAAGGGGCAAAGCATATATAAACTAAAGGCAGCCGAAACTTATGGATTCTTGTTGTGGAATTAAACTTGGTTTAACTTTTGGGGATAATTCATCATTCAATTTAGTGTTTAATCAAATTTTTTAACTTATTTTTTTGTAAATCGAGTTTATGAATTTGACAATTGTTTCCACATGGGATCTGAACTTTTTTTTGTCTAAGTTAGTCCCTGTTATTTCCTTAAAAACCCTAAAGTTCAAGTCTTATTGTGAAAATAATTACCAGGTTCAGGTCCCAATACGGGAATAAATACTAAGTTCAGGGACTAATTTGGACAAAGAAAAGTTCAAACTCTAATATTAAATTTGTTGCCAAATTCAAGGTTCAAGTAATAATTTAACCTAAACTTAAACATAATAGTTTAGCTATTATACTAACCACGTATCTTAGGTGTGAAACTAGACATGTTAATTGAGTAGGTAGAGTTGATTTTTGTCGAATCAATCGAGATTGAGTTAATCTAAATTTTAAAAGTTTTGAATCAATTCAATTCGAATCATTTGATCAACTTTGATTTTGAATTGATCGAACGGTGAAAATATATAGTGACATTAGAATCATGTATCTTAAAGGTAGAACTACGAAACTAGATATATCAATTAAATAAATCAAATTGATTTTGATCGAATCGATTTTAATTAGGTCGGTTTAAATTTTAAAAATTTCAAATCATTTTAATTTGATTCATTTAATCGAATCTGATTTTAGATTAAGATTTAGTAACATTAAGATTCTACTATAGCCTATTGAAGCAACCAAAAGGGAGGGATGTTGGGATCTTATGATTGGGGGAGCGGGTTACCTGGCAGAGGCGAATCTTGGTGGCAGCCAAGGCCTCCCAAAATTTTGGACTTATGTTATTTGAGTGCCAAATGGTAGCTTTAACCACTGTTTCAACAAGATATGATGGGATGTCGATGACGTACATAAACATATCTCTCTCACACACTTTTATATATAAAAGGGAAGGGCTATCATGATCAACCCATCCAAAAAAGGAAAAACAAAAATGCAATCCTTTGCTTTGAATACAATTTTCATACTGATCTCTCTATCCTATCTTTCCATTGTTGTTTCTAGTTCCAAACCTTTGAATCCATGCAATGGTGATTTCTTACACACCCAAGCTTACAGACAGATGCAAAACCAAACAAACACCACCCACTGCAAAAAACTCTCATCATTACAAGCTCAATTCGCTTGGAACTACCACAAAACCAGTCACAACCAAACCCAACTCAACATCCTCATAGGCACCAAGTCGATCACTAACATGGGTTGGTTAGCATGGGGCATTAACCCTGACTTACCAAGAATGGTTGGGACTAGAGCTATAATTGCTGTTAAAGTCCCAAACCAAATTACTCCATCGGTGAACACTTATAATATCACCAAAGACATACAACTTGGGTGTAAATTTCAACCTTCGGGGATTGATTTCATGGTTCAAAACATGACGGTTGTTGATGATAAGGATGTTGGGTTTTTTTCTGTGTTTGCTACTTTGGTTCTACCTCAAAGATACAATGTTTCGAGTTTGAACCATGTGTGGCAAGTTGGGTATTGTGTAGATGGACTGGAACCCAAGATGCATGAGACGAGTTTGGGGAATTTAGATAGCAAAGAGGTTTTGGATTTGGAGACTGGGGATTGTCAGAACATTGGACAACATAGGCGACATATGAGAAAGGTAAAATCAAAACTTTAGTCCCTCTCAGTTTTCATATTGATTAAATTTGTCTCTTTCAATTTAATCCCTGATGATTTCGAAAGTGAGTAATTAAGGAAAAATTAATTACATTGTTAATATTTTTTCGTCAATTGTCTATTTTTTATATGATAACAAATTTAGCTTTCAAAGTTTACACGTTTTCTTAATTTTGTCTTAATTTAACAAATTTAGTACATCACATTAACGCATTCTATCAATATTTACACAATATATAAATATTAAGAGCCAAATTTGTTATTACACTAATCAAAATTATGAACAATTGACGAAAAATATTAACACTATAATTAATTATTCTTAATTGCTCGTTTTTCAAAATTAATAGATATTACATTATTCTATATTATTCAAATTTGAGTGTGAAAGGAACATTAATATTTTAAGGAAAAATATACTTGCCTTGGGGATGGGTTTAGTTCATATTACTTTAATTTAAAGAAAATAATGCGTTTTAGCCTATTCAAATTCACGTTCTCTTGCACTGACAATAATATCGATACCAACTGAGTTAAGACTCAATTCTTGATATAGATGTAATTTTTAAATAGTCATCTAATGGTGTTAATGATTTAGATTCAACCATGATTAATAATAATAGGAGGACTAAATTATATTAAATTAAGTACGATAATAAATCTTTAAGTAGAATATAATATTGAGACAAAAACTCAAATTTGATAAATAAAAAATAATTTATAGGTAATGTACTAGAGATGTTAATGGGTCGAGATCAGGTTGGAATATGAATGGTATCAATAACAAATAGTTGTCTAAGTTTGATTTAAAATATGGATTTCGAATTTTATACAGTCTATTTATATTTGCAAATAGTCAATCCAAACTCGCTTAAGTTTGGTTTTTTTTTCAATTATTTAAAAAAATATTTTTTATTTTTATTTTTTCATATATTTTTTCTTTTACTAAATTTAAAATAAACAATTTAACATATTTTTAATATTTATATTTTAGTATATATTACATAATTTATAAAAGGCATAATGATAAATTTAGCTTCTAATATTTATTTATTTAGTCAGTGTAGTCTTTTTTTTTCAAATTATTTTGACTCCCAACCTTCAAAATTTAGTCAAATTGTATTTTTTTTGGAATGGAAATGTTAATTAAATCGTTAAATTATTGATAATAAATCTTTAAGTAGATAATGACAAATTAGATTTTTCCTCCTAATTTTTAGTATTTTTAGTTGGATTTAAATTTGTTGAGAAGGAAAAACTGAAAATCGGAGAAAAAAATCTAATTAGTCATTTTCTTATTGGAAAGAAATAAGAATGACGTAGAATCACAGTTTCACAAAATACTTTATCAGTTGAGACATGTATGGTATTAATATTATTGATATTAATATTACACGTAGTTGTTTAAACTCGATTCAGAATATGGATTTCAATTTTTGCACAAATACCTCCAAATTTGTTTAAGACTATCCATTTTTTAATTATTTTAGAAAAATATATTATTTTTATTTAATATTTAGTAATTTTATTTTTTTACCAACATCATTTTTTTATTAATTTTTAAACATAAACAATTTAACATATTTTTAATATTTATATTGTTTTAGCTCCTAAAGTTTATTTTTTTATCACGTTAATCTCTTTTTTAATTACTTTGACCCGTAAAAAAAAAAAGTAATGTGACTAAAATTTAAAGGCTGAAGACCAAAGTAATAAAAAATAGGGCTAAAGTGACAAAAAAAGTTAACGTTAAGGGTTAAATTTATGATTATACCTATATAAATATAAAAGAAAACAGCCGATTGAGCATTAACTCAGTTGGCATTGATATTGTTGTCAATGCAAGAGGATATGAGTTTGAGTGCGCTGAACCACATTATCCTTTTATTTAAGTGTTAGGAGGCTATGGATAATTCTAAATATTGTGTCAAAAAATAAAGTAAAAGAATACAACATAGTTTAAACTTTAAAAACAGATTGGGTCAGGTTGGAACCTTAAATATTGGAGTTCAAGTTCAACTCATATTTTAAACATATACAATTTTTTTATCCGAACTCATTTTTCGAGTTCAAACCCTATAAATGTTGAGCAATCTTTTACGCTTAAACAAGGAACTCGATCCTTGAACATGTCTCATTTGAATAAACTTTGATCGATTTTAATTCTTTCTTTTTTTTTTTGTTTTTCATTTGATAGATCCATGGGATTTTGAACATCATAGGATGGGGAACATTGATGCCTATTGGAGTGATTGTTGCAAGGTACTTCAAACAATTTCCAATTAAACTTGATCCTTGCTGGTACTACTTTCATTACTGTTGCCAAGTTGTTGGTTACATCCTTGGAACCGCTGGCTGGGGACTTGGACTATTCCTCGGACATGAATCCAAATACTATACCTTCCATTCGCACCGCGTCCTCGGCATTTGCATTTTTGGGTTCACTACCTTGCAAGTAACCCAAGTAACCTTTTTCTTTTTATTTTTCGTCATTTGATTCATTAAATGCAAATAGATCTGTTAATTGGGTAAGTCGAATTGATTTTGAATTAAATCAATATTGATTTTTTTTAAACGGTTGCAGATATTAGCATTTCAATTCAAGCCGACCCAAGAAGACGAGTATCGAAAGCATTGGAATGTTTATCACCATTTCCTTGGGTATGCATTACTTGTAATGATCCCAGTGAATATCTATAAAGGGATTAAATTACTAAAGCCTAATAATATAACTTGGAAATGGACATACAATGGGATCTTAGTGTTGTTAGGAGTGGTGGTTTTGGCTCTTGAGATTGTCACTTGGGCTATATTCTTATACAAAAAATGTTGCAAAAAAACGGTGGAAGAACCAAGTCCAAGAAGGGTTGAAATTGAAGAAGATAATAAGGGGCAAACTAAGGAAGGATCAAGTTCAAGGACAATTGAAGTTCAAGAATGAGCTTTGATTCATGACTTTCACTTATATGCCTTGTCCTATGTAGAATGTTAATACCCGATTTTTACTTGTGAATGAAGTAGTTCTTTGGGGATTCGAAACCAATGTATGGTTTACATGATTGACAAACCTATAATATGTAATTTATAATTTTTTATAATTTTTTATTTTTTAATTAAATTTAGTTATTAACTTTTCAAAAATAATCAAATCGTTTTTGATGAAAATGTTAATTGAAGCAATAATCTTTTAATGATGTTGGCATGATAACCTGTCTGATAATCCATGTATACTTCATGTTGACATGATACTATTTGTCTTATATGTCATACCTGTAACGACTCGATTTCCAGTAGTACCAAAAATTATAGTTTCAAGATCTTGTTTTTGTAAAACGAGTCCATAAATATTAAATAAAGATATTTACAGAATTATTATATAAGTGAATTGAAATTTGGATAATCAATTTAGCGAAATTGTGATTAATTAGGGCTTAGGGACTAAATTATAAAATCTAATCGCTATAGATTTTTATTATAAAACGACTTGAGGACTTAAATTATAATTAACCTAATGTCCAAAATGATAATTAAATCATTTTTCAATAGGTGATAGTTCATTATGATGACACCACTAAATTATGATTAAAGGTTAATTATACTAATTAACTTATGTTTAATTAAATTAATTAAGATTAATTAGTGGTTAATATTAGTATAAAAGATAAATTAAAAGGAAAGTTATCAAATTTTTTTCACTTTTAAACCGTTCAAAGAAAGAAAAAAAAAATAAGGGACTGCCATCTTCGTAAGGGTTTAAGCTTTTAGCTTTAAATTTCAAGTAAATCCTTGGTTATATTTTTTATTTTTATAGATTTTTTTTTATCTTGGAAGCTTGATTAAGCTAACCCAAGGATCAATTTGTAAAATTTTGATGAGATTTCATTGTTGATTTCTTGAAGTTTTAGGTGTTAAATCGATAGAAATTAAGTTTAGTTTAAGAAAAGGACTAAATTGTAAAGTTTGATTGTTAGTTTTGTACATTAGGGACCAAATTGAATAAAATGTAAAATTGATGATAGGAATAAGAACTAGAAGGTTCCTAATGAATAATTGTGAAATCAGATTTCAAACCGGAGTTTTAAGTTGAAAGATATGTTAACCCTGGTTTTAGGGACTGAACTGAAAAAATTGTATGAGTTCGCAATTAATTGTGAATTGGTTGATAATTGATAGTGCTATACGTTTTGTGTCAATCCATAGTTAACTTCGAATATGATTCATCGAGAGGGAAAGGAAAATCCAAAGCTATCAACAAGTAGCTCAAAATTCTGAACAATGTCGAGGCGCACCAAATCTTTCCATCCAATCCAGATTATGCCAAAAAAGCCTCTTGCTTCGATCCGCTGCGAATATTGAAATCCTAATTTTTCAATTATCCCATCTGCTTTATCACCGCTGACTCTTATTTCCATTAGACTAACAATGTTGAGCCTATGGTTTATGTTGTACTCTCTGAAAATATGTGGAAACTTTACGTTTGCGCACATTTGACAATTCCACATAAATATAGTAATTCCAGAATTCATTTATTTAAACAAAGATGGCACTCCTTTTTATTGATGGGCACTGTCTTGCACATCCTTGGTCTACCCCACATTTTTAAGAACTTCTGTTACCAAACCTTACTGCAACTAACTTTGGAGAAGTTCAACAATGTTACTAATTGACTCTGTCTAGGGAGCTTTGGGGGATGTGGCCTTAAAGGGGCTCCATTTCTCTCTTATGGTCTTTTTAAGTCTTTTATTATTATTAATCTCACTAATCTTCCCTTTTCCACTCCTTAAATTGCCAAAGTCTATTCAAAATACCAAGGCCTTTGTATCGCTCGCTACTACCGTCACCGGAGGCCTAGGGCAAACTTCATTGGGCCTCTCCCTTCCAATGAGTCAATGATGTCCTAGTTCTAAAAAACCTGACTTTTCCTTACGAACTAATACTGTTGAAGGCCCATAGTCGACATATTGACCCCCTCTCCGATTCTCAGCTTCAACGAGCCTGACCTTTGTTGGCCCATAATTATTCCATGTCCACTTTTATCTATAGGCCCCTGGATTCCCTTTACCCCATCAGCTGAACGACCCTCACCCTCCTTTTGTTGTTCCAGGCCCAAATGAGATGAGCCTGTTACTATTGTTAAAGACTGAACTACTGGGCTAGCTCTCCTTTGGCCCCTATCAGTCCTCAACCCAGTCCCCTTCCCTTGCACCCTTTCCTCCTCTACTAAGGCTTTCAATGCTTGGAACCTGGAGGCGCGCAATTTTTTCCGTTGTTTCCCTTCGCCATTCTAGGAGGTTGCCTACATTTCCTCTCCACTAGCATCCACGAGCCATAGTTGCTCGTGTTTATCGTCGACTCAACCGGGTTCAAGGCTAAGTTCGTCATATGTTCTTCCTTGCCATTTACACCCCTCCCTTCTGAATCCCCTAGTCTCTTTACCTTATTAGGGCAGAACACTTTCACATGGCCATAACACCCACACGAGAAACAGGCAATGGGTAGATACTCATATTTTACCACTACAAAACCCCATTGACCAGCACTTGAGATATCAATGCCTTCTCCAAGTTCACGTACATCGCCATCCCTGCCAACCGCCCTTGAACCCCGTTATCCTTGTTAAAATCGAGCTTAGCAACTTTTCCTATTGTCCTCCTTATTTCCCCCAAAACCTTCCTTTTGTACATATACCCAGGCAGACTCAGAGCTAAATCCAACTTGATCAACAGAAAATAACTTACAAGTCAATGGAAATTAATCCATTTTTTCCTGTAAAATTACTTACCCTTTTGAAAAGCGTAAATTATTTTTCAGAAAATAGCTCATTTATGAATACTTTTATTTTTATATAAAAATAAACTTGAATCAAGTCTAATATTATTATATTAATAATAAAATTTTAATTTTAAAAATAAATAATATTTGAATATCAAATATTTTATTTTCCAATATTATTAAAATACATATTTAATTATTTATATTTTATAATATGATTAATTATTAATTTAATTAATTATTTTAATAAATTATTTAATCTTAAAATTTTATTTTAAAAATAAATTTTAAATAATATTATTCATATATTGTTGAAAATATTTATATTTATATTAATATTTTAATATTAGATATGTATTACAATTATCAATATATTAATAATAAATGTTTTATAGTGTAAAATATTAATTTTTTAATTATATAAATATGAATATTTGTTTAAATAATGTTTAGTTTTATTTATCAATTCCAACTCTAATCTATTAATATCTACCCTAATATATGTAATATATGTTAATTAAATTAAGTTTTAATTAGATATTATTTATTATTAACTTTATATATTATATTAATTATTATAAAATATTATCTTATCATAAAATAAATTTCGATTGTTAAAAAGTAATGCTACTATAATATTTTGTAACAAATATAGTTTTGTTGTATTTGTTTCACTAAGAACAACTTTTAAAAATAATTTTAAAATTTTTATCAAATAACGGAAAATATTTCACACATAATCATTCAAACACTAGAAAAGATCGGCTTTTCTAGAAAATTAATCTATTTTCAAAAATCATTTTCTAAAAATTGTTTTAGTGAACCAAACTTAGCCTAAATTAAAATTGAAGTTGATTTATCAAATTTGAAATCTTTATAAATTAATTTATTGTTAACTATTAAAATAAAAATATTTGAAGAATATTTTATTTCATTATATTTTATTTTCAAACCACCAAAATCAATATCAAATGGTAAATTTAAATTAAAAAATAAAAATTGGTGGTAAAATTTAATCAAGTTCAAAGTTTAAAGGCAAAATTTAATCATATAAAAGTTAAGTGGTAAATTTACTAGTGTTCTTAAAGTATAGTGGCAAATATCAATTAAATAGGGTAAATTACACCTAAGGTTATTATACTATTAGTAAATTTACGTTTTAGTCACTCAATTTTAAAAGTTACAAAATAGATGTTAAATCATTCAAAAGTTTTTATTTAAGTCATTGTTAAGATTTTTTTTAAGCCCGACTAGTGAGCTCTAAGCTACAATTCGACAATTGGTACAATACCCATCGACGAGTAGAATATATCTTAGATATAATTTGATATGAGGACAATATTGGAGATCCAATAAAAAATCTATTTAGATTTTGGTTCGCGGATTCATGACGTTCCAATCAAATGTTGTGAACAGAAAAAGCTATACAACAACAATTTTAACAGTCCAACTACTTACATAAAAATTTTGAAATAATTCAATGACTATTTTATAACGTTTTAAAATTGAATGACCAAAACGTAAACTTTTGAATAATTTAATAAAATTTACCAATCAAAATAAAGTAAAATAATTAATAAAATTCATATCTTCTTTTTTGATGGACCAAACATTAAGCTTCCATTTCTAAATTTCCTCGTCCATATAAAAACCAATAAAATAATAATATATATATATATTATTTTTCTCGATTTGGGCCTATAAACCACTTAAAAGATAGTAACAAAATCCAAAAATGGCGGCTCCGGCAGTGGAGGGAGTAGCCGTGACGGCCCTCCGATCGGTCCTATTCCGAGTCCGACAGGCAGCTGAACGGGCGGGTACTCAACCAGAACGGGTCCGGGTCGTGGCCGTTTCGAAGACTAAGCCCGTGTCACTCATCCGCCAAATTTATGACGCCGGTCACCGCTGTTTCGGCGAAAATTATGTCCAAGAATTTGTTCAAAAAGCCCCTCAGGTATTTTTATGGGAAAATATAAATCCAATTTTGAAAAAATTTCCTTCCTAGTTTTCTATTTTTATTATTAATTATTTTGGCAGCTGCCTGAGGATATTGAGTGGCATTTTATTGGACATTTACAGAGCAACAAAGTTAAAACCCTTCTCGGTATGGTAAAATTTCCCAAATTTTTTTCTCTTATTGAGATTAAATTTAATTATTTTTGCAAGCATTTTTTTACGATTTAATTTAAAGTTGTTCTTTAATTTATAACATAAAATTGCGAAATTGAAATTTGTATCTACAAATTTTGAAAGTAAATTCAATCTTTATGTAATTTGTTTATTTAGTTTAAATGGTTAAATTTTTATTGATTTTATTATATGAAGAAAAGACAGAAACAATCTCATAAAATATAATTTAATTTGTATATGATTAGGTATTTTAGTAATTTCATATATGAGTTGATATCGACTGACTCATGACATCAACTCGGTAAAACACTTATTTTATGTTTAGGATTTATTTATAATTTTTTTACTGATAATTCCTTGTCTGCTTTGGTTTTAGCTGTAAAAATAGCATAAGATTGCCATTTTCATTTATGTTTAGCATTGGAAAGGTGTTTTAATGCACTGTTTTTTTTTTTTTTTTTTTTACTTGAATCAAATAGAAGTAACATATAACCATCGGAGTTAGGTGAGAGTTAGGTGAGATGGTGAGGGTCTCTCCTACCTTAACTAGTAGTGGAGAGTTCAATTCTTGCCTTGGGTATGGAGCAGCATCTATCCCCTTAATGGGCCTACAGAATGCGGAGGATTAATTACCAAGCTCGCTCCAGTTGATACTTTGAGAAATCAAAAAATAATAATAATAAAAGTAACATGTTAAAATTTAATAAATTTTAATTAAACAATCCTTAAATGCTGCCTATAGGCATTTTCATGAAGTTCTTATTAGCTATGCTATTCAGACTCACATGTGAGTGTTGGATGCTGATATGTACCCGGCACAGGTATATTCAACTTTAAGTTAGTTTCTCCACAGGGACGAAGCCAAAAAATTGCTTTAGGAGGGGTAGAGATGAATCATAAATTATTGCTAGGCCAAAGTGTAATTTTACCATTATACTAGCATATAATTTCATAAAATTTTAAGGGATTAAATGACAAATCTACCATTTTGGGCACTGCCTGCCCCCCTTTGTCTTTGCCCCTGTAGCTTACCAATATAATAGTTTCTTTCTCTTTAAGTTTGTTGTTTCTCTAAATGCAGGTGGAGTGCCAAATCTAGCCTTTTTTGAGGGTGTTGATAATGAGAAGGTGAAGACTTAGCCCTATCTTTGTTCTTTATTTTTTGTGTATGTAAGGGAAAGTTATGTATTCGGTTTTCGTCCGGGCCGAGTTTTGAGCAATCATACATCTTGTGTTTAGATCGCAAACCATCTTGACCGTGCAGTTTCGAGCCTTGGGAGAAACCCTTTGAAAATTTTTGTACAAGTAAATACAAGTGGAGAACCATGTGAGTCCCTCTAGTTTTAAGATTCGAATATTCAGTTCGATTTTGTTTGACCTTTGTAGGAATATCATTTAGCGTTATGTATTCAAATCATATGTTTTCCATATGTAAACCTAGTCTAAAAGCCGATAGGACCAATCAATTGATTGCCTTGATGTCGTTTCAGCAAAATCTGGGATAGATCCATCAGGTTGTGTTCGGCTTGCAGAACATGTTAAATCGCATTGTCCGCATTTGGAGTTTTCTGGTTTAATGACGATAGGGATGCCAGACTACACATCAACACCGGAGAACTTCAGGGTAATGAATTAGTCCCTATATCTTTGTTTTCTTGATGTTGTTCATTATTTTGGCACTCCTGAACCTGAATTAGGCTTTCTTCTATTCCTTCCTTTCATATATTCCATCATTGGATAACATGCTTTGGCGTTGTTTTGTATCTTGTGATGAATAGACACTATCAAAGTGTAGAGTTGAGGTTTGTAAGGCACTCGGAATGACAGAAGATCAATGCGAGCTATCGATGGGCATGTCCGGTGACTTTGAACAAGCGGTAAGGAATACCTCTAAGAAAAGTAGAAGTCGGTTTGGTTCGAGTCGAGTCGGGTCAGGGGGGTATGGGGGCAGATACAAGTCTTCTAAAAATTTCATCATGACTCAGATCGATTGAAAACTCTTTAGAAAAAGCTAGAATGTGGATACCATCTGTTCTGTTGTCGTTGATACATACATTTCGTGTTTGATTAAACATCTCTATGCTGATTGCAGCATTGGTGAATGTCACTCACTGGTCTTTTTGCAGATTGAAATGGGGAGTACAAATGTGAGGATTGGGTCCACCATTTTTGGACCAAGGGACTATTCAAAGAAGCAGCCAAATTGATGGCTAAAGAATTTGTTGAATATATATTTATATCCAATTCCATTCTATCATTTATTGACAAAAATTACCACATCCATGTAACTTTTTACTTATATGAAGTGTATTGTATAGCCTTTGTAGTTATTGGCTCACTTATGATGGGACTCACTTCAATCACACTTATGCCAATGAGAAAATTATAAACAAAGTTATCAAGTTTTTATTCTTTTTAATGATTTCTTCTGTACATTTGTTTTCAGGGTCTAAAGTTCAAATATACCCTTTTCAAATTTAATTTTTATATTTTTATTATTATGAATTTAGTTTATCTACTTTTTGGATTTTAAAATTTAGATGTAATTGTTAATATTGTTAATTATTTTTGTTAAATTTGAGGTCTAATTGTTAACAATGTCGTAGTAATAAATTTAAATTTAACAAAATAATTTTAATATCGTAAAAATATAAGAATTAAATTTTAAATTTACAAACAACAGGAAAAAAAGCAGGGATCAATTTAAATATTAAAGTAAAATTAAGGTACCACATTGAAAAGCCCTTATTTTTAAAGAGAGGGGGAGAATTTCTTTGCCTGAGTCAACTCAAAAACCTCTGATTTAACTCGGTACCCGACTTCTCTTATCTTAAACCTCACTAAAACACTCTCTCGACTCTCTAGCTTTGTCTCAAAACCCAAAAATTTTCTCAGAAATGGCTTCACTTTCTCTCCAACCCAAATTTTCTCTACATCCAAACAACTCAATTCTCCATTTCCACCCCCAAAACAAACCTCAAATAATCTTCTTCACCAGAAAAGTAAAAATAAAAACAAAAACAAAATGCTCTTCTATAGACCCCCAACAACAACAACAAAAGCAACGAGAAAGTTTCACCAGGAAAAAGAAAAGTGTGACTGAAACTGAGAAAGGAGTTGACCCAGTTGGGTTTTTGACGAAATTAGGAATTACCCATAAGGCCTTTGCTCAATTTCTTCGTGAAAGGTATGGTTTTTTTAGTGTTTGGTTAGCAAGAAAGTGAAGGAAAAAAGAGCATGGTTTTATTAGCTGAAAAGAATTTATAAGGAAAAAACTTGGAATGCTTGAGGTGTATGTTTACGATCATTAATCTTAGGGATAAATATCAAATAACTTCGGTCTAATCTGTAATTTGGTACATGAAACTTGAATTGTGTTCGTATATATATCATGAAACTTGAATTATTTGGTAAGTAATATATCAAGGCAAAGTGGATGCTAATCCGATAATATTGTTAGTGATTTATGAAGCAAAGTTCATTAATGATAATGCATATTGGATCGAAGTTCATGAATAATTTTGCTATTTATCCCTTATTTTTGTTGTTAAAGAGATCTAAGTCCCTTTATTTTCCATTCTTTAAGTATTGGATTGTTGTTTATTTTTACTGTCTATTTAGATTATATAGTTTTTGCATTTTATTGTTATTATCTTTTTAAATATGTTTTGTAGGTATAAATCATTGAAGGATCTTAAAGCTGAAATCTTTACACGCCACCTCAATCTTCAAGAGATGGCTTCTGGATTTGAGATATTGGGCACGCATCGACACAAGGAGCATCGAGTGGACTATATGGACTGGGCACCAGGTTTGGCCATAGCTTATATTCTTATCAAATTCGAACCCAGATTTTACCTCTGAATCGAATTCTTTGTACCATGATTTTACATTAGTTTTTTTCATATGAGCTTTTCAATACCTTTAGATTAGTTTTGACCATTCAGTTTATATCAGTCTTTATCATATTAGCTTTTTATTATGTTTAGCTCTTGTTTAATTTTGGTCGAAAGTTCAGTTTACTTGATTAAGTATGTTACTGGATGGGATTCTTTGTATAACTCCCATCATATGAGCTTTTCAAGTAAAAGTACCATGGTGGACCCTTTAGTAGGAGTTGGATTGCATTTTGCACCCTCTACTCAGAAAATGGGCAAATTAGCCCCTATACCTTAGAGCAAACTGGTCCTTTTGTTAAATTTTACATTGTTTTTGCTGTTAAAAACTGGTCCTTGTACATCAACATGAGGTACACACGGCACGTCACATGTCACTGTTTATTATTCCGTCAGCCATGTTAGTTTTTAATAGTATAAATGGATGATATTTTTAACAAAAAAGACCAATTTGCCATTTGATCTAACTTATAGGGACTATTTTGCTCATTTTTTAAATAAAAGGGGCAAAGTACAATATAACTCCCTAGTACAAGGGCCTCTGTGGTACTTTTACTAAGCTTTTCGATATGTTTACATTAGTTTTGATCATATGAGCTTTTCCATATGTTTAGATCTTATCAATAGTTGGTCACAATTCAGTTTACTTGATTATGTATTTACCTGATGGGACTTTTCATAGCTAGTTTCTCAACATGTATGTACTTGAGAATGTCGGTAAATAAACCTACTCATTTTTATGTTCAAGCCAATTCTTGTATTCTTTGTCATTGGTAAAAACTGAGTGTGTTATAAACAGGTGCTCGGTATTGTGCACTAGTTGGTGACTTCAACGGTTGGTCACCTACAACGAATGCCGCAAGAGAGGGTCTTTATGGCCATGATGATTATGGATACTGGTTTATAATTCTTGAAGATAAATTGAGGGAAGGAGAAGAACCGGATGAACTGTATTTTCAGCAATATAACTATGTTGATGATTATGATAAAGGAGATAGTGGTGTTACCATTGATGAGGTTTTTCAGAGAGCAAATGATGAGTACTGGGAACCTGGTGAAGACCGCTTTATTAAAAACCGTTTTGAATTGCCAGCTAAGTTATATGAGCGACTATTTGGGCCTAATGGACCTCAAACCATAGAGGAGTTAGGAGAAATACCAGATGCAGAAACCAGATATAAGGCACATAAGGAACTGCATAAAGATGATCCACCAAGTAATTTACCTCCGTTTGATGTGATTGATAATGGAAAAGAGTATGATATTTTCAATGTCGTGGTTGATCCTGCTTGGCAAGAGAAGTTCCGAAATAAGAAGCCTCCCCTGGCATACTGGACCGAGACTCGCAAAGGAAGAAAGGCATGGTTGAAAAAGTACTCTCCAGCTATTCCTCATGGAAGCAAGTACAAGGTGTATTTCAATACTCCTGATGGACCCTTAGAACGAGTTCCAGCTTGGGCTACTTTCATTCAACCAGGTAAGTACTCTCAGATCGATAAAATTGACCAGAAAAGCAACATTCCAACAGTTCCAAATGAGTTTTTATGCACTTTGTTTACTATGTTCAGATGCAGAGGGGAAGCAAGCTTATGCAATTCACTGGGAACCGCCACCTGAATACACATACAAGTGGAAACATTCAGCAATAAAACCCCCAAAGTCATTGCGCATTTACGAGTGTCATGTTGGAATTAGTGGATCAGAGCCCAAAATATCTTCTTTCAATGATTTTACAGAGAAGGTGCCTCTCCAATTGTTGAATTCTTCATATGTATGTGTTGTGATTTGGTTGTTGTTTTCCTCTCGTTCACACTATGCTTTTCAATTGCAGGTTCTTCCTCATGTAAAGAGAGCTGGATATAATGCAATCCAGTTGATTGGGATCGTTGAACATAAAGATTATTTCACTGTTGGTTATAGAGTGAGTTGAACATTCTTCCCCTTTCCTTTCTTCTCTAAGATTTAACATTTTTATCAATTTGAGTTCCCAAGTTGCTGACTTTGATCTCCACTTCTTTGTTTCAGAACTCCGAATTATGGACTGAGAATCTTCTTGTTTCATGCTTCTCATCTTTATTTTATAGTTATATATGATGTCTAACATTTTTATGGTGATGCAGGTCACTAACTTTTTCGCAGTCAGCAGCCGATATGGCACACCGGAGGACTTCAAGCGTTTGGTCGATGAAGCACATGGTCACTATTTTCTTCAATTCTCTCGTTTCTACATCAATCTTAAAGTTTTAGTTGTATTTGCAAGTGATGAACTAACTGCATCTAAAGCTGCTTTTATCTACTAAAAGTAACTCGTATGACTATAATCATAAAAAGTGAATCAATGACTGACAGGAATTTAGATGATGTGGGATATAAGCTTTAGTGTTAAAGATCCCGAATGTCATAAGTTAAACCGGTAGAATTGAATTGACATAAGGTAGTCTGAAGAGAAATACAAGTTATGCTTATAATAGAAATACTCATAAGATAGGTATTTGTCATAGCTCCTTATATGTTATATTAGGAATGAATACTGCTCCTCTCAGCATATAGTAATCTTTTTTCTGGTTAATAAATGTAATACCTTGCCTTTTCAAACCTTTTTCAGGGCTTGGATTGCTGGTCTTTTTAGACATAGTTCATTCCTACTCTGCTGCAGATGAGATGGTCGGACTATCACGTTTCGATGGATCAAATGATTGTTACTTTCATACCGGTAAACATTTTTCATTTTCATTTTCAATAATCAAGCTGTGTTTGGTATTCGGTTCTTGATCTCGTTTACGTAATAAACTCGCATTTAGTATGATGCCTTCTCAGACATCTTGGGATTTTTGTTTGTGATGTTGATATGAGACATAATATTCATGATCTTCGTAGTTCTTTTCTGGCTTTTTCTGTAGGAATTTATATGAATGAAATAGATTGGCATATAACTGCAGTATGGATAGAATATCGCCTTTTATTTGGTGTATGACAGTTCCTTTCATTATTTCCAACCATCTGCACTTCTAGGTAAACGAGGACATCACAAGTACTGGGGCACCCGAATGTTTAAATACGGTGATCTTGATGTACTGCATTTTCTCCTTTCAAATTTGAATTGGTAAATGTCGTGAATGTTTTTTTTTTCTTCTTTTGTTTTTGGCTTTTTGGTTTCGTGAATTGTAAGTTGATCTTTCGGGAAGTAACTTATGTTCCTTTTTGGGAAGGCCATATTAGCATTGACGATGAGATAATCCTTGAGCAGGTGGATTTCCGAGTATAAGATTGATGGTTTCCATTTCCATTCGCTAGCCTCAATGCTGTATACACACAACGGCTTTGCTTCATTTACCGGTGACTTGGAAGAGTAAGATATCAATATCTTTCTTTTGTAGCAACCTCCTTCCTGAGTTAAAAGTAGTTGGTTGCATGTAGACTGTCCGATATCCGGGAAGGTTTAGGCAAAAAAAATTAGGCTTGAAAATGGGTATGGGTTAAAGTTTAAGCCCATTTAAAATGTGCTGGACTTGGGCTCCAACTTTCACGGCCCAACCTAACCCATTTATCACTTTAATAATATCTTAATTTTCTTTTTATATATTATGTAATTTATATCATATGGAAAGTAAAAATATAATAGTATATTTGTAAATATTAAAAGATATGTTGTGTATGTTTATTGACGTTCAATCAACATCATATTATTCATTCTGGAAAATTACCATATACACCTAAACCAAAGAAATTTTATGTAAAACTTGGGTGAAGTTTAAGTCCACTATTTAATCCATTGTTCTGTAATCTTTCCCGTGCTCTAGAAGGAATTATTTGATTATTTATGTGCTTTATTGCAGGTACTGTAATCAATATGTTGACAATGATGCTGTAAAATACCTCATTTTGGCAAATGAGATACTTCATGCTCTTCATCCTAATATAATAACCATTGCTGAAGATGTAAGCATCGTGATTTTTCGGCTGTCCTTTTCCAGAGAAGCCAAATTGTTTCACTGTTTTTTCTCTAAACTATCTTTGGAAACCAAAATTTTCGTCTAGAATGAACTAGCTACGAAACTGTTCTGTTAGCTAAACCATGTTTGGCATGGTTGATTGTTCATAATGTATGGTCTTAATATTTATCTCCGGTACCTTTATTCTCTACATGTTTGGATATGGTATTGCTTCAATCAACTCGGGTCTTTCTTATTTTCAACACCAGGCTGTTCTAGACTTTCATTAAGTGAAACTTTGTTTATTCTCGAGAACATTTTCATATCGAGCTTTATTTATTTCATTTGTGGACTTAAAAATTAATTCCCATCTCCTTTAATGCTCAGGCGACGTTTTACCCTGGATTATGTGAACCGACGTCTCAAGGTGGTCTTGGATTCGATTATCATGTCAATCTCTCTGCATCGGAAATGTGGTTGTCTTTGCTCAAGAACACTCCTGACCATGAGTGGAGCATGAGCAAGGTTGTGTTTGTTGTCTTATATGATTAGTATAGATTCTCAGCATCATGTTGTTATCGCCTATGTTACTCCAAATCTTAATTTTTCTTGAAATACTCATCTCCAACACCCGCGTTTGATATATATTTGGATAAAGTTTAACATACTCATGTATGACACTAACACCCAAGTTCAAGTAACGTGAGGCAGCGGGGGTTCATTCTTTCCAAGTATATATTTTTCTTTCTATTATCGGCAGTAACTCTATGTCCCTTTTTGCAACAGATCACGAGCACATTGCTAGGCAACAAAAATTATGCAGATAAAATGCTTGTCTATGCCGAAAATCACAACCAAGTACCCGTCTTTTCTTATACATCAAAAGCTTTATTTGAATGGATTAAGTTCTTGAGCTATAAATATGTTAGAATGATGCTAACAAGCCATTAATATCTTGTATGTCAGTCGATATCCGGAGGGCAGTCATTGGCAGAGATTTTACTGAGTCAAGGAAATGACAAAGCTCCTCAATCAAATGAATTATTGCTAAGAGGATCTTCGTTACTCAAGGTATTCGATATTTCCACTTGCTTTTTTACTCTTTGCTACATATTTGGGTCATCTTTGTTGATCTTTCGTATTCATTTTCTTTTTGACAGTCTATAGAACTAGCCCTTTTTGTCTCCATAATATAAGACGTACCGGTTAAATCATCAAGCATTATTTTAGAACGATTTTTTATAATGAGTATATCTCTGCCAAACATATACCTCTATGTGACACTCACTCTGAAGTCCAAATAACTTAACTTTAACATAGTACGAGTAACTTCAGTGATTTTATCTGGTATGTTGATTCCTAATCGGTTTTGTTTCCATTAAACTAGATGATCAAACTGATTACATTCACGATCGGTGGCCGTGGGTATCTGAACTTCATGGGGAATGAGTTCGGGCATCCAAAAGTGAGGATGATTTTCCTTCTACTTTTCCTAGAAGACTTTGTTTCTTGTGATTAACGGTCTTTCGATTTTCCAGAGGGTTGAGTTCCCAATGCCGAGCAACAACTTCTCATTTTTGCTGGCTAACCGATGCTGGGATCTTCTAGAAAAGGAAGGAGTATATCAGGATTTATTTCGGTTTGATAAGGTAACAGAACCCAATTACTGTAGGGTAGAGCCCTTTTTATTGACACGTGCGTGTTCTAAGCTCAGGTTTCTTTACGCTTCTTGCAACTTAAGAATCGGAAAATGTGCTAGAACTACTAATGTGTATCCATTAATTCGATTACGTTTTCCCTTTGGCTGCAAATTTCAAGCAAAATAGGCATTGTTCACGAAATCATACTTTTTTCTTTGCAACTTTTAGGACATGATGAAATTGGACAAAAACGAAAAGGTACTTTCGAGAGGATTGCCGAACATCCACCATGTGAAAGACACTAATATGGTATAATGCCTTCGATCCCTCTCCCGTATTCAGCTCAGCTATTTGACAGATTAATACGATATAATTTTCTTATTAATTTAATTACTCGTATATACACAGGTAATATCCTACTTAAGAGGTCCTCTTCTTTTCGTTTTCAATTTTCACCCCACAG
The DNA here is from genome assembly GCF_025698485.1 of Gossypium arboreum. Classification (NCBI taxonomy): domain Eukaryota; kingdom Viridiplantae; phylum Streptophyta; class Magnoliopsida; order Malvales; family Malvaceae; genus Gossypium; species Gossypium arboreum. The sequence continues at coordinate 91,655,311 of NC_069074.1, forward strand.
ATTCTTATGAAAGATACTGCATCGGTGTGGACGAAGCCGGCGAGTATCAGGTAAAGAATAAGTTTTCTTGGGGGTTAATATACTATTTGATACCTAAATTTGACTTTAATGTTTAATTTGATACCTGAGTTCGGCTTCAATGTTGACTTTGTAACCTGAATGCTTTCAATTTGGTACCTTTGGTACTTACAATTTCTTCTTGGTCTCAATTAAGTACCTATATATATTTTTACTAAAGCACACGTATCAAACATTTATTGGGCCACGTGATGCTATTTGGTCTGGATACCAAATTGAACCTTGAAATCAAACTCAGGTACCAAATTGGAGCAAAAAGAAAAACTCAAGTTCGAAATTAAACTTTGAAGCCAAACTCAAGTATCAAATGATACATTAACCCTTTTCTTGGGTTATGAAATTTCTTCTTCATGAATAGACAATAGTTTCTCTTCACAACTAGGCATGACCACAGATACACAAAGAGGGAAATCTAAACTAATGGACATAACTTCTTTTGTGTTTGCGGTCGTGTAAGTTCAGTGTTTGTTTGTTTCGAGGAATTCTCGAGCTCATGCAGCATGAATAGTTTACGGTCTAGTAACCATCCTATGCATTTCAAAATGGAGCTCAAATATCGTACGGTGACAGGTCATACTGAACACCGATGAAAGAAGATATGGAGGTCAGGGGATTGTAAAAGAGGAACAGTATCTTCAACGAACCATTAGCAAAAGGTAGTTATCGACTTCCCTGATATAATCTTACTGTATTTTATAGTAACAATCTATCATCTGAATTTTCGCAGGGTTGATGGTCTACGAAACTGCATCAAGGTTTCACTGCCGAGTAGGACTGCACAGGTCGGTAAAACTCGGATGAAATTATGGTGTTGTTTCTCATTTTTATGAGTTCAATTCAATCTAAACCTTTCCGACTTTATGTATTTGCTGCTGTTAACCTTGGTGCAAGCAAAGATTTGGACTCATTTGAACAGAAATCTTCATTGAACCAAATGTTGTTCTACCAAATCCAGTATGTCAGTCAAGTTCTGGGGATTTTTCTTTTTTATCTTAATCGGCATTCCGGTTTTTGCAGGTGTACAAGTTAAGCCGGATTTTGAGAATATGAAGATGGTTTTTACTCTCGAAAGAAGTTCGATCTTGATCCGACGAACATACCATGAGTAATATAGTTTATAATCGTGAAGGGTTTGTTAGGGGTTAGTGTAGAATTTCAGCATATATATATATATATAGAAGAAGAATCTACTTACACCGATGTAAAACTATAATTTTATACCATTTCGTATATTTTTGTGCGTTTAATATTTTAACTATTCAACTGTTAAATGTGTCAATATGATTGTACATGTAAATTTTCAAACCGATCTAATGTCTATCATATCAATATAAAAAGTATAAATATTAATATTTATTGAGCGGGTGAAAGTTTTAGCTAAATAAATAGTTAGAGAATTTTAATTTATATCAATTTATCATGCATGATCTAATTAATATAAATATTTTATTTAATTATATTTTGTCCCTCTATTAAAAAAATGAAAAAATTAATTCATGTACATAGAGTTGAAGGAGCAAAGCGGTTTTTTCTATTAAAATATTCATCTATTTGTGTAGTTGTTGAAACTGGTGTGGTTGACAAAATAATAAGTAATTGATATGTGCCTTGCCATGTGTACTTTATGGTAACCTACAGGGATTATTTTTTACAAGAAAAAGGGATGAATTTTCTTACAGAATAACTCGTTTACACTTTGATCTAATAAATAGGTACTAATTTGGTCATTTTGTGAGTAGAAAAAGTATAAATTTTCAAACCGATCTAATGTCTATCATATCAATATAAAAAGTATAAATATTAATATTTATTGAGCGGGTGAAAGTTTTAGCTAAATAAATAGTTAGAGAATTTTAATTTATATCAATTTATCATGCATGATCTAATTAATATAAATATTTTATTTAATTATATTTTGTCCCTCTATTAAAAAATGAAAAATTAATTCATGTACATAGAGTTGAAGGAGCAAAGCGGTTTTTCTATTAAAATATTCATCTATTTGTGTAGTTGTTGAAACTGGTGTGGTTGACAAAATAATAAGTAATTGATATGTGCCTTGCCATGTGTACTTTATGGTAACCTACAGGGATTATTTTTTACAAGAAAAAGGGATGAATTTTCTTACAGAATAACTCGTTTACACTTTGATCTAATAAATAGGTACTAATTTGGTCATTTTGTGAGTAGAAAAAGTAAAATACAATCTGATTTTTAATACAAAAATCTTCATATTACTTTCATCGTCAGTTGAGGTGCTCATGGGTCGGATCGTATTTGAGTTAGACCTAAGCATGATATTAACATACTTTATACTTGTCTAAGCCCAGTTCGGCCCGAAATATGGGCTTAAAATTTTGGCTAAACCCACTCATATTTATAAAAGACTTAACTCAAATTCATTTTAGGTTCGCCCATATTATTTTTATTATTATATATAGTATATTATTTTAATATTAATAAATTTATACAATTCTTATTTATTAAAATTTTTATATAGTCATCTTAACATTATTTTAATATTTTATATTATAGTACGATATATTTAGTATGAGTTTTTTTTAATGTGTTCTAAATATCATAATATAAAGTACTATAAACTTAAAAATGGATCGAGTTGGGTTGGGCTTAGACCTTGAATGTCAAAGCGTAATCCTGACCCATATATTCAAATGGGTCTAATTTTTTATCTAAGCCCATTTTTTGGGTCTAATATTTTTATCCAAATCATCCTAAATTTCGGGTGAACCTTCAGGTAGGGGTGTGCAAATTTCGGGTAAAACCGAATTAATTCGGTCGGGGATCGGTTAATTTTTTTTTTGAAAATTCGGTTAACAGTTAATTCAGTTAACCGAATTCAGTTCAAAGTTAGTCGGTTAACTGAATTAACCAAATTAATCGAACTTAATAAATAATATTATAATATATAAGTATTAGCCCACTGCCGAATCTGGTCCCAACCACTAACTCACCCCCAAAACTTTTAAGTCCTACCCAATATTAACCCAATCCAATATATAAACTCAAGACAATCTTAAAAAGTACAAATAATTTAAATTATTTAATAATTTAATAAATAAAAATAAAAATTCTAAAAATCACGCACTTTCACCTCTGTGAACCTGTAACAGCCCGATTTTGAGCCTAGTCAGAACAGTGGTTTTGGGACCACTATTCCGAGGCCAGAGAAAATTATTTTAGTATTATTTTATGTGTTATAATATAATTTTATAAGTGCATGTAAATTTTGGTAAGTTAATTTTAGCGATTTCTAGTCCAATTTCGAAAAATGGCTAAATCGCGTAAAAGGTAAAAGTTGTATTTTGATGCCTAAAAGTATTAAATTGCCTTGTATCTTAAATTGGGGGTTTTTTAAGTGAAATTAGGCCATTTAAAGAGTGATGGCCGGTCATGAGACAAGGAATTAAATGGTCAAACATGTTAGGTAAGTGTTGGGTGACTTATTTGACAAATAAGTAATAAAATAAAGAAAAGAAAATATCATCTTTTCTTCATCTTCTCTCTACCGAAAAAATAGCAGCAAAAAAGGGTTTAGAAGCTGAAAACTTTCAGCAAAGAAACCCCCTTTATAGTAAGTGATTTTAATGCTTTTTTCTTGATGATTTTTACATTTTTGGAACCCTAAAGCATGAGCTTTCATATAAGGGTTCTATTTTGCAAAATGATGAAGAGTCTAGGGTTTTGCCATGAGAGTAAATGTATTGTTTGCTGTGTTTTTATGGAAGATTAGGAGTCCTAGTTGTCTAATAAACAACTTTTGTGAAAGAAATTGCATGAAAACACCTTAAAAAGGGCTAGATTGCTAAGTTGTAAAATGAGTTGTAAGTGTGTGAAATAGTTGAAATTATGAGTTGCTACAGTTATGAAAATGGTTCATCTAACTCAAGGAGTAAAGAAATGTGATAAAAATTATTTTACGAGCTTAGGGGTAATTTGGTAATTTTGGCAAAATATAGGGGCAAAATTGTAAAAATTGCCCAAGTGTGTCAATGGACTAATTTGATCAGTACATTGTTTTAACTAGCTAAGTGTGATGTTTTAGATGTTGAAAAATGCGATTTGGGCCTAGAACGGGGAGAAACAATTTATGGACGATTACAATTTTCACCTTTGTGGTATTGAGGTAAGTTTGTATGTAAACAATACCATGCTATACATGTATTTAAATGTTATCATTACATGAATTGTACAAATATTAATGTGTATGTGATTAATAGAAATATGATAAGACAAAGCCTTAATAGACGAGGAAAAATCCCATTTGAACCTTAGGAATAGAATAGGATACGAGTGACATGTCACTAGGAATTATGAGTCTAGATGACTAGCTCGAGAGTGAGCATTGAAATGTCATGAGATATGAGGTAGCTTTAGCTACAATTGAGGCACTTATGTGCAAAGGCTTTCCGAGTATCCAATTAGTATTCCAAGTGTTCAACGGGTAATCCAAGGAAAGAGTTGATGATAGTCCCAATGAGGTAAGTCATTGGTGAGTATGTACTTGAGTTATGTTACAAGTTGTGCAAGTATGTATACTAAGCCTATGAGAATGCCTTGATATGTGATGATCTATGATGCATAATATGTGTTCTTACCATGATGGATGAAATGATGTTGTATTAATTTTGTGAACAGTGATAATGAATGAGTAACTTAGCCTTGACAGATTTGAGTTACTGCAGTAGTGTAACTTTGAAAATACACTAAAAATAGTGGAAAATGAGTTAGAGGCAGAATAAAATATGGGATTAAAGCTTAATGAGTCTATTTTCACATGAAAGAAACAAATGAAGAAAAAGAGTTCTATATTGTGTGATATTTGAATTCTTGTGAAATAGGGTCTGAATGAATTCGAGATCCCCTGTTCTGACTTTATAAATTCACCATAAATTGTACAAAATTATTAATAGTCATACCTTACATTCATGGATTCCTTGTTGAGTCTATTTTTAAGAGAAACAAATTTCATGGTTGTTGGAATTCTGTACAGGGAGAAATTCGGTTTGTAGTGCACAGGTGTCAGAGTAGTCATACCCTGAAACAGGGGAGACTTTAACTAATAAACTATACTAAATGGCCCAACTAAAAATTCTGGAAAAAATTTAGTAAGTATACATATGAGTCTAGTTTCAAGAGAAATAGACGATAACATTATTCTAGTCTTGTACTATGAGATAATTGAACTTTAGTGTAGAAGGGTTGAAACTGTCAGACAGTGAATTAGGAGCAAACTTGAGGAATAAACTGTACTAATTGGCTAAGCCAAAAATTCTGGAAATTATATGGAAGAAAGATAAATGAGTCTAGTTTCAGGAAAAATTTACAAAACTTAATTCGGAGTTTCGTAGCTCTAGAGATAAATAATTTAGTGACTGTTACTCAGGAAGATAGCTTGTAGTGAACTTGAGAATATGTTGTAAACATTGATAAAACAAGTTAATGAGTTGCTTATTGTTTTCATATGAACTTACTAAGCGAAAGCTTACCCCCCCTTCTTTCCCATGTTTTCTAGAGTTGCCAAGTTAGCTCGGGTTGGAGGCCGTCAGAGATATTATCGCCCTGTCGAGTTAATGCTATCGGCGTAAGTAAACTCAAGTGATTCGAGTCTATGGCATGTATAGGGTTTTAATATGAGTATGTAGTATTATCATTTAGCCAAAGGCATTGACTTGTTATTAAGGTAGTATTGTAATATTATGATTTAGCCAAAGGCATTGGCTTGTTATTAAGGTAGTGTTAGTCATGTAAATCGGCCTATGTCGGCTAATGACGTTATGGGTCCATATGATTATTCTTATGCATGTATGTTATTATCTCTTGTGATGTGGCTTACAACATGTATGCCTAGAGATTGAATTGAGATTCATTGATGAGCTAATAACTAATGCAAGATTAAGTGATTGGTAAATAGTTAATAATGCTTCATGAATGGTTTGTGGATATGATTATGCATGCTTTGTGATGGACATGAGGTTTGATGACATATTGATAGCTATAGCATTAATGTGGTAAAGATGAAAGAAAAACTTATTGTAATGGTTGCATGTGAAATTACCATGGTCATGTCATGTTAGAAAAGTTTAAGTGCCTAATTTTGCCATGTTGTATGCTATTGTATAAGTATGCATGCATGTGTTGTGAGTGTGACAAAATGGCTTGGAAAATAGCCTTGTATTTGTCCAGGTTTTTGGACATGGGTTCAGGACACGGGCGTGTGCTCTATACCTACACGAGCGTGTAGAGCCTTGATGCAAGAGATTTTTTAAGTTTTTCATGAGTTCTCGGTTGGGTCCCGAACCATCTCGAATGCATGTATTGGGCCTCGTAAGCTCGCATAAGGGACAGATTGCATGTGAAAAGAAAAGTTTTTAATTGTTTAAGATTTCTTGGCCCTATTTAGTATAGAAGTGTTAGTAACACCTCAAACCCCGTCCCGGCGTCCGATGCAGGCGAGGGGTGTTACATTTAGTGGTATCAGAGCATGGTTTAGTCGGTTCTCGGATTAACCTAGCTTAAGAGAGTCTAGCTATACATGCCATAGTATTACTCGTGATAGTGTGATATCTCTCGGCCCTAACAGAACTGTTGGTTAAGACAGGAATGAGTTCCAACTGAGCAAATCTTGATAGAGATAAGAGTAAACTTGAGATTATTGAATCATGCTTGTGATATGCTGAAAATGAGAAAGGTATGAAAAGAAATTCATGATTTTTACATGACCTAGTATTCATTATGTGATACTCTTGAGTTAAAGAATGTGAAATAGTGGAGTAAAACACAGTTAAGTTGTGAAAATCTCTTTTATGCATGTTAGTATTCATACGATGTTAAATGTCCAACTTGATTTGGCCAAGTGTTTATAAAAAGAAAGAAATTTGCTTGAAATGACAGAATTTATGTATGAATGCTTTTATTGCATGATTAATAATCAATATATACATGAGGTTGACATTTATATCTAGATTAATGAAGTCAAGATGCAGTAATGTTATGCTTTATAATCTCGTTAGAGAATCATAAACGTCACAATAGCATGAAAGTTGTAATGAAAGATCAAATTGGGTGGAACGCAGGGAATGAGTACGATCGTTCACTAATGAATTGACGAAAAAGACCATGGTTGGACCATGGCAATACATGAGATTTATGAGCCAGTGTAAGACCATGTCTGGGACATGGCATCGACATTGAGACGAGGGCTAGTGTAAGACATGTCTGGGACATGCATCAGCCACAGTATGAGAGCCAGTGTAAGACATGTCTGGGACATGCATCGGCCTCGAGATGTTAGCCAGTGTCAGACATGTCTGGAACATGCGTCAGCTACGAGATGTCCTAGTGTAAGACATGTCTGGGACATGCATCGGCACGGTTACATGTGTCAGTGTAAGACCTGTCTGGGACACGGCATTGACACAGATGGATGAGAGCTAGTACAAGACCATAGTTGAACTATGGCATCAAGTAAGCGATGTATTCAAAACCATAAGACGTTCTCCAATTTGATAAATATTGGCAAGTGATTAAGACTAAATATGAGAATTTGATAAAAACATTAAGGGTAATTTGAGAAAAAGAAATAAAAGTTTGAGTTATGATAAATTCACTTATGTTTAGCTAATATTCGCATAAAATAAAGTTGTATGTATTATTGAGATATGTGAAAATGTGTTTATAACAAGTTGGAAATTTGAAATGTTTGAATCAATATGCGTAAAGCTATGTTGTTGTGAATATGTATTTGCTTGAGAGTTAAAAGTTTAGAGGCTTTACAATCTTCGCCCCCTTACCAGAATAGAGTTATACCACGAGATTTTCGAGAGATATGTTGCATAAGCTTGCAAAAGTGAAACTAAAGAGTACAATAATGGAATAGTATGGGATTAGTGAAGAGAAAATTAGTTAGAGAAATAATGTCAGACTTGCACAGATGTCTGAGTATGACGGATTCAATTAAACAAAAGTGATGGCTATCTTTCTCTTCTGAATATTCTATGTTTTCCTCAATTTTGGGAAATACGTATAGTTATCCCTTTCGAATGGAAATTCTATCATACGAGAATGCTAGTGGCTGTGATATTAGATGAAAAGCTCTATTGGTCCAATTAGTTATGATTGACATTTTCCCCATCTCTTCAGATTTCTATTTTGATATATTGAAATGAAGTTGATAGTAAAAATCTATGTGAGATTATTCTGATGTTCTATTGATTATGGTTTATATATATACGAGAATTATATTATCTCTGTTATAAGGAATTCTAGAGTGTACAGACAGTAGTTTCCTTCTGGTTTTCTCTAAGGGATTTATTAGATCATCTTTATTATTTTCTTCTGGATTATATTTTCGAATTTCTGGTATAGTATTATATCTTGGAATTTCTTATATTGGTTTTTCTCTTGTTCTTGTTTCGAGAATTATCAAGCTTGGCTTATCTTTACGAGTAATCTTTGACTTGCGATATTAGAATCTGTTATGATTAAGCTTCTGGCTCGACCATATAAGTGTGGGGATTTCAGTGTCAAAATTTCTTTAAAAAATTCTTGGGGTAAAGAATGGTTATTCTGCAAAAGTAAATCTGAGTTATGTGTATTTAAGTTTATTCTCTGGTTCGAGAATATCGTTACGTGTTCCTTGGTAAGTAGTCGTACAGTCAGAAATGATGAGGTTTTATTCTTATAAGTATGATACAGAAGACATAATTAGTTGGATTTCTCTCATTCGAGAGATGTTGTATAAGTGAAGTTGTTCTGATTAGTAAAGAGACCACATCTATGAAGTTAGAATCATTTGATTCATGTTAGTAGAGTTTCTAAACAGTTGATGATCAGAGTATAGAAATGTGGCTATAAGTGGTAAATTAAATAAGTACAGCATGATTCGACTTTTAATTTGGAATTGCAAGGAAGATTTGATTTCTGGTTTTTGTTATTATTATTTCAGAGTAAGATTAAGGTACTGAGAAACTCCAGGCTATGCAGAGAATTGTGTACAGAGTTCACAGCAGTCTTTTATTTATTCTTACAAAGGATGTTAAATTGACTACAGAGTAAAGCTGAATATCAAATGCACCTGAGACTATTACTGTCAGTGATGATATTGGAAGGAAAATAAGAGAGTACTGTTATGAAATTTTGTATCAGGATATCTCTCATTCCCGAGAAAAAGGAAGAATGCAAGTTGAATTACGATAGATTGATGATAGTAGTCTGCATGACTATTGTGGTTTATACAGAGGTAATGTTAGACGGGTTTGGACAAGTCGTGCTTCTAAGCTTATAGTTCTTAGAAAGTCAATTTTCAGTATTTTGAATTGAGCCGAGAATTTTATGGTAATTGTGGAAAGGTTACAGAAATCCTAAGTATGAGCTTTAACTGAGTTGTTTTGTAAGTTTTGAGAAAAAGATATAAGTGACTCGTGAAAGTTGAGAGCAACTTTTTCTGGTAAAATTTTCGGGGACGAAAATCCCTAAAAGGGGGAAGAAATGTAACAGCCCGATTTTGGGCCTAGTCGGAACAGTGGTTTTGGGACCACTATTCCGAGGCCAGAGAAAATTATTTTAGTATTATTTTATGTTTTATAATGTGATTTTATAAGTGCATGTAAATTTTGGTAAGTTAATTTTAGCAATTTCTAGTCCAATTTCGAAAAAGGACTAAATCGCGTAAAAGGTAAAAGTTGTGTTTTAATACCTAAAGGTGTTAAATTGGCTTGTATCTTAAATTGGGGGTCTTTAAAGTGAAATTAGGCCATTGAAAGTGTGATGACAGGTCATGGGAGACAAAATTGTTGAAAAGTCAAAATTAGGTGAAATTTGGCCACCAATTTTGACTAGTTTTATTATTAACAAATCAAAAAGAAAAAGCTATCATTTTTCTCTTCCCCTTCACCGAAATATGCAGAAAAGAAAGGGTTTTGAAGCTGGAAAATTTCAGCAACATATTTCCCTTGCTTGTAAGTGATTTTAATGTCTTTTCTTGATGATTTTTGTATTTTTGAAACCCCTAAAGCATAAGCTTTCAAATGAGGGGACTATTGTGCAAAATGATAAAGAGTCTAGGGTTTTGCCATGAGAGTAAATGTGTTGTTTTCTGTGTTTTTATGGAAGATTATGAGTCCTAGTTGTCTAATAAACAACTTTTGTAAAAGAAATTGCATGAAAACACCTTAAAAAGGGCTAGATTACTAAGTTGTAAAATGAGTTGTAAATGTGTGAAATAGTTGAAATTATGAGTTGCTATAGTTATGAAAATGGTTCATCTAGACTCAAGGAGTAAAGAAGTGTGATAAAAATTATTTTACGAGCCTAGGGGTAATTTGGTACTTTTGGTAAAATATAGAGGCAAAATTGTAAAAATTGCCCAAGTGTGTCAATGGACTAATTTGATCAGTACATTGTTTTAATAAGTTAAATGTGATGTTATAGATGATGAAAATTGAGATTTGGACCTAGAACGGAAAGAAATCGATTTATGGACGAGTATGTCTTTTCACCTTTGTGGTATCGAGGTAAGTTTGTATGTAAACAATACCATGCTATACATGTATTTAAATGTTATCATTACATGAATTGTACAAATATTAATGTGTATGTGATTAATAGAAATATGATAAGACAAAGCCTTAATAGACGAGAAAAAATCCCGTTTGAAGCTTAGGAATAGAATAGGATACGAGTAAAATGTCACTAGGAATTATGAATCTAGATGACTAGCTCGAGAGTGAGCATTGAAATGTCATGAGATATGAGGTAGCTTTAGCTACAATTGAGACACTTATGTGCAAAGGCTTTTCCGAGTATCCAATTAGTATTCCAAGTGTTCAACGGGTAATCAAAGGCACTAAATGTAACACCCCTCGCCCGCATCTGACGCCGAGACGGGGTTCGAGGTGCTACCTGACTTTTACTAACACTTCTATACTAAACAAGGCCAAAAATGGTTTGTGGATATGATTATGCATGCTTTGTGATGGACATGGGGTTTGATGACATGTTGATAGCTATAGCAATAATGTGGTAAAGATGAAAGAAAAACTTATTGCAATGGTTGCATGTGAAATTACCATGGTCATGTCATGTTAGAAATGTTTAAGTGCCTAATTTTGCCATGTTGTGTGCTATTGTATAAGGATGTGTACATGTGTTGTGAGGGTGACAAAATGGCTTGGACAATAGCCTTGTATTTGTCCAGGTTTTTGGACATGGGTTCAGGACACGGGCGTGTGCTCTATACCTACACGGGGGTGTGGAACCTTAATGCAAGAGATTTCTTAAGTTTTTCATGAGTTCTCGGTTGGGTCCCGAACCACCCCGAATGCATGTATTGGACCTCGTAAGCTCGCATAAGGGACAGAATGCATGTGAAAAGAAAAGTTTTTAATTGTTTGAGATTTCTTGGCCCTGTTTAGTATAGAAGTGTTAGTAAAAGTCAGGTAGCACCTCGAACCCCATCCCGGCGTCAGATGCGGGCGAGGGGTGTTACATTTAGTGCCTTGGATTACCCGTTGAACACTTGGAATACTAATTGGATACTCGGAAAAGCCTTTGCACATAAGTGCCTCAATTGTAGCTAAAGCTACCTCATATCTCATGACATTTCAATGCTCACTCTCGAGCTAGTCATCTAGACTCATAATTCCTAGTGACATGTCACTCGTATCCTATTCTATTCCTAAGCTTCAAACGGGATTTTTCCTCGTCTATTAAGGCTTTATCTTATCATATTTCTATTAATCACATACACATTAATATTTGTACAATTCATGTAATTATAACATTTAAATACATGTATAGCATGGTATTGTTTACATACAAACTTACCTCGATACCACAAAGGTGAAAAAGACGTAATTATCCCTTAATCGATTTCTTTCCGTTCTAGGTCCAAATCTCGATTTTCATCATCTAAAACATCACATTCAACTTATTAAAACAATGTACTGATCAAATTAGTCCATTGACACACTTGGGCAATTTTTACAATTTTGCCCCTATATTTTGCCAAAATTACCAAATTACCCCTAGGCTCGTAAAATAATTTTTTATCACATTTCTTTACTCCTTGAGTCTAGATGAACCATTTTCATAACTATAGCAACTCATAATTTTAAATATTTTACATATTTACAACTCATTTTACAACTTAGCAATCTAGCCCTTTTTAAGGTGTTTTCATGCAATTTCTTTCACAAAAGTTGTTTATTAGACAACTAGGACTCATAATATTCCATAAAAACATAGAAAACAACACATTTACTCTCATGGCAAAACCCTAGACTCTTCATCATTTTGCAAAATAGTCCCATCTTATGAAAGCTCATGCTTTAGGGGTTCCAAAAATGTAAAAATCATCAAGAAAGACATTAAAAATCACTTAATAGCAAGGGATGTAAGTGGCTGATATTTCAGAGCTTCAAAACCCCTTTCTTTTCTGCCATTTTCGATGGAGGAGAAGAGAAAAATGATAGCTTTTTCTTTTTGATTTATTAATAATAAAACTAGTCAAAACTGGTGACCAACTTCACCTAATTTTGACTTTTCAACAATTTTTGTCTCCCATGGCCGGCCATCACACTTTCAATGGCCTAATTTCACTTTAAGGACTCCCCAATTTAAGGCACAAAGCAATTTAATACTTTTAGGCATCAAAATATAACTTTTACCTTTTACGCGATTTAGCCATTTTTCGAAATTGGACTAGAAATTGCTAAAATTAACTTACCAAAATTTACATGCACTTATAAAATTATATTATAACACATAAAATAATACTAAAATAATTTTCTCTGGCCTCAGAATAGTGGTCCTGAAACCACTGTTCTGACTAGGCCCAAAATTGGGCTGTTACATTTCTTCCCCTTTAGGGATTTTCGTCCCCGAAAATCTTACCAGAAAAAGTTGCTCTCAACTTTCAAGAGTCACTTATATCTTTTTCTCAAAACTTACAAAACAACTCAGCTGAAACTCATACTTAGGATTTCCGTAATCTTTCCACAATTACCATAAAATTCTCGGCTCAATTTGAAATACTGAAAACTGATATTCTAAAAACTATAAGCTTAGAAGCACAACTTGTCCAAACCCGTCTAACAATACCTCTGTATAAACCACAATAGTCATGCAGACTACTATCATCAATCTATCATAATTCAACTTGCATTCCTCCTTTTTCTCGGGAATGAGAGATATCCTGATATGAAATTTCATAACAGTACTCTCTCATTTTCCTTGCAATATCATCACCAACAGTAATAGTATCAGGTGCATCTGATATTCGGCTTTACTCTGTAGACAGTTCAACATCCTTTAGAAGAATAGATAAAAGACTGCTGTGAGCTCTATACATAATTCTCTGCATAGCCTGGAGTTTCTTAGTACTCAAATCTTACTTTGAAATAATAGTAACAAAAACCAGAAATCAAATCCTCCCTGCCATTCCAAATTAAAAGTCGAATCATGCTATACTTGTTTAATTTATCACTTATAGCCACATTTCTATACTCTGACCATCAACTATTTAGAAACTCTACTAACATGAATCAAATGATTCTAACTTCATAGATGTGGTCTCTTTATTAATCAGGACAACTTCACTTATACAACATCTCTTGAATGAGAGAAATCCAACTAATTATGTTTTTCGTATCATACTTATAAGAATAAAACCTAATCATTTCTGACTGTACGATTACTTACCAAGGAACACGTAACGGTATTCTCGAACCAGAGAATAAACTTAAATGCACATAACTCAGATTTACTTTTGCAGAATAACCATTCTTTACCCCAAGAATTTTAAAGAAATCTCGACACTGAAATCTCCACACTTTTTTAGTTGAGTCAGAAGCATAATCATAACAGATTCTAATGTCGCAAGTCAAAGATTACTCGTAAAGATAAGCCAAGCTCGATAATTCTTGAAACAAGAACAAGAGAAAAACCAATATAAGAAATTCCAAGATATAAGACTATACCAGAAATTCGAGATTATAATCCAGAAGAAAATAATAAAGATGATCCGGAAAATCTCTTAGAGAAAACCAGAAAGAAACTACTATCTGTACGCTCTAGAATTTCTCGTAACAGAGATAATATAATTCTCGCATATATAAACCATAATCAATAGAACAACAGAATAATCTTACATAGATTTTTACTGTCAACTTCATTCCAGTATATCAGAATAGAAATCTGAAGAGATGGGGAAATGTCGATCATAACTAACTAGACCAATAGAACTTTTCATCTAATATCACAGTCTCTAGCATCCTCATACGATAGAATTCCCACTCGAAAGGGATAACCATACATATTCCCCAGAATAGAGGAAAACATAGAATACTCAGAAGAGAAAGATAGTCATAACTTTTATTTAATTGAATCCGTCATACTTAGACATTTGTGCAAGTCCGACATTATTCCTCTAACTAATTCTGTCTTCGCTAATCTCATACTATTCCATTATTGTACTCTTCAATTTCACTTTTGCAAGCTTATGCAAAATATCTCTCGAGAATCTCATCGTATAACTCTATTCTGGTAAGGGGGCTAAGATTGTAAAGCCTCTAAACTTTTGACTCTCAAGCAAATACATATTCAACAACAACATAGCATTACACACATCTATTCAAACATTTCAAATTTCCAAATTGTTATAAACACATTTTCACATATCTCAGTAATACATGCAACTTTATTTCATGCGAATATTAGCTAAACATAAGTGAATTTATCATAACTCAAACTTTCATTTCTTTTTCTCAAATTACCCTTAATGTTTTATCAAATTCCCATATTTAGTCTTAATCACTTGCCAATATTTATCAAATTGAAGGACGTCTTATGGTTTTGAGTACATCGCTTACTTGATGCCATAGTTCAACTATGGTCTTGTACTAGCTCTCATTCATCTGTGTCGATGCCGTGTCCCAAACAGGTCTTACACTGACACATGTAACCGTGCTGACGCATGTCCCAGACATGTCTTACACTGGCTAACATCTTGAGGCCGATGCATGTCCCAGACATGTCTTACACGGGCTCTCATACTATGGCTAATGCATGTCCCAGACATGTCTTACACTAGCCCTTGTCTCAATGCCGATGCCATGTCTCAGACATGGTCTTTGTAACACCCCTAACCCGTATCCGCTGCCAGAACAAGGTTTCGGAGCATTACTACCATTTACAGATCACTAAAAAAAAATTTAAATACTTACCGATTCAATGCATCATATATAATAAATATATTACCATTCAATCAACAGTTTGACACTTGTATAAGCATCAAACAACAACATTGTTAGTATACTTGCACATATCTCATAGAAATTCAACATTTATATATCTATTTTCTCGACATATCGCACTTGAGTTTAATAATAGTCTCAACTTACATAATTTCCTTGTATCAACATATCAAAGATAATCATATATGCACATGTCATGAAACATATCATGCTCTTACTGTTTCTTCATAAGCATATATCATTCATTTCATTATATCAATATTTCATGCTCCATCATTTCCATATATTTTATGTATATTTATTCCGGTAATAGCTTATATCAAGCTTAACATAAATTATATTCTATGTACTTATACTTATTTCGTTTATCTATCTTCATAATTATTTCATATAACCATTCGTCATCTGATACATATTACCTGAATATCAATTGTTCAACAGATGTTAGAGCATCTCCCATCCACGGTCTTATTTATCTTTGACATGATGCCATAGTGTCTTTCAACTATGGTCTTACTCATTTTCTATCATGTTGCCATGGTATCTTTTAACCATGGTCTTGTTCATTTCATATCACGTTGCCATGGTATCTTTCAACCATGGTCTTACACATTTCATATCAGGTTGCCATGGTATCTTTCAACCATGGTCTTACACATTTCATATCAGGTTGCCATGGTATCTTTCAACCATGGTCTTACACATTTCATATTATGTTGCCATGGTATCTTTCAACCATGGTTTTACACATTTCTAATCATGTTGCCATGGTATCTTTCAACCATGGTCTTACACATTTCATTTCAGAGAGCACACTCCCGCGAACCTTATCCTTACAGCGGGATTACCAGTCCAGGCTAAATCCCCTGTAATATAAACTCATAGAGTATTGTCGGGATTACTAGTCCAGGCTAAATCCCCTGCAACGACAATTACTCTAATGAGCTTGGATCTGAATTACCAGTCCAGGCTAAATTCAGACCCTAATTCGGATTACCCATCCGGGCTAAATCCATTTTACACGTATTCTTCGGGAGGGCTATATCAGAATAGGATCACCCGTCCGGGCTAGATCCTTTTTACCGTCAATTCCTTTTCAGAGATCCATCGAATTTTCCTTTCATTCAACTGGGATTTATTTTCAATTTATATCGAGTATTATCAATATTTTATCAAATATCATGAATTGAACATTCAAATCATATTTTCATCACATAACCACATATTTCAAGTATTTAAAATACAATTCAAGTTACACAAACTTACCTCATTGCTTGTTTGTGTTTATAATTTCATTAATCTGATATCTTTTCTTTTCCACGATTAAGTCTCATATTTGAGTCGTCCGGATCTTTATAAATAAATTTGATCATCATTTTCATTCATTTCATCTTCTAATGCATTTAATTAATGGTCTAGGAAAAATTACCATTTTGCCCCTAAACTTTTAATCAATGACGATTTCGTCCTTAGGGTCAGGAAAATAAAATTCTTGCAATTTAATCCTTATTTCCAGCTATTATTCTCATATATATTGATAACAGTCCATGAATTCTATAAAATATCATAATTTTCCATAATTTCAACACTTTTCAATTTAATCCCTAAAACATGTTTTTCCCCCCGATCTTGAACTAAATTAATAATTTCATTCAATTTTGTAATTTAAATAATAAAATAATCCATTTCATGCAATTTGTTCATTTCTGACATGTTTACAAATTGCCCATAAAGTTTTACTTTTATTCAATTTAGTCCCTAAGCCTAAAATATACAAATTAGCCATGCTAGATGAATATTCATACATATTTTTCCTCCTCCTCCTCTCCATTCCACATCCTTAATGTAGATAACACACTTGCAAGTAACATTATCCATAATTTTTATTTTTTTACTTTTATGAACATTCAAGCTGTCTATCTGCATCATAGTCACTAAATTATTTATATCTAGAGTTATATAACTCCAAATTAAGATCCAATAATTTTCCCTCAAACTAGACTCATATATCTTCTTACCATAAAATTTTCAGAATTTTTGGTTTATCCAATAAGTACAGTTTATTCTTTAAAGTTACCCCTGTTCTGCTGTCTGACAGTTCTGGCCTTCTTCACTAAAAATTTATTACCTCCTCGTACAGAATTCGAATGATGTTCCCGTTTGTTTATATTGAAAATAGACTCATTCAGGATTCTAAAAATATAAATTTAATCCTATAATTATTTTATCCAATTTTTTATGATTTTATAAAGTCAGAACAGGGGAACCCGAAATCATTCTGACCTTGTCTCACAAAATTCATCATGTCTCATGATTTACAATTCCATTGCTTACATCATTTCTTCTATAAGAAACTAGACTTAATAAGATTTAATTCCATATTTTTTTCATCTTCTAATTCGATTTCTACAATTTATGGTGATTTTTCAAAGTTAGTCTACTGCTGCTGTCCAAACTGTTTTTGTGCAAGCTATTAATTACCATGTTATAACACTCTTATTTTCTTTTTCTACACCATTTCTCATCACTTTCTCTATTTTTTTCTTCACTAACATATCAAGAACATAGGACCTTATGTAATAAAACTCTACTATAACATTATTTCCATGCTTTATCAATAATAACAAACTTAAAAACATATTGAAATCTTGATGTACTTACCTTTTCTTATTGACTTCAATCTTTAACTTGATTTTTCTCTCTCCTCCAGCTTCGATTTCTTGAATCCAACTTGATATTCTTGCTCCCCATCATCTCCTTGCTATCTTTCTCTCTTGATGGCTATGGAAATTCTTTCAATTTTTAGGTGAAAATAATGAATTTTTGGTGGAAGGACTAAATTGTAAAGAAAGAAAACTTCTTTTCTTCTTCTTATCTTACGTTAGTTTGCATGGGAAAGGAAATGTGTTGATAATTCTTCATCTTTCCTTCCTTTTATACTAAATAAATAATAATATAATAATAATAATAAACATCTCATAAAATATTAATAAAATAATATTTATCTAATTAATTAATTTAAAATATCATCAACATAATCATTACATTCTAGAATTCTCTCTCTTACTAATTGACCATTTTACCCTTCATGATCTTTTAGAATTCCATCCTTGAGTCATCACTTAATTTGGTAAAATTGCGATTTAGTCCCTCATAATTTTTTACCTATTCAATTTGGTCCTAATTCATCAATTTTTTCTTGGTTTCTAGATCATTCCACCCTTAAAATATTTGCACCATTAGTCCTTCAACTTTTTTATATTTACACTTCAACCCCTTAAATTTTGAGTATTTACTCTTGTGCAACAAAACTTTTCTCATCTTTGCAATTTAGTCCTTTCTTGAATTAATATATCATAATATACTTCTCAATATTGACAGCACTCAAAAATTCCCTTTTTGTCACTTTATTTCCTTATTTTACTATATTACGGATAATATTTTACTGTAAAAATTTTCGGGGTATTACAGTCTTACACTAGCTATCAAATCTCATGTATTGCCATGGTCCAACCATGGTCTTTTCCGTTAATTCATTAGTGAACGATCGTACTCATTCCCTGCGTTCCACCTAATTTGATCTTTTATTACAACTTTCATGCTAATGTGACATTTATGATTCTGTAATTAAGATTATAAGGCATAACATTTCAGCATCTTGACTTCATTAATCTAGACATAAATGTCAACCTCATGTATATACTGATTACTAATCATGCAATAAAAGCATTCATACATACATTCTGTCACTTCAAGCAAATTTCTTTCTTTTCATAAACACTTGGCCAAATCAAGTTGGACATTTAACATCGTATGAATACTAACATGCATAAAGAGCTTTCACAACTTAACTTTGTTTTATTCCACTATTTCATATTCTTTAACTCAAGAGTATCACATAATGAATACTAGGTCATGCAAAAATCATGAATTTCTTTTCATACCTTTCCCATTTTCAGCATATCACAAGCTTAATTCAATAATCTCAAGTTTACTCTTATTTCTATCAAGATTTGCTCGGTTAGAACTCATTCCTGTCTTAACCAACAGTTCTGTTGGGGCCGAGAGATATCACACTATCACGAGTAATACTATGGCTAGTATAGCTAGACTCTCTTACGCTAGGTTAGTCCGAGAACCGACTAAACCATACTCTGATACCACTAAATGTAACACCCTTCGCTAGCATCCGACGCCGGGATGGGGTTCGAGGTGCTACCTGACTTTTACTAACACTTCTATACTAAAAATGGCTAAGAAATCTCAAACAATTAAAAACTTTTCTTTTCACATGCAATCTGTCCCTTTTGCGAGCTTACGAGGCTCAATACATGCATTCGGGGTGGTTCGGGACCCAACCGAAAACTCATGAAAAACTTAGGAAATCTCTTGCATCAGAGCACACGCTTGTGTGCTAGGGACACGCCTGTGTCCCGAACCCATGTCCAAAAACCTGGACAAATACAAGGCTATTTTCCAAGCCATTTTGTCACACTCACAACACATGCACGCATACTTATACAATAGCATACAACATGACAAAATTAGGCACTTAAACATTCCTAACATGACATGACCATGGTAATTTCACATGCAACCATTACAATAAGTTTTTCTTTCATCTTTACCACATTAATGCTATAGCTATCAACAAGTCATCAAACCTCATGTCCATCACAAAGCATGCATAATCATATCCACAAACCATTCATGAAGCATTATTAACTATTTACCAACCACTTAATCCTGCATTAGTTATTAGCTCATCAATGAATCTCAATTCAATCTCTAGGCATACATGTTGTAAGCCACATCACAAGAGATAATAACATACATGCATAAGAATAATCATATGGGCCCATAACGTCATTAGCCGACATAGGCCAATTTACATGACTAATACTACCTTAATAACAAGCCAATGCCTTTGGCTAAATCATAATATTACAATACTACCTTAATAACAAGCCAATGCCTTTGGCTAAATCATAATATTACAGACTCACATTAAAAGCCTATACATGCCATAGACTCGAATCACTTGAGTTTACTTACGCCGATAGCGTTAACTCGACAAGGTGATAATATCTCTGATGGCCTCCAACCCGAGCTAACCTAGCAACTCTAGAAAACATGGGAAAGAAGAGGGGGTAAGCTTTCGCTTAGTAAGTTCATATGAAAACAATAAGCAACTCATTAACTTGTTTTATCAATGTTTACAACATATTCTCAAGTTCACTACAAGTTGTCTTCCTGAGCAACAGTCACTAAATTATTTATCTCTGGAGCTACGAAACTCCGAATTAAGTTCCGTAAATTTTTCCTGAAACTAGACTCATTTATCTTTCTTCCAAAAAATTTTCAGAATTTTCGGCTAAGCCAATTAGTACAGTTTATTCCTCAAGTTTGCTCCTGATTCACTGTCTGACAGTTTCAATCCTTCTGCACTAAAGTTCAATTATCTCATTGTACAAGATTCGAATAATGTTCTTGTCGATTTCTCTTGAAACTAGAATCATATGTCTACTTAATAATTTTTTTCTAGAATTTTTGGCTGGGCCATTTAGTACAGTTTATTAGTAAAGTCTCCACTGTTTTAGGGTATGACTACTCTAACCCATGTGCACTACAAACTGAATTTCTCCCTGTACAGAATTCCAACGACCATGACGTTTGTTTCTCTTAAAAATAGACTCAATAAGGAATCCATGAATGTAATGTATGACTCTTAATAATTTTTGTACAATTTATAGTGAATTTATAAATTCAGAACAGGGGATCTCGAATTCATTCAGACCCTGGTTCACAAGAATTCAAATATCACACAATATAGAATTCTTTTTCTTCCCCTGTTTCTTTCATGTGAAAATAGACTCATTAAGCTTTAATCCCATATTTTATTCTACCTCTAACTCATTTTTCACTATTTTTAGTGTATTTTCAAAGTTACACTACTGCAGTAACTCAAATCTGTCAAGGCTAAGTTACTCATTCATTATCATTGTTCACAAAATTAATACAACATCATTTCATCCATCATGGTAAGAACACATATTATGCATCATAGATCATCACATATCAAGGCATTCTCATAGGCTTAGTATACATACTTGCACAACTCGTAACATAACTCAAGTGCATACTCACCAATGACTTACCTCATTGGGACCATCATCAACTCTTTCCTTGGATTACCCGTTGAACACTTGGAATACTAATTGGATACTCGGAAAAGCCTTTGGACATAAGTGCCTCAATTGTAGCTAAAGCTACCTCATATCTCATGACATTTCAATGCTCACTCTCGAGCTAGTCATCTAGACTCATAATTCCTAGTGACATGTCACTCGTATCCTATTCTATTCCTAAGCTTCAAACGGGATTTTTCCTCGTCTATTAAGGCTTTGTCTTATCATATTTCTATTAATCACATACACATTAATATTTGTACAATTCATGTAATTATAACATTTAAATACATGTATAGCATGGTATTGTTTACATACAAACTTACCTCGATACCACAAAGGTGAAAAAGACGTAATTATCCCTTAATCGATTTCTTTCCGTTCTAGGTCCAAATCTCGATTTTCATCATCTAAAACATCACATTCAACTTATTAAAACAATGTACTGATCAAATTAGTCCATTGACACACGTGGGCAATTTTTACAATTTTGCCCCTATATTTTGCCAAAATTACCAAATTACCCCTAGGCTCGTAAAATAATTTTTATCATATTTCTTTACTTCTTGAGTCTAGATGAACCATTTTCATAACTATAGCAACTCATAATTTTAACTACTTCACACATTTACAACTTAGCAATCTAGCCCTTTTTAAGGTGTTTTTATGCAATATCTTTCATAAAAGTTGTTTATTAGACAACTAGGACTCATAATATTCCATAAAAACACAGAAAAAAACACATTTACTCTCATGGAAAAACCCTAGACTCTTCATCATTTTGCAAAATAGTCCCCTCTTATGAAAACTCATGCTTTAGGGGTGCCAAAAATGTAAAAATCATCAAGAAAGACATTAAAAATCACTTACTAGCAAGGGATGTAAGTGGCTGATATTTCAGAGCTTCAAAACCCCTTTCTTTGCTTCCATTTTCGGTGGAGGAGAAGAGAAAAATGATAGCTTTTTCTTTTTGATTTATTAATAATAAAACTAGTCAAAATTGGTGACCAACTTCACCTAATTTTGACTTTTCAACAATTTTTGTCTCCCATGGCCGGCCATCACACTTTCAATGGCCTAATTTCACTTTAAATACCTCCCAATTTAAGACACAAAGCAATTTAATACTTTTAGGCATCAAAATACAACTTTTACCTTTTACGCGATTTAGCCATTTTTCGAAATTGGACTAGAAATCGCTAAAATTAACTTACCAAAATTTACATGTACTTATAAAATTATATTATAACACATAAAATAATACTAAAATAATTTTCTCTGGCCTCAGAATAGTGGTCCTGAAACCACTGTTCCGACTAGGCCTAAAATCGGGCTGATTTTGACTTTTCAACAATTCTGTCTCCCATGGCCCTGCCATCACACTTTGAATGGCCTAATTTCACTTTAAAGACCCCAAATTTAAGATACAAGGCAATTTAACACATTTAGGTATTAAAACACAACTTTTACCTTTTACGCGATTTAGTCCTTTTTCGAAATTGGACTAGAAATTGCTAAAATTAACTTACCAAAATTTACATGTACTTATAAAATCGCATTATAACACATAAAATAATATTAAAATAATTTTCTTTGGCCTCGAAATAGTGGTCCCGAAACCATTGTTCCGACTAGGCCCAAAATTGGGCTGTTACACTGACATTTCGGTTGATAATACCTTCGTGCAAAAAGAAGCTTCAACAATCGAACTAACTTTAACTTTTCTCATAGAATTGCTCCGATAGATACAATTTTGTACCAAATCTTCACGAATTCAAATTCTTCTTTTAGACTATCCTTCAAATCACATCTTTCTTCTTATTAAAAAGATAACCTCCGAAATATCACTATACAGATTTAATCTTGATCTTCTATCATTTTCACTTTTAATGATGTCGAACCTTTCACAATAACTAGGAAAAAGTTTATAATAAAACTGTCTCCACCCTATAATAGATATTATCCCGATTGTTAATGAAACATTTGAACACAGAAGAGAATAAAATATGGTTTAAACAGCAACCAATGCAGAATCACAACTTCTATAGCTCCGATAACGGTACCACTATACTCTCACCTTTCAACCAGAAATTATAATCATAATAAACATAATCAACTCTGTCAAATAAATATTTCTTACAGATAATCACATGAAATCATAAGAAACCGCTATAGCAAAATTTCAATGTCTGTAGTTACACAGAATATCAGTAAATTACCACCCATATAGAATGATATCAATTCCGATAATATCCCAAAAAACGTCCAGAAAGAACAATATCACTCATAATTACTGAAATCCATAATAACAAAGATGATATACTCTTCATGAATATTCAACCGAACAATAATCAGTAGAAATAGAGTATTAGCACACACACACACACACACACACACACACACACACACATATATATATATATATATATATATTTTCATATTCACATATGGGAATAAATACCAAAGAATGACATAACAATGTCGAACATAACCCAAACAAACCAACGATGCTTTCTTTTATTAGTATGCTGAACTAATGTTCTCTTATGACAAAAATTCCTTCTGAAATTAAACCATCACATATACTTCTGAAGATAAACGTACACATAGAATGCCCTGAAGAAGTCATAGTAACTGCCCGACTATAACTACTGCACTCAATCATCAATGTAATTCAATCATGACTCAACCGTCTAATTCTGTTTTCACTAATCCCATGCTATTACACTATTGTACTCTTTAATTTCACTTTTGCAAACCCATGCAATATATCTCTTTAGAATCTCATCGTATAACTCTATTCTAGTAAGGGGTGAAAACTGTAAAGCCTTTAAACTTTTGACTTTCAAGCAAGTGCACATTCAAAAACAACATAGCATTACGCACATTGATTCAAACATTTCAAATTTCCAACTTATTATGAACACGTTTTCATACATCTCAGTAATATATGCAACTTTATTTCCTGTGAATGTCAATAAAACATAAGTGAATTTATCACAATTCAAACTTTTATTTCTTTTACCCAAATTACCAAAAATTTCTTATCAAGTTTCCACGTCTAATCTTGATCACTTGTCACTATTTATCAAATTGAAAAACGCCTTATGGTTTTGAGTACATAGCCTACTTGACGCCATAGTCCAACTATGGTCTTATACTAGCTCTGCTATTGTCGTGCCGATGCCTATCCTAGATAGGTCTTACGTTTAGCACAAGTTGAGCCGATGCCATGTCCCAGACGGGTCTTACACTAGCTCCTCTATCTCGGTGACGATGCCTGTCCCAGACAGGTCTTACGCTTGCACCTACGAGGCCGATGCATGTCTCGGACATGTCTTACACTAGCTTACATATTTCATGTATTGTCATGGTCCAACCATGGTCTTTTCCATCAATTCATTAGTGAACGATCATACTCATTCCCTGCGTTCCACCCAATTTGATCTTTCATTACCATTTACTTTATACAATCTCATACATATCTTTACACTGATGCACACATATCATAAACTTCTTTTCATACATTTCCAATTCCGTCATATCATAAATATATTACAATCAGTTTAATAGCATTTTCAGATCAATTAATAATAGCTCGGTTGGAATACATCATTACCTGAGCAAAACAATTTATAAGAGCCGGGAGATATCACACTATCACGCTTTACTTACGGCATGTATAGCTAGACTCTTATACTTGCTATGTTAGTCCGAGAACCAACTAAACCATAGCTCTGATACCACTAAATGTAACACCTCTCGCCCGTATCCCTCGCCGGAACAGGGTTTGAGGTGTCACCTGACTTAAACTCAATCAACTCTATATATAAAAAAAAATCGAGCCATAAAATTTTGATCAATTTTTAACTTTTCATTTCACAAAAATTTTGTCCCTTAAATGGGTTCACGAGACCCAAAACATACATCTAGGGTGGTTTGGGACTAAACCGAGAACTTAAGAAAAACTTGGAAAATTCATACTTTAATCATTATAAACTCATCACGTAATACCATAGCACATTCATGCATAATTAAAATGGATTTACAACCCCATAATCAAAATAGGCCAACACATATGGTTAAAGCCAGATCACATACTCTAATATTTACACACCTATACATGCCATAGACTCAAAGTATTTGAAATCACTACACCCATAGCGTTAGCTCGACAGTGTGATAACATCTCCGGCGAACTCCAACCCGAGCAAACCTGGCAACCCTAGAGAACATGGGAAAGAAGGAGGGTAAGCTTTATGCTTAGTAAGTTCTTAAGAAAACAATTAGCAGCTCATTTACATGTTTTATCAATGTTTACAACATATACTCAAGTTCACGACAAGCTGTCTTCCTGAGCAACAGTCGCTAATTTATTTATAACTGGAGCTATGAAACTCCAAATCAATTGCCGTTAATTTTCCCTGAAAATAGACTCATATATCTTCTATCCATAAAATTTTCAGAATTTTTGGTTTGGCCAATCAATACCAGATTTTTCTTAAAAATTCCCCTATTTCACTGTTTGACTAATCTAACCACTCTTCACAATGAATCAAATTTCTCATTGTACAGAATTCAAAATATGTTCTCGTTGATTTCATTTGAAACTAGACTCATTAAAGAGTCTAAGAATATAAATTTTATCTATTAACTATTTTTGTACAAATTATAATGATTTTCTAAAAATAGAACAGGGGACCCCGAAGTCATTTGACTCTATCCCACGCCACTTCAAATATCTCATTATCTGCTTACACGGTTTTTTTTATAAGAAACTAGACTCATTAAGCTTTAATTGCATAATTTATTCAGCTTCTAACTCAACTCCCACAATTTATGGTGATTTTCCAAAATCACGTTACTGCTGCTGTCCCAAGCAGATTTATTACAAATTTACTCTTTCACACATTCTTTGCATTCATATTATTTAAACATGTATATCACCAATCAATTTCATCACATCTATAATTTCACTTAAGCATAATCTCAATACAATACATCATACTCAATGATTCGCACACAACCGTTCAAATTAGCAATTATAAGATGGTTCCGCACATAGCCCACCCTTATCGATAATTTACGATGGTTTTACCCTTACTCACATATATGACATAGGCATTTTCACCTATGCTTCTCATTTCACCTTCATGATTCAATTCCAATCGATCTAACATGCATAAGTATATATCACATACCTGGCCAACTTAATGTATTGAACGAATTCAATTGTCGATTTAACACAAGGTCTCATAGTCTTAGACTTTTATCAAATCATCATCATTTAGCCTGCTAGGTTCTAAACCCGAATTCGTCACCGGCACGAAGCCTGCTAGACTTTAAGTCTGAACTCATTCACCGGCATTTCGCATACTAGGCTTGAAGCCTGATATCATTTCACCGGGATTATAGCCTGCTAGGCCCAAAGCCCGATAATATTATTCACTAGTTTAAAGCTTGCTAGGCTCAAAGCCCGAATATCACCATTATAAAGTCGTCTAATAAACAATTCATATAATATAGCATGCATACATGTTCACTTTGCTCTATTTAATCATTCAATCACAATTTATAATTGCCCTTTGAATCATTCGATATTTTGCACATTAAATGTCATTCTCAATAGCTCGCACACTAAGTGCCTAAGTGTCATTCTCAATATTTCGTACACTAAGTACCATATTTGATTACCCCGCACACTAAGTGCCACATTTTGTCGATATGTCGCCAGACATTAAAATATTCACGTATATACAATTTATACGATATTAAAGCATTAGAAACATAAATTTAACAATGCTTATTGCATGTGAATTTACCTCAAGTCAGAGATGATTATTCCACGACCTTCTCTTATCCCTGGCTTATAACCGATCTATTTATTTCACAATTAAAACATAATAATAAATTAATATATATTAACTAACTCAAATATCAAATCAAGTTCAAACTCAAACCATCCTATCATTTAATTACAAATAAATAAAAACATCTTTATTACTCACAAATGGTCAACACAAACACAACCATTATCCAATTCGTTTCAATTTGGGCAACATGAATACAATAAGAATTTATATTTGTTCATGAAACTTAAAGTTACAAAGATTACATATTTGGATAGCATTAAGATACTCTTTAATAAACAACATTAATCAGCATTATTATCATCTTTTTCTCTTGTTGTAATAAATAACCCATAAACTGCCCATAATCTCCTTTTCTCACTTATTGTCGGTTGGAAAGAATGAAGAAAAGATGAACTCTAATGTGGCTTTGTTTTATTATATTTCATTTTAATAAGCCAATTACTAAATTAATCTTTGTAATTTAATATCAAAACCTTTTAATGGTGGTCCATTACTGTCCACTTACCTATATAGTGGCCAAAAATCATTTAATAATTATATTTCTTCTTTCTTTCTCAACATTTGGCAAGAACAAGACAAGGATGTATGGCTTCCCTTTTTTTTTTTATTTCATAATTTAAACCATTAACTATTATAATATAATATATAATGCATATATGGCTATTCAACCATCATCATGGCCGGCCGCTTACATAAAAATGGGGAATTTGACATGCAAATCCCCATATTTTAATCCATGCAATATTTGACCACTACACTTCAACCTATCACAATTTCAATATTTTTCACATAAGTCCTTTTTAATTAATTTCACATTTAAATGACAAAATCAAAGCATGAAATTTTCACACATACACTTTCACTTATAATAGGCATAGAATTTAACATTTAATTATTTTTGTGACTCGATTTTGTGGTCCCAAAACCACTTCCCGACTAGGGTCAAATTAGGGCTGTCACATTGATGACCATGAGCAATGAGTGATTGTAGAGTTTGTTCAAATCAAAAAGAGTAGACATTCCGGTGAGTTCTGATTTTTAATTGTTAATTCTGATTGCTGCATTTGAATTTAAGTTAGAATTTTGTGCAATTCGGTGATTGAAGTTTTTTACTAACTAAAGTTGATCCATCGGTTAATTTTTTATATGTTTTATACTTGTTTTAACCAAAAATCAATAAACATATAAATTTCGGTTAACCGACCAAATTAACCAAAAAAGGTCGGTTCGGTTAAATTTTTTTAAAAAAATTTCGATTCGCTTAACGGATAAGGGTTTAAAAGAGCCAGTTAATTCGGTTAATCCTAGTTCGGGTTGGTTAACCGATTGAACACTCTACCTTCAAGTCAAGACGAGTAGTTCAGCCCATTAATAGGTCTAACCATAAGTTTAAACTTTTATTTTGTCAAAAAAAGTTTTTAAAAATACCGATGTGATACTTTTTAATTGGTTGAAACAATTTTTTTTAACGAATGTAACTGTAAGGTAAATGATTCTTATCGAATTACACCTTCTAATTAAATGATATTTGGCAATTATATAATATTGGTTAAAAACAAAAAAAGTGTATTCAGACTTTACTTTCTAGCCATATTATATATATATTACTGTTTTAAATATAAAATTTTTATAACATAAAAATTTTCTTAAAATTTATAATGAGAATGTAAAAAAAATTTAAACTCATTGTTTTAAGGGTTATTATTAAGTAGATCATCGGGGTGAAGTAAAAAAAAATTAGAAGGATCGAAATTAAATTATAATTTTTACGATAGTAAAATGTAATTTTAAAAGATTAAATCAAAATTTTATCATTTTTACAAGAGTTAAAGTATGATTTTATCTTTACTGATTTAAAATTTTAAAAATTTTAAAGGGTTAAATTTTTTTATTTTAAGGGGACCAGGCACCTGCTACCCCCCAAATTCGCCCTTGTAGATCATGAAACAATTTTCACAAAAATGATTTCATGTCTTCATTTATTCATTTATTTTTCAATATAATTTAAGGGACATTTTCATTATTTAAATATTTTTAAATCGTATATCAAATAAATATTGTAATTGTAATTATATATTAAATTAAATAAATGTTGTAATACCATAAATATTTTTTAAATAATGTTTTTCTTAAAATATTATTATTCTTTAAATATTTCAATTTTAAAATAGTTTTTTAAAATTAGTATGTTTTAAAATTAAAACACTTGGAATGATTTTTTTAAATTGAAATTTTAAAGTTAATTTTTATATTTTAATATTAAAATTGTTGAATTACAATTTAATAAAATCTATAATATATCATAATATATTTTATTAATATTCGTGCATAGTGTCGAAACCATTTTTTTTGAAAAACGGGGATCGACTTAGATTCTGAAAATGAAAACGAATAGAGGAGTCGCCGCCAATCCTTTTTGATGAGGTGTGATCGGGTCACCTAGTAAAAGTGGTTGTTTTTAATAAATAGTTTGATTTATTTTAACAACGATTTTGGTCTACGCAAATCAAGAAAACAGGTTCGGGAGTCGGTTACGCACGAGGAAGAGTTAGCACCCTCAATACGCCCAAAATTGGTACCTAGTTGATTAATTAGTGTCTTAGTGTCGAAAATTTGAAAACTTAAAAGAATTTAAAATACGATCCTTCTTTGTATTAATGCTAATTTAAAAATGATTGAATAAATTAAAACGGATGTTAAGGGCTCCCTCATCTCGAAATAATAAAACGTCACGCCCAGTAAGTTAGGACACGGCATTTCGAACTTTGAGAATGAGCTTGCCTTTATTTGAAATTCATGTGTTTTAACCCTTTTTAAAAGGGTATTCGATCATTTAGTGTAAACGAGAAAAATTGAAACTCAATAAGTTAGGGCACGATATCTCGAATTTCCAAATGTCGAATATTGCCTTTGTTAGCAAAAATCTTATCTCGAGGTAACAGAATGTCATACCCGGTAAGTTAAGGCACAACACCTCGTATCTCCGAGAATAAGGATTTTTCAAAACTCGTATTGCGATTTAAAAGAGTATTATATATTTAGGTTAAATGAGAAAAGTCAAAACCCAGTAAGTTAGGGCACGATTATCTCGAATTACCAAATACGGAATATTTACTTTTATGAAAGAATTATTATTGGGTTACATAAAACCTAAATTCGTGATGGAACGAGATAATAAAAAATGCATAACAAATAAAAATCAATAACCATAACAAGATAAACATAAACACAAATATGAATAATAACGATAAATACGAAGGTAAAATAAATCGTCAAACAAATAATAAAAAGGAAATAATGAATAAGCTAAATGTTTGAAATTATTTAAAAATTATAAATAGAATAGATGATGAAATAATAATAATAAGAGTAATGATATGTTTGAAATTATTTAAAAATTATAAATAGAATAGATAATGAAATAATAATAATAAGAGTAATGATATGTAAATAAAATAAATATGCTAAAAATATATATTTATTAAATTAGTTAATATAAAAATAATAACGTATAAGTAAATACAAAAAGGAAAATATAATAATAATAATAGTAAAAACACAATAGCAATAATAATGAAAATGTATTATAATATAATAGTAATAATGATGATAATAGTGGTATTAGTAATAATAATAATAATAATAATAATAATAGAAAATAATAACAATATTCAAAATAACACTCTCCCCCTCCCTTCTAAATTCGGCCATCGGTCCGGCTTTGCTCTGGTCCCGGACGCCCACGGCCGTCATTCCATTATACACCGTGACAATGGCCGGACCTCAAAAAAACTTTTTCGGTAATGAAAATATGAGTAAGCTTCTTACTTTTATTTTTACTTTCGTATAAAAACCAAAATAAAATTGAAAGGAAAACAATAAACAAACAAAGAACTTAAAACGATGATAGACAAAAAAACCTCTTTTACTTTGATTTTTAATTAATCTTCAAAAACTAACTTCTCCAAAAACTACCCTCTTTACAATAGTCTTGAATGGCTTTTATAGCCAAATTTTACAACTGATTCCCTTTTTTTTTTTTTATAGGCAAGTGGGGTGATGAAGTTAGTGGGGTAGTTTAGTGGGGTGGTTGGGGTTGTTTAGTGGAGTGGTTTAGTGGGGTGGTTGGAGTGGTTTAGTGGGGTTGTTGGAGTTAGTGGCAAGTGAGGTGGTTTAGTGGGTTGTTGGAGTTAGTGGGATGGTATTTGGTGGTTTGTAAAAATATTTGGACTTTATTTATTTTTGGTTTTTTTATTATTTCATAAATGGGCCATTAGGGTTTAGGTGATTGGGCTTGTAATTAAGTTATAGTTTGGACTTTGGATTTTTATTTTGGGTTTTAAGGTTTATTGAGCTCCGGATAAATTTAGGCCTCTACACATCGTATGGATAAAAAAATTAATATAATATATTTAAGATTTGTATAAAAATTATGCAGGTAAATAGAAAGTGCGTAAGTTAATAAACTTGGAACGACAGAGAAGGAAAACAAGTTGGCAATGGCTATAAATAGTTATTCCAGAGGGAGTAGCGTTGTCACTATATTATTGGTGTAAATGAGATATCAACGCTCATAAACAATTGAGTTGTACTTCAAAATAATTCGAACTTGATTATATAACTATTGAGTCAAGCTCGAGATAAGCACCAGCATCAAAAATATTATAATTTATTAATAAATAGTTGGGTATAATGATAAAGTATTAATAAGAAAAGAAGGTAAATTTAAATATTGAGACCAATATTGTCGGGAATGACAGTTTTGAACTCCGAAATGTATAATATAAAAATATTATAATTTTAAAAAATAAAATAAAAAAATACGATACGACAAGACATGAGAATAAAAAATACTTACTTTATTACGTGATTTCGATGTGACGTTTACTTGTTTTTACTCTTCTTTTTCCTTATTCGAACTCTGCTTTCATTTTTCTTTCCTTTGCCCGGACCTTTCTTCTTACTCCGCCGTGTCGCCGCTACATACTCCACCAACGCCGCCACTTCCTTTTCCGACATGAGAGCTTCCTTAGATGCCGTCGAGAGGATACTCAACTATAGGTTTCGAGACAAACGCCTCCTCGAAGACGCCCTGACTCACTCATCGTACTCCGACGCGCCGTCGTATGAGCGTCTTGAGTTCGTCGGCGACGCCGCTCTTGGCCTTGCGTTTACCAACCATGTTTTCTTGGCTTACCCCAACCTTGACCCCGGTCAACTGTCCTTGATCCGAGCTGCAAATATTAGTACCGAGAAACTTGCTCGGGTTGCCGTTAAACATGGCCTTTTTCAGTTTGTAAGACACAATGTTGTGGGTCTTGCACAAAAGGTAACTCATCGT
Source organism: Gossypium arboreum (assembly GCF_025698485.1). Classification (NCBI taxonomy): domain Eukaryota; kingdom Viridiplantae; phylum Streptophyta; class Magnoliopsida; order Malvales; family Malvaceae; genus Gossypium; species Gossypium arboreum. The sequence continues at coordinate 91,688,063 of NC_069074.1, forward strand.
TTATGTTCTGTTTTATTTTTTATGTTTCAATCTTCTGTTTTTCTTTTTTAATGTAGAAATTTGAGATTGAAATACTGTGGAAAAGAGACCGTACAATATCCACAACTTCAAGCATGTGAATGAGAAATTATTTGAATGTTGTTTAGTGGAGGTTCTAGTCTTCGAGTTGTCGAGCTGGTGATCCCTCAATGGTGATCAATATTATGCCTACTTGGGTTTTGTTTTCCTAGTCATAGAGAGCCTAGGTTGACAGAGTAGGACCACTTCACTTATATATATGAATATTTGTGAAAAGAGTATGTGGGATGTCAAATAAATGAATAAATTAGTCCATTTATATAAGATAAAAGAATAAATTGATTATGATTGACAAAATAATTAGATAATTGCATTCGGTGATTACTTTTTAACTATAGAAATGTAAGTGGTCCTTTTGTTAACAATTTTTAATGGTTGAAATGAAGAAAAAGTTTATAAAAAAGGACCTAATTTCTTATTTGATTTAATGTATAGGGATTAATATGTATACCTTTTAGTAAATACTTTCTCCTTGAACGAGCCTGACCTCCTCTCAACTGGTTTTTCTTTTCTAATGTAAGGTTAAAGAATTTGCTGAGGCTGTTACTAAAGAAGATGAATTGGTGGCTCATGGTGGATCGATGAAAGCACCCAAGGTTTTAGCTGACGTTGTCGAAGCTCTGGCTGCGGCCGTTTACATTGACATCAGATTTGATCTGATATCACTCTGGGTGGTATGTTATTATGTAGTTCAACGTTTTCCGTTGTTATGATTCGTATTCGGTTGGTATTTATGACGTCGATGCTGATGATATCCTTCTAAGTATATGTTGCAGATCTTTAGAGGTTTATTAGAGCCGATAGTTACGCCAGAAGCTTTACAACAACAACCTCAACCGGTTAGCTTATTGTTCGAGATATGTCAAAAGCAAGGGAAGTACGTTGACATAAAGCATTGGAATAATGGCGTAAAAAACATTGCTACTGTATTTGTTGACGGGGAGTTTATTGCTTCCGGTTCTTCGGATCGAAAAGACATTGCGAAGCTTAATGCGGTGAGGGAAGCTTTGCAAAGGTTATCGACATCCATAGTTGTTGATGTTGATTCACTCGGAATCGACGAGATTAATGGGTCTTTAGAAATCAAAGAAGCGAAGCAAAAACTGCACAAGCTTTGCATGAAAAAGAAATGGCCCAAACCTATCTACGAGTAAGGCTTTTATTCTTATTGTCGTGATGCAATTTCGAAACACGAGTCCGGGTTCTGAGTTCCAAAACTACCGTTGTTGATACATATGTTCATTCAATGTTCTGCCTATGTTAAAATGTCTTGTGCTCTTTTTTTCATGATGCAAATTTGAAGGACAAGTCCAGGTTCCAAGTTCGGATACGGTTCTTAATGCGAATGTTCATCCGATGTTTTTGTGATTGTCATGATGCTGTTTTTGAAGGACAAATCCGGGTTCTTAGTTCAGATAGTGTTCGATACATTTGCCTATGTTAAAATGTCTTGTATTGTTATTGTCATATTGCGACTTTTTAGGACGAATCCAGGTTCGGAGTTTCGATACCGTTCTCGATGCCGATGTTTGTTCCTTGTTTCTCCTATGTTAAAATATGTGACATGATGCAGAGTTTCGAAGGACAAATCCGGGTGGCGAGTTCAGATCCTGTTCTCGATACATATGTTCATACTTTGCTTATCATAAAATGTCTTGTGTTGTCGTTCTCAATACATATGTTCGTTCCTTGTTTCTCCTATGTTAAAATATTGAAGGACGGATCCGGGTTCGGAGTTTAGATACCGTTCTCGATGCCTACGTTTGTTCCTTGTTTCTCCTATGTTAAGATATCGAGTCTTTTTATTGACATGATGCAGTTTCAAAGGACAAATCTGAGTTGCGAGTTCAGATTCCGTTCTTGATGCATATGTCCGTTCCTTGTTTCTCCCATGTTAAAATATTGAAGGACGAATCCGGGTTCGGAGTTTAGATACCGTTCTCGATACATATCTTCATATGATGTTTTGCCTATGTTAATAGATTTTGTATTGTTATTGTCTTGACGAAATCCCGAAGAACAATGCCGGGTTCCAAGTAACCTAGTGTATGATATAGATGTTCATTCCATGTTTTGCCTCTGTTACGATATTCTCGGCCATTGTCGAATCCGTTTCGTGATAATATCTAATCCTTTAACCCTTTATTGCTTCAACTTTCAGGCTCGAGAAAGACGAAGGTCCCCCACACGAGAAGAAATTCGTATCTGCAGTTAAAATTCCGACCGAAGATGGCATCTTTTATATCACCGGGGACAAAAAGTCGAGAGTAAAAGAAGCGGACAACTCCGCGGCTTCGTGTATGATTCAATCCCTTAAAGAACTGAGATATCTGTGATTCGGGTCCTCACTTTCCGACGATCTCTAGTTACCGGGTAAATTTTGTTATATTTGTTGTCGATCTCCGATTGTATTCGACATCGCTGGATCCGGAACTTAAAACATAGTTGACTGTCGAGATCTCGATGGTCGGGTGCCGGAACACAAAGTGTTGCAAAGAGCCACCAATGTGTTCTATGTTTTATTTTGTCTGGAAGCACATTTTCAAGTTTTCATATATTATATCAACGGTGGTCGAATTGATTGTGCCATAAGTTTGCCGGTCCGATCAGGACAATTTGATTAAATAAAATATTATAAAATTAATAAATAAAATAAAAACTGATTCAATTAATTTCTTAACAAAATTTTCGGTTCAATTAGTTCAAAGCATTTTTCCGGACCAATAATTTGGGTGGTTCTTGATCCAAACCCAAAACCGACTCTTTAGATAGGAAATTGATTGACAAATCAGTTTAGAGAAAGACATGAATTTTTTATTTATAAATTTTTAATAATTTATTTAATTAAAGCAGAGTCAAAAATCATAATTTGACTTAATCAAATATTAATTATTATTTTAATATAGTAAGAGTTACAGCCCCAGTGGCGGGGGCGGGGGCCACTAAGAGAATCAGGAGATCATGACCTCACTTAAAATGGTAGATTTTTAATTTATACCCTTTATAATTTATAAAATTTTAAAATAATAATAATAAAATTATACTTTAATCTTTAAAAAAATAATAAAAATTTAATCTAACCTTTTAAAAGTTATAAAGAATTTTGACTCTGCCACTGTATAGCCCAATTGAAAAATGACATGTCATTGGTAATTTGTAAAAAATTTGCGCGCTAAGACAATTATTTATTATCTTAATTTATATTAAATTATTAGTGGAGTGTGCCGGTTGAGTCTTATCTCGATTGGTATGAATATTATTTCTAATCCAGGAAGATGTGGGTTCGAATACGTTGAAGCATATTATCCTCCAATTTATGGCTTGAGAAGGGGTTATGGGTAGTTATAGGTATTATGTCAAAAAGAGTAGATATGATTAGAACCTATAATGAGATTGTTCAAAAAACACTAATATACAATAATAGTATAGATATACGATGATGAAAATAATAAAGCATGCGTAAAACAATTAAAATGTAAATATTATATTAAAATAAAATTTTAGTTCACTTGTAAAATTAATGTATTGTTGATGTAAATTGCACCGATTTAAATCTCACCAAATGCAAATTTTTTATTAGTTTTTTTAAAAGATAAAAAAATTAAAATATCTTCGAATAATATAATTTATTTTTATTACAGATGACATTTTCGTAATTTCCCAAATCAAGTTGGTGTTATGTTAGCTCGTGACACCAACTATGTTAAGTATAGATATAAATTTAAATGGCATAATGATAAATTTAGCTCACGACGTTTACGTTTTCTGTCAATTTGACCCTTGTTCATTTTTTGAGCTAAATTTGGCCTTTAACCTTTCAAAAAAGAGTAAAATTATTTTTTAATGGAAATGATGACTAAAACATTAAACATGGCAGTCCATGTGCACGTCATGGTAAGATAACATCATTTGTGTTATATGTCACGTCAAAAAATAATTTTATAAAAATATAAAAAGTTCATAAAAATAAAAAAGTATGGAGTACACGTTGATAGTCATGCAAGTTGTCGTGTTTAAAAATTTAACATTTTAGTTTGTCTTTTTGTTAAAAAAATCATTTCGACTCATTTTCAAAAGGTTGATGATTAAATTTGATTTTTTTTTTAAAAGATTGAGGGCCGAATTTAACTTAAAAAATAAGAACCAAATTAACAAAAAAATATAAATATTAAGAGCTAAATTTGATATTATACCAATTTAAATAAATAAATTATATGCATAAATTTGGACCCACTGCCTTTGTTTTTTTTTTATTTAAAGGATATTCGAGATCAGGAAATAATTAATTTTGGATCCCTAAAGAATATTTCCCCACTTGAATTTAGTGTTTTTGTGGTCCATAATTCCATTTTTTAAAAGCTTAAAATATACCCAATCTTTTGGGCTAAAATTGCTGAAAATGTCAAAATAGAAAAAATTAAGAAAATGGGTCACCTTTTGGATATTTAACAAAATAGGTCGATTTTAAAGAGAGAAAGTAAAAATGCGTCCTATAGAATATGTTTTTTTGACTTTTTTTTTATCATTTCCTTTGATCAAATGGTTAAATATTAGTGGTTTTATACTTAAGTCTTGGTTCGATTCCTCTCCTACGTTTCACTCTTATTTTTTAAAATTGACTCTCTAAATATATCATAAAGTGACCAGTTTTCGTAATTTTTTATTAGAATTATAGTATGTATTAATAGTTGCAACTCTACACTTTCTTTATATTAAAAAAATAGATTATATTTCAATTTAAAAATTGTCCCAATGTCCTTTTACACCAAGGTTTTAGAATCGAACTCGATGGATGAATTAATCAAGTCATTGTTCTATTGATCTAATTGATTTAATTAAATAGATTTTTAAAAATAAAAATATTTCTAAAAAACAATTTAAATGATTTTTAACTCAATTTAGAGGGCAATCAATCTGATGTCTTTCCATGAATTAATACTTTGATCGATTCTCGATCCAACAAGTCTTACCAACAAATTTAAACCATACTTTCAATAGGTATGGTCTATATTAGCTTCGGTTAAATTGTATTTTATAGTCAAATTCACTCTTTTAGAATTTTTTTCCCTTTTTCAATATGTTGATAGCTGTATTTGGGTTGTTTTATGTGAATTTGGATATTGCAGATAATATTTGGATTCAGATATTTTAAATACTAATTAAAGTGGTGTTGGAAAATATACGTTGGAAAATATACTATTACAAAATAAACTCGTTAGCACTGATTGGAAAATAAACCAATATTAAATGAATAAAGTATTATTGTGCTATGTAAGAATTGCTGCCTTAGAAATGAATTTGCCCTGATTGTTGTAATCGTATAGTAAATGTCGTTCGCTAATGTTAACATAGTTCTTCAATATTCGTACACCCGAATAAAGAAGGTAAAACTCAATTGGTATTGCTCTTCTGAAATAATCTAAAAATAGAATTGATCGTAAAAATCACATTAAGACCAATTCTCAGGAAAATTTGGAGAGGTCATATACGGTCCCGCTTAAAACTCAAATGCAATTTAAGAAAAATTCTAAAGTTTTAGAAAGAATGAGAGAGAGTCGAGAGAGAGTAGAAGAAACTTTGTTTTTCAATTGTGTATCAAATGAAAGAAAAATACCTCCTATTTATAGGATTTTGGAAGGGACAAAAACATAAGTTAGTAAGGGCAAAATGATAATATTTCCATGTAACGATCAGAAAAATATTTAATATTTTTATAACTGTAAAAAACGGTTTGTAACTGTTGAAAATAATGGTTTGTAACTGCTAAAATAAATTTGCATTAGTAACAAGTGGATACTAATATTAATTATCAAATATCCATTATTCAAATTTCACTATAATTTTTCTTAAGGCTCAATACATAATTTGGTACTTGAGGTTGATAGTTTTTTCTTTAACGTAACACTTGTGTTATTTTTTTGTCCATTGCGATGCATGTATCTACAAAAGTCATACATTTTGGTACCTAAATGTAACAATATTAATTTTTTTTAGTGATCAATTCAGGTTTTAAAGTTGATTTCATGAAAAATTCTTCATTAGCTAATAATATTAGCAATTAATTTTCATCAAATCAACCCTAAAACCCGAATTAAATCACATCCATCGATTATATTTGACATTTTAAATGCACAATTAAAAAAATTCACAATTAACACAAATTTTATTAAATTAATAAAATCATGAAAATTCAAATATAATAATATTAATAATTAACTTTCATTAGATCAATCATAAAACCAAAACTAAACACTAAAAAAGTTAATATTGTTACCTTTGAGTACCAAAATATATAACTTTTTGTCAAATACAGGTATCACATTGAACCAAAAAATAACAAAGATACCACCTTAAAAATTGTTAAACTCGAATACCAAATAATGTATTAAATGCAACACCCACATTCCGTTCTGTTACTGGAATAGGGTTGCGGAGTGTTACCTTACAGGTCGAAACTTTTCATTTCATATCATAATTCAACTTAAATAAAGCATGCGTATTTCCACAGTTAATCAAACATAACAACACAAGCTAACGTGTAAACTTGCACAAAACTAAATACCAATATAACAAATCCAAAATGGCCCTATTACATGTCATATATATCAAACCAAAATCAAAGTATACCAAAGATTCCTGGATAGTGTGATTTCTTGCGTTACTCTAATCTTCCAAATCCACAAAAACGTAATCTACAAAAATGAACCAAATACAGGTAAGCTTACATAAAGCTTAGTAAGTTCATGTGAATAATCAATAAATTTTTACCCACTTAAACATTATAAATCAAACTTTGCATTTAGACAATGAAATTCCCGACAATCAAATCTTTCATCAAACAAATAATATTTTGAGCATTATTTCAGTGTTCGTGTCCAATCATCCGTACATAAAATCTTATTCAGTATAATCAATGGATAATGCTAGTTTGAGCAAGCATTCAGCATAACCAATGGACAATACTCATTTTAGCCAGCATTCAGTATAATCAATGAATAATGCTTGTTTGAGCAAACATTTAGTATAATCGGTATTCCATTTTTCGTTTTTAATGTCATACTATTGTACAATATAACATTTAAAAAATATATTATCATAGAATATAAGAATCATTAAAAGTATAAATAACGTATTTAACTTATCTCGATTAAATTATAGTAATACAATACGTAATACAACAACTAACAATAGACTTTAACCATTGTTGATTCTTTTGATTTAACTTAAAACTAAAATATAGCCTTGATTATGTTTTGAAAAATTAGATTAAAATTTTGAGCCTAAGATTTATATTAATTAATATGGTTTTCACACTTTATATTGGATTGATTAATTTTCTCTTTACCTGGTTAAACTTGCAATTTAACCATTTTTAATCATAATTAATTTCAGTTAAATTATTCAATACCTCTCTACAGCCCCTACGTGCTGTTATTTTACACTAAGTCCTTGCAATTTATCACTTTCACATTTTAGTCTTTTACATTAAAATTAACATAAACTATTTTACAAAATAGTCTTATTTAACAATCAAGCTTAATAAGCTATCATAAAACTTCAACAATATACTAAAACCACTCAATGGCATAATCCAAAACATTTGAAAGTATTAAAAATTAATCCCCAAATTAGCTAAATTAAGCTAATACAAACTGAAAAACATAAAAATTACTAAAAACAGGCGGAATTTACTCATCAAATCGACGGGCTAAGCTTGGCCGAACCTCCCATGTCTTGAAAATGGTGGTTTTGGTTTGGAAAGAACAACATAAGTAATAATTTGTATTTCTCTTCTTTTTTTCCTTTTAACTTAATTTATTTATTTTTAAAAATATAAAATTAACATATTTTTACACTAAAAACAAATTCCACCTCTCACCATATTTAATTATGGGCTAAATACCATTTTAATCCCCCTATTAAACCCTTTAAACTAATAATGATTGACTTTTATAGTTTTTATGATTTAGTCATTTTTGTTTAATTACTAATTAATAAGGATCTAATAGCAATTAACTACAAAACTAGAAAATTCCACACCATTTCTACGGTTTGGCCATTTAAGGAAGGTTTAATTTCACAATTGGTCCTACAATTATTTTAAAATTTAACTAAACAAACTTAATTTCAATTTAATCCTAAACTAATTGGGACTAAATGAAAATAGTCCAAAAGTTAGTGGATTTAATCATGTGACCACCGCTTGGGATTTTTTATCATGATTTAATTACCATTTTGGTCCCTTCACTATTTTTAAATCAAAAGTAATTAACTTTTACTTCTTTTACAATTTAATCATTTTACCATAATTGAGCAATAAATCATCAAAATTACTAGACCAAACTTCAATTCACATATAATATGACTCTGTAAATATTTAATAAAAATATTTACGGCTTTAAATTACTGAAACAAGGTCCCAATACCTCGTTTTCAATTACCACTTGATTCTTGAACTAAACCACTTATACTAACTTTTAATTTAGTAAATTAAAATTTCTCAAATAAGAATTCAATATAAAAATTATTATTAACTCGTATAATTTAAATATTAATTATACAAATTTATTCATCGAATTTATAATTTCGAAATCACTGAAAAACGAATTGCTCCAGTAAACTTTTTTAAAAAATGGATTTTGATATCCCACGTCGGAATCCAATTTATTTTTGTGAATAACATATTCAAATTTGAATACGAATTTTGAGCAGATTTAAAATATCATATGAAAATTTTAATTGATTCATATTTGAATAATAATACTTAGATTTAAATAGTATAGAAATTGTAGATATAAGAAGAGCTACCACGAAAAAATATGTAATTTTGACATATTTTATTTAATTTAATAAATTGATATTTAAATTTAATTGGTATTATTATTATTGTAATATGTTTGAGGATGTATGTTTAAAAATAATAAACTTCATCGATTGAATCTTAGCTCGATTTGCATCGACATTGTTGCCAATGCAGGAGGATATGAGTTTGAATGAGCTAAAATGCATTATTCTCTTATTTAAGGGTTGGACATGAGCTATGTGTAGTTCTAAGAACTATATATAAAAAAAATAGATATGATAAAAACGTACAATGAAATTATTCAAATACTTAATTTTTAATTCCATCCACTAATTCAACTCTTGATGTTTGACGCTATTAAAAAAACCCGTCAATACGTAGATTGAACAAAATATGTCACGTGGAATTTTCTTTTAATATCATCATCTATATGGAATTAAAAATATATACTTATTAAAATCGATTGAGTTTTAACTCAATTGACATGAGTATTGTTGTCAATATAAAATTATAGGGTTCGAGTACGTTGAATCGCGCTATCTTAGCCAGTTTTCTTAAATCATACCATTGAAAATGACAAAATACAATTAAATTTCATGAAAATTTGATAAAATATGAGAAACTATTTGTGATTCCGACTTTAACAAATTGAATGATTCATCAATTTTGCTAAAAGTTTTTTTAATTTACAAAAAAAAAAAATTGGTCAATTTTGAGTGCTTCAAAGTCCAATTTCTTATTATTTTACTTTATATTTTCTTTATTCAAAAGGTACAGAAAAAGTTAAGTGGGCAAGAAATTTCCAATGTCATCCTCATGAAGTTAAGTCTGGCCTTTTCCTCTCTTTTTCTAATATTAAAAACAATTCACCAAATTCTTCTCGATATAAAACTTAAAACTATTTATAGCCATTTTCTAATCCTTAAAGAAGGATAATGAATTTTAGTACACTTGAAACAATGTCCTCCTGCACCGACAACAATGCTGATACCAGTCGAGGTAGGACTCAATTGGCCTATGTTTATCTATACTTAAAAATATTTTTATATATATTTGGATAAATATTTGATATATTAGTAGCTGAAATTTTAGATGGGTTGAGATTTTATCATGCGTATTTAATTTGTATTTAAAAATCAATATGACACATGATAATTTTTAATTTTATTTGTAGAGTTGAAAAATACTTTATTAGTGTACCGAATATTAATCTTTTAATTTTTTTTAAATAGACATGGCAAAATCTTAACCCCATTTGTCCTATAGGGATATATTTTCAAGGTTGCTTGTCGTATAAAAAAAGTAAACTGCCAGTGTACTAAATATTAACCCAAATAAATTTATGCATGAATCAGATCAAACAAAACTCGATCAATTCCTTTTAGGGTTAATGCAATTTTTAACCCTTGAACTTGACAATTAGGCCCATTTTGGTACCTATACTTTTTTTTTTTGTTTACTTTAGTACTTAAACTTGTCAATTATCTATTTTGATCTCTATACTGAAAAAAATATAAAAGTTTGATGACGAGACATCTTGAGATTGTCTGATATCATTAGTTCTACCTTTTGTTTCAGATAATGACGATAACACTACCTAAAAGTGTTACACCATTTTTCCAGATTTAAGAATCAAAATGGAACTAATTTTCAAATTTAAATATCAAAATAAACACAAAAATTAAGTATCAAAGTAAATCTAATTACCAATTTTAAAGACATGAAATTAAAATTAAACCCATTATTTTACTCCCAAAATCAAACCCAACAAGAAAATCAATTTTATTATTTAAAAATCATATTAGTATTTACATATTTTATAACTAAATTCAAATAAAATTATATTTATCAAACAAAGCACATGGGCAAGAGTCTATATATTCTTATCATCATATAGGATGAGTGGTATGGGTAAAAGGTGTACGAGAAACCCTAAACCATAGAATTTGTGAGTACATCCAACAATGTTTCAACTTGGTTTTGTCATTTACACTCACAAAGAAATTTCCTATTATGTACTCTATTGGATATATGCTTTGATACCCTCAAAATTCCCTTTTTTAATAGTTGTTAAAAGAAAATTTAAATATGAGATTCAAAATCAATTCGGATAATATAAATTTTAGCTCTCGAATTTGATAATTAAGTTTATTAACTTTTGTTATTCATTTTGGTACATGAATTTGGGAATTAGATTTATTTTGGTATTTGAATTTGAAAAATATAAAAGTTTGATGGTGTGGCACTATGAGATTGTGCCACATTTATGGGTAAAGGCAGAAAATTTTTTTAGGGGGTCAAAGTATAATTTTACCTTTACTAATTTAAAATTTTAAAAATTTTAAAGAGCTAAAATGAATAAATTTCTATTTTAGGGGGTCGGGGCCCCTGCTAGCCCCCTAGATTCGTCCCTGACCACATAATCATTTAAAAATTAAAAAATTATATAGTTTTTCAAGTGGTGACGTGGTACTATCTTAAAGTTTCACATACAATGTTTTAATAACCAGACTAGTGGTTGAACCAGTCAGACTGTTGTTTTCCATTTCAATCAGATTGAAATTCGTTTGCTAGACCAATGATAATTAAATAATTAATTAAAAATTTCTGAAAATAAAAAAAATAAAAACGTATTAAACCAATTAAACTTGTTCAACCATTGATTTTTGTCTCAAATTTCGATCTTAATCGATTTTGATTTGTTTTCGATTCAGTTAGTTCAACCCTTCTGTCTGAACTATTATATCACGCGTTCTTGATCCAATTGACAAATCCAATTATGTCCCAAGAACACTGATAACACCATTAAATATTGACAAAATTCAAGTTCAAGGACTAAAATGAATCTAGTTACCAAGATCAGGGCCAAAAATATATTACCCTTTTTAATATTTGGGAAAATAAATGGTTTAAGTTTGGTATAACCACTTATGGAAGAAATATAACATGTGTTATTCATTTTGGTTGACAGCAAAACAATTATAAAATAATTATAAAATAATATAAAAAACTATAATTAAAAGATTGTGACGTAATCTTATAATAAAAATATTTTGCATTCTAAAATGGTTAAATTTCTATTTTCGTCCTTTCACTATACTCAAATATAAGATTTACTCTTTTGTAATTTAATTTGACATAATTTGATATTTTCGCTTTTATAATACTTTTAGTCAGTTTAAATAATTATTATCATTAACTTTTTCAATTAAAATGTTGTTTGAACACAAAAATCCATGTTAGTATGATGGGTTGAGAATAGTTTTCTTAAGAAAAGATTCGTAAGTATTTTAAATTAAATAGTTAATAGCTTATAAAAGTAGAGATCAAAATATGCCAAATTGATGGCTAAAATATGTTCTAGGTTTTGTACTTTTCTAAATTTGGAATTTAATTTTTCTACTTTTATTTTCAAGAAATCTACACTTTTCAAATTTTAGAAATTAGGTACAATTGTTATAATTACCCTGAAATTCTTATGTCCAATTTGCTTGTGTGATATTTTAAAATTACAAAATATTCATTTGGTAGTCATGTAACAACAGAATAATGTTGTAACAAACCCAACTTTAATAGAAATGAGCAATGGACTTGCATTTTTAAAATTGAAAAGCTCAGAGATCAAATTCATTGAAATCAAAGTAGGGGGACAAAATTATAAATACGAAGAGTACAGGGTTTAGAGAACATTTTAACCCAGATTAAAATACATGAATTAAAATCTCAATTTTAAGCATAGTAGAGGGACTAAATCCAAAATATGACCTTTAAAATTATATGGGTAAACTACACTGAAAGTCACCAAACTATTAGTAATTTTTTTTATCACTCAACTATGAAAATTTATAAAATAATCATCTAATTATTCAACTTTTTCTTTTTTAGTCACCAGTAATATAACTTTAACCCTCATTACTTATACATAAAGTTACTATTATGTCAAATTTAAAAGCTCCCATATCATCCTTCCGTTAGCCATTTAACGGCTTGTGACCAAAATGGATAAAATCCAATAATTAGGTGATCATTTTGTAACTTTTCATAATTAAATGACCAAAAAAGAAACTTACTAACAATTGAGGGACTACTCATATAGTTTACACAAATTATATTCCAAAAAATATATATTATTCATACTAATTAGATAAAAATAAAATAAAAATAAAAAAATATCTCAACCAAAAAAATTTGTATGGTTAGGCAAGAGGACACCAGTTTCAAGGTCCTGCGTATGAAATTTGTGGTTAATAGCTAGTAGATTCCTATAAAGAAGAAACCTTTATTTTTCCCCAAATAAATTTGGGGATTTTTAAAAAATCCTTTTTACAATAAACCCTTTTTTTATTTTCAATTCAGTAAAAGAAAACCCAAATTTTGTTGTTAGAATCTACACCGTATATACATATCAAATTGTTGAAACCATTAGATTTTTCATATTTTTTATCAAAGAAAACCGACTCTTGAGCAATTCACCATAGCCACTAGCTTTCCCCTTAAGTTTCTCATTTTCTCACAGCTACAGCCACATCATCTCATATCTATATATATATCATCCCTTCTTTCTCCTTTTTCATTTCATCCCCTAGGAATATTCTTCTTCCTTTTTTTTTTTTTTTCATGCACTCCAGGTGTTTAATAAAAGTCCGATATTGTTTTTTTTTAAGCTGTGGAGGTTGGGTATTTGGTTAAAGTAGTTTTGAAGGGGTTTCGAATTCTGGGTTTAATTCGTTTTGGTGGGGGGTAGTACCCAGGTTTAGACAAATTGTGGACATCACGGCTATACACGGAGTTTCTCGGGCTCTTATTCATGTCCGTACTGTACGACGTAAGGGTTGTGTGAACGAAAGCAACCCTTCGCCGCACGGTGGGCGTGGAGCTTTGCCTTCTGAAGGTGGTAGTCCTTCCGATCTCCTCTTCCTTGCTGGTGGTGGTATTGTCTTTTAGAGTTTCAGCTGTATATATATAGATATCTTTTAATCTTCCATAGATATATAAAAAATTTCCATTGAAGAAGCTTTTTTAGATCGTTTATAAGAAGAAAAGAAATAGTAGCAAAGATGATGCTTAGGATTAAGAGGGTTCCGACTGTCGTTTCTAATTACCAAAAGGATGAAGCGGACGATACTGCTCGTCGTAGTGCTGGCTGTGGGAAGAATTGCCTTAAAAGCTGTTGCATACCAGGTATTTGTTAAATTTCGAGAAAAAAAAATCGTTTGGTTTGATGACTTTTTTAATATAAATGAGGTGTAACTGGATCTGGGTTTTGGTTTATAGGAGCAAAGCTTCCTTTATACGCTTTCAAGAAGGTGAGCATGGAGCGTGAAGAAGATGTGCTGAAAATGGAGAACACAGAGTCTCCAGTTGCATTTCTTGACTCACTTGTTCTTGGAGAGGTAAATTTTGGTATTAAGCTCGTGACCATTAGTAGTTTTCAAGTTTATAAATTTTTGAGGTTAAAAATAAAATTTTTGTTTTTTATGTTAGTGGGAGGATCGGATGCAAAGAGGGCTCTTTCGCTATGATGTCACTGCCTGCGAAACCAAGGTCTTATATTTTTAGTCTTTCCATTTCATTGCTTTATTTGCTTATCTGCAAATTGTTATGTCAATTCTAGAGTAGGTTGGTTCTATCTAGATCGGGTCAAATTCGGGTTTTAAAATTTTCAAGTTATTTTGATTTGGATTTTCAAGTTCGGGTATTTTGAGTTCGACTCATTTCTTGTTTGGGTTGCTTTGTGTTTGCGTTTGAGGCTTGTCTTTTTGGCTTGATTATTATGGTTTGAATCATTTCGGATTCTAATCGTTTGAATAAATTCAGTCATTTTAGGTTCAAGTTTCTATTTTTTATAGTCAAACCAGTTTTGGGTTCAGGTCAGAATTGTCAGTCTAGTTAAAATTAAAGAATTTTACGGTTTAATGAAGTTGTTTCTACTATCTAAAGCTTTTTCCATGTTTATCATTATTTAGGTGATTCCTGGTGAATATGGCTTTATTGCCCAGCTGAACGAGGGTCGCCACCTTAAGAAGAGGCCGACTGAGTTCCGTGTTGATAAGGTACTTCAGCCCTTTGATGGGAACAAATTCAACTTCACCAAAGTCGGGCAAGAAGAGGTGCTCTTCCAGTTTGAAGCAAGTGAAGATGGTGAAGTTCAGTTCTATCCAACCGCTCCCATTGATGTCGAAAATTCTCCTAGCGTCGTTGCCATTAACGTATGTTAGTTTTACTTGTTCTACGTAGAAAATAATGATTTGACCAAGAGTGCTAGACTCAGTAAGATTAATGTCATTTGTATACGTTTCAACAGGTTAGTCCCATTGAATACGGACATGTGCTGTTGATCCCTCGGATATTTGAATGCTTGCCCCAGAGGATTGACCGGGAGAGCTTCTTGCTTGCACTTCATATGGCTGCTGAAGCCGGAAATCCGCATTTCAGATTGGGTTATAACAGCTTGGGCGCGTTTGCTACAATCAATCACCTTCATTTCCAGGCTTACTATTTGGCTGTGCCTTTCCCCATCGAGAAAGCTCCGACAAAGGAGTTAACCACTTTGAGCGATGGAGTGATCGTCTCGGAGCTTTTAAAGTATCCAGTCAAAGGTCTCGTCTTCGAGGGTGGTAACACTCTTCTGGACTTGTCCAACACTGTGTCTGATGCATGCATTTGCCTCCAAGATAACAACATACCGTACAACGTCCTCATCTCCGACTGTGGAAAACAGATCTTTCTCCTTCCACAGTGTTATGCCGAGAAACAAGCTCTTGGGGAAGTGAGTCCGGAGCTTTTGGACACCCAGGTAAACCCAGCTGTGTGGGAAATTAGTGGCCATATGGTGTTAAAACGGAGGAAGGACTACGATGAAGCATCTGAAGGAAATGCTTGGAGGCTCCTTGCTGAGGTTTCCCTCTCGGATGAGAGGTTCCGTGAAGTCAAGGCACTTATCTTCGAAGCCATTGCAGGCAGCGAAGATGTAATCGAAAATGGTATCAAGACTTTGCTAGAGGAGCCTTGTCTCGAAGAAGATGATGCCATCACCAAAAGCTCCCACCGTGGTGCTATGGTGGCTGGCACACAAGAATGCCTTGTTCTGCAGTAACAACCTGGAATATAACTAGAGCTCCAGCTTATCGGATCTTGGGCTCGGTTTCTATTATGTGTGTGTGGTGTCTAGGATTAGGATTATGTTTAGAAGCAATCTTATTCGGATTTGAGTGTCGGATACGAGTATGTATTCCAAGGATGTTACTCTTTATGTGCAACTTTTATGTTTATTTGCTTCATCATCAGAGTTCGTCTACTAGATGATGTAAATTACAATTTAATGTGTACCCTTATTATGGGCAGTAAATGCATGTGATTGTGGTAAATTATAGTTTAACCATCCAATATTATTAAATTTCGATAGTGGTAGTGACTAAAATAGAAAATTTTAAACTTAAGTGATTAAAATAAAAACACGTCAAAAGTTGAGTAACATTTTTTTATAGTTCACTCAATAATCAAATACGCAAAATCATATACAAAGCATTTTACATTATAAATAGTTTATGTCAACAATTTTTATAGTTGATGTGGCGTCACATTGCCATTAGTTTCTAATGAGCAAGTTGGTCAAAAGTTCTCGTTGATCGAAATTGTCAATTCAAAAGCTCAAAATTGCAAAAGGTTCCGAGGAGTTTAATTGAATTTCTTGAAAAAGTTTGAGGATTTATTATACCAATAAACCTTAAATTAACGAAAAATGACCAAAATAAAAATTGTTTTTAATCTCAATGCCTAAAATGAATTTTGATGCCCAAAATAAAAAATTTATGAAAATTTAGTGATCAACAATGAAATTTACCCCCCAAAAATTGGGACATTAGCTTATTTTTGCAACAAATTCTTAGATTAATTCATAATTAGGCCCTTGAAGTATATTACTTCTCCTCCTTTGGTACCTAAACTTTTTTCTATCGCTCGTTTAAGGATTGGACTAAAAACCTTAATGGTTGGATATTTAGGTACCAATTTGAACAAAAAACTCGTACTAAAGTGAGAAAAATGTATACTTCAGGGGTCAAATCATGAATTAACCCTATATTCTCAATAACGGGCCATGGGGTATATATGCTAAAATATATATATATATATAAGATTGGACCTACCTTAAATTTAATCTGATTCAGCCCAAATACATGCTTTCATTTTCTTTTTCTGGCAAAATCTAGTGAAAAATAGGCTTTGCTCTTCTTTCCTCTGTCGACGGCCTTCGCTCCCTTTTTGCTCCGCCGCTGATTCCACCTCCAGGTACGGCTATTTCTTTTTTCTCTTTTCATAAATTTCTTTTAAATCTAATATATATTTCTTTTACTTCTATTCTACTTCAAACTTGTTTACAATCCCCCTTTTATTTTTATTTACCCAGATTATTTGTATAAAGAGATGAGAATTAGGGTTTAGTTTATCTTAAAATTTATTAAGAAAAAATATGGGGTTCTTTTTTTTTTGGTTCCTTAGAATTGAACAATTGTATCATAATCAAAGTAAGCATATTTTCTATAGTTCAATTGAATTTGATTTTGATTTTAAGTTTCAAAGTTGATGTTTTCCCCCTTAATCACTGCTTTTGGTTTATAAAAAATAAAAAAGCTGCCCAATTAATTGTTTGCAATGAGCATTTATAGTGTTGGTTTTGACTGATTCCTATCACCTGGGAGATCCTGTACTTTAGGCTTAGAAGCAATTAAATCCCTCTACTATAAAAGTGAGCAATTTAGTGGCAAGTGGGTGACATTGTGAATGGGAGTAATATTGAACTAGATATGGAAAAAAGTTGAGCAATTTAGTCCTTGTTATGTTTTAAAAAAAGCTTTTTTTTTTTTTCTTAAATCACTTTAAAACACCACAAATTAGCAATGTTTAACCTTTTAAGTTTACTGTATTTTAAAATTTTATCTTTTTTATTCAAATTTAAATGTACAAAGACTAAATTGCTCGGTTTTGTAGTCGAGGGACTAATTTGCTTTCAACCTATAGTACAGGGGGCTTGTTTGGCAATTTAACCGTTGTCATGGTTTTCTTCTAATGAGATTGTTTTTGGAATTGTAGTTTTATTGAAAATGAAGAAAGGGTTGCACCCTCAGATGCAATGGGTATCTTATGTGACTCCGAGTGGTCGATTGATTAATTTCATGATGACAAAAATACATAGTGTTGGGAAAGTTTATCACTTAAGGGCAAAACGTCAAATGGCTGCAAGCGTAGGACAGATTGCTAAGTTCAACCGTCGGTATGGGCTGGAGAAGCAGGAGGGCTCAGAGGACTCTGAGAAAAATGAAAAATGAAATACGGATGGTATGCAATTTTGGGCGTTTATAGTTCGATTTTAGTATCTATGTTGTGGAATAACTTGACTCTTGTTAGTTAGTTGAAGCTCATTCGATCTTAGAACTGCTCCCTTTTGATAAAATAGTGCTTCAAATGTAGCTTATAAGATGTTCTTTTTTCAGATCTTAGTTCTTTCTTTACTATGATGCATGCTGAGCATTTGATACATTGTTTGGAAATTGAAGGTTAACATAGTTGAATATTATTCGATATAATGTTTTGATGATTCATTTGATTTTTTGATGATCATGTCTGTTCCAGACTCAATGGCAGTTTGGGGATAACTAGTAATTCGGTTCAATCAAGACCTGTAATTGATCAACTTGTTCTTCATCTTGTTTCATAGAATAGTGTTTTGAAGGTGGCTTGATGATCATTCTTTCGATGCTTTGCTGCTTTACTATATAATCTTATAAAAGTCTCTTCATTTCTCTGATTTTCGTTGGATGGAAATTTAATGTTTATGTGGTTAAATAGTATTATGTTTCCATGAATAATCCAGACTCGGCGTCCAGATCCGTGATCGATTAACTTGTTCTTCATCTTGTTCATGTTTTTGATGAGGCAATCCATAGATTTGGACCACAAAGTCTTGGATTTTGTGTGTTGTATAGTGTACTTTAGGCTTTGTTTGGTTGGAAGTTGGTGAATGTTCCATAACCTGCATTTTGCGGGTATCTATTTATCATATGCTTTCTTCTATGTATCAATATATCTTTCAGTTGGCTTATATAAGTTTGTCAATGTCTCAAGTTGATCTTTGTGAAACATGTTATCTGGTTTATTGTTGAAAGTTGAAACTGCCGGACCGATCCACTTCTAGTTTGTGTCTCTTGTAGACTTTTTGAAGGTCATCGAAACGATGGGGCATCTTTTCCCTTCTGTTTCGGCAAATGCATTATCAAAAACCAAATCAAGGTGAGGTTTTTGGCCTCCTTTTTCGATGAGTGCTTGTAAGACCCTCAAACTTTAGTGAAAGAGATTTGCCTTTTTACCTATATATGGCCACTTTCTTATTTGAATTTCTGCATCTTAAAATGAGTTGTTTAGCCAATTGTTTGTTCTGCATGAAAGTAATGAGCTTATGTCGAGCTAGGTTTAGGGTTTGGAGTTTTGGATCTCCAAGCCGGAACAAGGTCGTCACGACCAGTTTTTTTACATTATCGCTCTTGTTAACCACTGTTTTAGAGTTTGGGGTTCTGGATCTCCATGCTGGAACAATGTCACCACTGTGCTTTTTGACATATCTCTGGCATTAACTACTGTATTTTAGGGTTTAGGGTTTTGGGTTTTCAGGCCAAAAGAAGGCCCGTCACGACCAGTTTTTTGATATCATCTCATGCGTTAACCACCGTGTTTTAGAGTTTAGGGTTTTAGATCTCCGTGCTGGAACAAGGTTGCCACCGTGCTTTTTGACATTATCTCCGGCATTAACTATCGTGTTTTAGTGTTTAGGGTTTTGAATCTAATGGTTACATTTGAGTTCGAGTAACATAAGTTATATACATGGTAAATGTGGAAATAGATACCCTTGGGGGGCATGGATTTAAAAATCGGGCTGATTAGAGTGGCCGGTTTAATTTGTTGAATCGGGAATTAGTTGGTTTGCGGGTTTAACTATATAAATTGAACTTTTAAGCATTTGGAAAATAATAATTTTCAATACATTTTTTATACAGTTGCAATTTAGACTTATTTAATTCTTTTTAATAGTATAAATTAATTCATTTAATAATAGAGACTAATTTGATACAATTTTTATAATACGGGACTTTTTAATTATTTTACCCAAAAAAAGCTTAGAAAAACTTTAACTTATTCAAGAGGAATACTAAAATTTCTAAAGAGTATATCCTTATATATTTTACAAATTTTGTATGGGTTTCAAAGCTTATAACATAATTTCTAATGAGAACCCAAATTTTTCAATATTTTAAAAAAATTAATATTAATAATAAATTAGAGAATACCCAAATCCCTAATTTTATATAATTAGGTATTTTTGGTATATACCAAAATTTATAAGGTAAACGTTAAAATTATGATATACCAAAATTTCTAAGCGCATATCCTTATATATTTTGATATATACTGTAATTTCTAAGGATATGTCCTTAAATTTTTTGTATTTTATAATTGGGTCATATCTGTTTTCTTTTTATATGGAGAAAATTTTTATATCATAATTTGATTCATTAGTTATTTCGATAACATTTATTAACCAAAATATTTTTTTCAATTTATTATTAATTTGAATGTATTAAAAATATTGAAAATTAACTAATTTAAGAAAAATGGTTGAAAAGAATCGAAACTTTAGGTTTTCATTAAAAAAATGGCATAGTTAGAAACAAATACCAAAATTTCTAACGATTTTACCGGACTTAGAATGTTGGTGAGTAAGCCATTAAAATTTTAATGATATTAACGTGATAATTTGTTTAAAGGTCAAATTGTATTATATAAAATAAATAATAAATATTAAAATTTATTTAAAAATTATCAATATTTATAATGAAGTACGCTTGGATGACCATGTAGGCTACTATATCGGTGCTAATAAAATTTAATAATTCAATAATTTTTTCATAGAAAATAATTTGATTATTTAAAAAATTAAGATTAAAGTGAAAAAATAAATAAAATTTTAAGATATAAATAATAAATGGGCCCTGGGGTATATATAATAAAATAAAATAAAATAAATGTAATAATGGACCTACCTTTTATTTAATTTGAGCCAGCCCATATATATATTCTTTCATTTTTTTTTAATCTTTTTGAGCCAAAATTTAGTTTCCCTCGAAAAAAATAGGCTTCTTCGTTCTTTTCCTCTGTCACTGCCGCCACTCCATCCTTGCTCCGCCGCTGATTCCACCGCCCCACTTCCAGGTACGGTTCTTTCCTTTCTTTTTTTCTCTTCTTCTTCTTCTTCTTCTTCTTCTTCTTCTTTAGTACTGGAAAAACAAAGTTAATAAATTACATATTCTCAGCCAAAAAAAAAAACTCAATGAATTTTCACTCTTTCTAAAGATTCTCCACTATTTTTTCGCTTTCATTTTCTTCACTCACTATTTATAGTATCTTTTAATCCAAAGACGTAAAAAAACCCAATCTTTATCTCCTCTTTCACTTTATTTTGTTTTTCTTAGCATCCAAACACACCTCTTTTTCATTCCCGGAAAAAACTTTCCCAGGTGCCTTGTTTCTTTCTCTTTTTTTCTTTATCGGTTTTGTGATGTTTACTTGTTTTATGTTATTGGGTTACTTTTTTGTTTGTTTGGTTGATGAGAAAAAAAAAGTAAAAATAATGGAAAATTAAACTGGGATTTTCTTTTTGATGTGGTGATAGATGATTACTTGAAAAAAAGTTATGATTTTTAATATGCTTACAATTTGAAAATCATGGTTTATGTTACTAAGCATATAAAAATAGTGTATTTTAATACTTTATATATATATATTCTTGGTTTTGATTATCCAAATAATGATAATTGTGGGTATTTTAGTACACTTCTTCAAAGAAATTTATGTGTAGAAATAGGTTAAATTCTGTTATTAGTCCCTGTACTTTACGAAGGTTGTTGATTGAGTCCTTATACTTTACTTGTTACTGCTTGGGTCAGACTAAAATTTCAAAATTAATAGCTGAATTTAACTTTAGAAATATTGTTATATGATCAATGATATGATTATGGGTTTAACCATTGGTTTATATTTTGTTTCAGTGACTTTGAAGCTGTTTATATTCAATTAGAATGGCTTCTTCACCATTATTTTCTATGAGCACGATGAAAAGGGATTCGTTTGTTATGAAAACGATAACTTCGAACAAAGAGTTCAAGTTTAATGTTTCGAATCCCTTCGATAAGCTACCTGTTACGAGTCCTACATTGTTGTTAACCGGTGAGAACTCGTTGAAATGGGGACAAAACGAGAGTCTTTTAAGGAATCGAATGCAATGCCGTGCAGTGGAAGTCAAGAACATGCCTAGGTATACAATGGGGAAGAAGTTTGAACTCGATGATGTGATTGAAGCTCAACAATTTGATAGAGAAACTTTAAATGCTATATTTGAAGTTGCGAAAGAGATGGAGAATATTGAAAAGAACTCACCCGGAAGTCAAATTCTCAAAGGTTACCTAATGGCCACCCTTTTTTATGAACCTTCAACTAGAACTAGGCTTTCATTCGAGTCGGCCATGAAACGATTGGGTGGTGAAGTTTTAACAACTGAAAATGCTCGAGAATTTTCTTCTGCAGCCAAAGGAGAGACCCTTGAAGGCAAATTATTCTCTTTATCTTTTTCGGTTAATGTTCTTTGAAGTTGTTTGATTATGGTGTTTTTCCGGTAACCAAATAATGTGTTTTGCAGATACTATTAGAACTGTTGAAGGGTATTCCGATATAATTGTGATGCGACACTTTGAAAGCGGTGCTGCTAAACGAGCGGCAGCTACTGCAGGCATTCCCATCATTAATGCTGGTGATGGTCCGGGTCAACATCCTACTCAGGTAACTTATAATCTAAGTATCTCACTGATTTCCTTATTGTGTAATTTGTGGTAGAAGTACCATGGAGGCCCCTATAGTAGGAGTTAGATTGTATTTGGCCCTTTCTTCTAAAATAGATAGGTAAATTAGTCCCTGTACGTTTGATCAAAGATCAAATTGATTATTTTATTAAAAATTACATCTATTTCTACAGTTAAAAATTGGTCTCTGTATGTCACCATGATGTACACATGTATGTAACATGTCATTATCTGGTTATTCCGCCAGGCACACGAGTTTTTAACAGTACTAATAGATGAAATTTTTAACATAAAGGACTAATTTGCTCATTTTTTAAGTAGAGGAGGCAAAATGTAATTAACCCCTAGTACAAAAGCCTACATGATACTTTTACATGTAATTTGTGTAAGTCTGTTCTCTATTTGATACATCAGAGTTTGTTTTTTATTGGTATATAATTGGTAATTTGGCATCCCATGTTACATGAATCTAAGGCTGAGTGTCATATACGGATATGTACCTACTACGAGTATGTTTAAAATTTTCTGAGTTTTTTTTCGTATATTTGAACCTTTGATTGCAAAAAGATTGTTTCTTTTTCGATGTTGTTTTAGGCCCTTTTAGATGTCTACACCATAGAAAGAGAGATCGGAAAACTAGATGGCATCAGAGTCGGGCTTGTCGGAGATCTTGCCAATGGGAGAACTGTCCGTTCTCTTGCCTACTTACTTGCAAAGTACCAAGATGTGAAGATATACTTTGTCTCCCCCGACATTGTTAAAATGAAGGTTTGTATTGTACATGATTCATACTTAAACCATATTTTTGTTCATTTTCACTTATTGTTCCCTACTTTTTTGTAGGATGACATTAAAGATTATCTAACATCGAGGGGTGTCGAGTGGGAAGAAAGTGGTGATTTAATGGAAGTGGCGTCTAAATGCGATGTGGTGTACCAAACTCGTATTCAACGAGAACGGTTTGGAGAAAGGATTGATCTTTATGAAGAAGCTCGTGGTAAGTATATAGTGGATGAGAATGTGTTGAAGGTAATGCAGAAACATGCTGTGGTAATGCATCCTCTCCCGAGGCTTGATGAGATTACCGTTGATGTTGATGCCGATCCGAGAGCTGCTTATTTTAGACAAGCAAAGAATGGTCTCTATATAAGGATGGCTCTTTTAAAATTGTTGCTTGTTGGATGGTGAGGAAAAAAAAGGGGCTGTTTTTGGATTTATTTTGGGAAATTTGGCATCTTTTAATTCAGCTTGATTAGGTTAATCATTGTGCTTTTGAGAAACTGAAGCAAATAACTCAAAAAAGGATCAATTTCTTAATATTTCCTTTATGTTAAGTTGGATTGAGCCTTTCTGATTTGAATTTCGGAATTAGTTCATGTAATCATTTTTTATATTTAATAAATTTCGAGTCTGAAATTCGATTTGATTATTATCAATTTGAGCCCAAGTTGAAATTTGTTGGAAAACAAACTTTAGCTTTAATTTAGGGATAATATAATTTTTTATTTTTGAACTCATTTTAATATTTGTAATTTTTTTGTTGACTTTGATTCTTGAACTTGGCAACTAGATTTATGTTGATCCTTAAATTTCATCAAGATTTGATGGAAGTTATGTAAGTGGAACAAGATTGTTTTGGACAGATTGAGAATGGATTTATATTACAGTTTGAACAAAAAAATTAAATCAATTAACTCGAAAACTGGTCTGTTGATTGAATCAAAGACTAGAGATCTTATCTGTTTCAAGCTCAGAGATTAAAATGCAGTTGGTTGTTAAATTAAATTGCCACAATGACCCCCAAAAAATTACCAAAATAAAATTAATTGCCAATTCGATCAAATATCAAATCAACTTTGAACTTCGGATTTAGAGTCTAAATCAAGCTTTTTATGGCTTACTGCTCAAGAATTGCTTGGCATTAAGGAGATGAGATGGAACAAATAGTATTTTGAAGGTAAAAGGTGTTTGTTGAAGATAAATATAAATATGAGATTATAACAAGACATGTTTCAGTTCTAACAGGCAAAACTGGAATAGCTTTTGTACTTAATACATAGGAAAATTGGGATCAACATCATTGGCCCATGAATCCAAGCCCCCGACAATATCCTTGGCTAAATCGAATCCCTTGTTTCGGAGGTAATCAACGGCCCTTTGAGAATCATTACCTCTTCTGCATATTACATATAGGTTAGCTCCCGATCCGGTGCTTTCCTTCTCTTGTTCTTTAAGTGCGGAAGATATTTCGGGCAGTCGAGCCTCCAAGCTCGCGAGCGGAATGTTCAATGAGTTGGGGATAGAAACTATCTTGTAGTGAAGTTCCGGTCGAACATCCACCAAAACATGTGGTTCCCCACTTATGATCCTCTCTTTGTACTCTTTACTGGTTATTCTAGAATCGGGGGAGAGTAGTTTCAGCTTTTGCAGAGACTGCATGTACGAGCAATAAATACAAGTTCTTAATCAAGGGCAAACATATTCAGTATCGTTGTTTAAACTGGATAAACTTATTGTTTGGGGCATGGTGTATTCACCTCATTTGAATGTTCATTTTGGAAGTGTGGATCAAATTGTGATTCAGCACGAAGAAAAGGCTAAGCCCGAAACAAAAATGACAAGTAAAATGGGTAAAAGTACCATGAAGGCTCCTTTACTAAAAGCCAGATCGCATTTTGTCCCTTCTACTAAAAAAATAAGCAAATTAATCCATGTAGGTTTGATCAAAGAACAAATTGATCATTTCTATTAAAAAATTCATTCATTTGTACTGTTAAATACTAAGCATGAATGAGAAAATAACTAGATAGTAACACGTGGTGTGCCACGTTTATCTTATGAAGATGTACAGGGACAAATTATAAAGGCCTCTATAGTACTTTTACCAGTAAAATGCAACATATGAAGTGATTTTACTTTGCTTCTCTGAATGTCAACCGACAATTGCGCGACTTAAGAATGAAGAGAGCAGAGAAGGAAACTTACGGTTGACAATGGCGATTGAGTGAACTTCTCATAATCAAGATCTTTGAATTGCTGTTGGTTAAATGTCGTATTTTCTCCACAAACTTCGCATTGCAAAGACCTGCCTCTTATTTTGACCTATATGCAATACAAAATTTATGATTAGAAAAAAGAACATATGGCCCGATATTGGTATTTTGAAGTAAAGGATTGGTGGATCAGGGACCATACAATTCGAATCCTAGCTGATAACGCATCAAAAAGAAGCATCCGTCCTGAAAGCGGTTCACCAATATCGCTGGCTATTTTAATGGCCTCTAGAGCTTGAAGACAGCCAATAATTCCAGGAACTGTCAAAATGTAGAATAATAAGCATTAGAACCGAAAAAGATGAATATTAATGTAGTTTCTTTGGATTTGAATTGCAAAACAGAAACATTATCTTCACATACCAACTCCAAGAACTCCACTATCCGAGCATCTTTGACAAGCAGTTGTAGGAGGAGGAGTCGGAAATAAGCATCGATAACACGGACCTCCTTTGTAATTGTATACTGTCAGCTATACAATAAACCAACAGTGTAATTGGCTGAGGTCCAGGCAAGATGTTTCAAACACAGATAAATCGAAGTTAATTCATGTACTCAAGTATAGCATACCTGCCCTTCCAATCCTAGTGCAGCACCCGATACTAGAGGCTGCATGTCAACAGAAAAACAATTAGTACTTGAGCCAGTCAGTGCATGCGTATACATAACCTAAAATATGAAACACAGTACTAATCTTTGTTACTCCGACTTTCTATTTTTCTTTTAAGTACCTATGACAAATGCATATTTGGACATGAGTATGGGGATATAACCCTCCAAGAACCATCAAAATACAAGGAAAAACTTGAAAAAAAAATTCAACATACTGACATCCAAACCCGAGTCTAAGATAGGTACTGATATCAGCTGAACTAGCTTGCAAATTGAGGATACATTTCTTTAGCAGTTAAAATACCTGCAAGGTCCCTGTATTATAGTGACTGGATCAAATTAGTTCTTCTATTATTAAATGGATCAATTTAGTCCTTATACTATTCAAAAGAATCAAATAAGTCCAAATTGTAATAGAGTTAACATTTACCGTATAAAAAATGTCTTGAAAATTATTTTTTTCAATTGCAGTTCGATTCCAAACAAAAGATTTCTTTTACAGATCAATAAAAACTTTAAAAATTTTAACTCTGTTAAACAGTAAATGGCATTTTTTAAATAGTAAATGTTAAATCTATCCAATTTTGCCTTATTTGATTCTTTTTAATAGTACAGGAACTAAATTGAACCATTTAATAATAGGACTAATTTGATCAAGTCCCTATAATAGAGGGACCCCTCATGTATATTCACCTTTTTTTAGCACTGCAAATATTTAATAATCTAAGGAGATGGTAATGGCATTGGTACCTTTCCCAACACAACACAGCAATCACTTATCATGTATCGACTGGGAGCATTGTCTGTTGCATCGACAACTATGTCATATCTAAGAAATGTCCGCAGTCATGGAAATCACACCTCACATGAATTACCTAACAAGAAATGAAGAAAGAATGAAGAAATACTATGGTCGAAAAGGATACTGGCTCAAAATTTCCAAAGCATTAGATGTGCGCAAAGCTTGTTTGTGTTCAACAATCTGTATAGTGGAGTTGATCCTGGAATTTAACTCTATATTAGATAAAAGCCAAATCACAAAAGGAATTATGAGAGACTACAAGCAGTGAAGCTTTATTCAACACTAAAACATAAAATCGAGGCTATTGTAACATACGAGCGGCAAGCAGCAGCAGCAGACTTCACTTTTGGCTGACCAATGTATGCTTCAGTGTGAATAACCTGCAGCAAAGTAGACCGACAGTGATATAAGCGACCATTAGTCACAGTTCAAGAAACATAGGAAAGAAATATATGAAGACTGATGCAAAAAATGTTGTCAGAACAAAAATAAATAGAAGCACTTAGTTAATGATTCAATATCGTACAATGGAGGTAAAAATATCATAAAGGCCTCTGAACGTTAGATTAAAGAGCAAACTGGTCATTTTTGTTAAAAATTTCATCAATTTCTACGGTTAAAACTAGAGTAGCTGACAGAATAACAAGACAATTACACATAACAGCGGAAATGGATGAAACTTTTAATAGAAATATCAGTTTGCTCCGTGATCGAACGTACATGTACTAGTTTGTTTGATTTTAAGGGCCTCCATAGTACTTTTACCTAAAATGGACCCTCATATGCAACTTGTTTGATTTTAAGGATGTGTGGGAAACCAAAGGATAAAAAGTCTATGGCATGTATATAGATCTCGAATGACTCATGAGTTATGAGTACAACATGATTAGAACGTAACCAGATATTATTTGAATCGGAAAAACAGTGCCATCATATACCATAAATAATAACATAAATCTAAAACTTATACCTGCCTATGCATATTATTAAGCTCAACAACATCATGATCAACGATACCCAAGCGACCTACAAATCGAACAAAACAAAACAAGAAAAAAGTAAAACACAATAAATCGCTTTTCAATCACGCCGTCAAAGAGCTAACCGGACTTATTCTTACCAACACCACAAGCTGCAAGATATAATAAAGCCGGCGAACCCAAACCTCCAGCTCCAACAACCAATATTGAAGACTTCAAGAGATTTGATTGTGCTGTAAACCACACCAAGAAAATAAATTACTCAAAAAAAATTCTACTTGATTGAATTCAAAGAGAATTAAAATAAACCCAGATATGTTCTTCTATAGCACAACACAAAAGGCGCCAATTTCTTTCAAATAACCCCCCCCCCTTTTTAAACACAGCTGGGCATAAGGCAGTCAATTCAAGAAATTTATCATATAAATTCTTAACGTAATTAGCCATAATCAGCCATAATTTCGAGAAATTAGACAAAATTCAACACTAAAATCCAAAGTTTTACCTTGGACTCCAAAAGAAGGAAGCAAAAGATGACGGCTGTAACGGTAAATACTATCCGCCGATAACCCGTGAGCCAGATTGGCATCGACGGAGGATATTTCCGAAGGACAAAAACCATTGCAGACGCCGTCGTTTTGCTGCTGTTGAAGTGCTAATGAAGCTTCTTCTTGGAGCTGAGCTTCGAGGACCGAAATCCTTTGCTCAATCCGGGCTTTTTCTTCCTTCAAAGCTTCGATTTCTCGACGGATAGGTGACGCGCCGCCGCCGTTGGACTCCATCCTTTAGCAGCTCCGGTGACTAAAGAGAGAACTTAGAAGTAAAAAGAGAAACCCTAAAACAGCAAGCAGCTGAGCGTATGGTTTCAGTTTAGTTCCATACTACAATTGACCGGTCAAGGGTAGTTCTGTCCATTTCAATTTTGAATTTTATACTAATGAAATTATGTCAAATTGTAATTTTGGTCCCTATACTATGATCAAATTTAATATTTAATATCTACTCTTAAAATTTAATTTCACCTCTCTACTTCTATAATGATATTGTCAATGCCAATGAGTCATTGGTTGCAAAGGTAAGGTCTTCGTTTTTTAGATTATAGGTTTTAATTTGTTGGGACCAAATTAGAATTTTTTAAAAAAACTAAAATTAAATTATAATAACCTTATAATTTTATAAGGTTATTATAACCTTATAATTTTATAATTTCTAAAAGAATTAAATCACAATTTTATCTTATTAAAGAGTTAGAAATTCAATTTTAGTTGTCTCATTGATATGGATTCTCTCAAATTTTATTTTAGTTTAATTTTCCTAGCATGGATTTGTTTTGATATATTTTGATTATCGGTTCTATTGTGTATTATAAATGTGCATAAATTATAAATAATTGTACTTTAATCTTTTTAAAAAATTTCTTTGTATAATGTTATCGTTAATTCAAATAGATAATGGTATTAACTATTTTAATTAAAATAGTTATTTAATTTAAAAAAAGCATTATTTTCAACTCAAACATAAGAGAGAGTATAAGTATGCTAAAACCGCTCAATTAACCAATTTGATTAAGTCATATTTAATTTAAATGATATTGGCGGTTAAATTGGTGTAGGATCGATTTATTTGATTATGTCAATTAGTTATTAGTTATTGAATTTTATAATTGAACCGATCAACTTAATCGACTTAATATGTAATTTTTAAAAATATATTTATATTTTATAACATATAAATCGATTAAGTCGATTAAATATATTTATATTTTCATTATTTATCTATACTATATATAAAGTGGCTAATTGAGTTGGTGTCACGAGTAGATCTACTCATGGGCCAAGTTACCTACCCAAAATTTGAGAGGGTGTGAAAAAGGCCTATTTATAGGCTAAATTTGTAGGTAAAATAATATTAAAATAACCTACACTAATTAGAGTTTAAGTGAGAAACTAAATATAGAGTTTAACTAGGAGAAGAAAAGCCGAAAAATATGAGGCATAACTCCACAAATCTCCACGTTGACTCATATTTCCACAACGCCTTCTTTGCCAAAACCAACCACAGGCTTATCTCGAACTATGTAGGATATTAATGAGTCAAAGTTGTGCTTAAAAGCTGGAAAACTTATAGTCTTCGAATTGTGCACTGCCAAATCAAAAGTGACTTGGGTCTGATTTCCATAAACGCAGTGCCTTATTTTTTCAAAACATGCACCCAAAAGAGAATCTCTTTTATACGAAATGGTCATACCTTTTTCCCTCCTATGACCAAATTGTCACTGCTTCAAACAAGTCGACTTCGACTCTTTAACAGACAAGGGACGTATTATTTCACCAGTTATCGTTGATCCTTCTAGAACGTACAGACTGCCAATCTTTTTACCTTTCATCAAAACGAGAACCCCATGGGATACATTAATGTTGTTTGACTTGATGTTAATTTTACAAACCTTTGAGTCCAAAATTCCCAAGGATATGAGATTTGTCTTTAAGTCAGGCACATGCCTGACATCTGACAATGTTCTAATTGTCCCGTCGTGCATTTTGATCTGAACAATACTAATGCTGGTTACCTTACTGGGTGAACCATTCCCCATACGTACAGCTCCACCTTCAACTGAACTATATGTGGAGAACCAGTCCCTGTTGGGACACATGGAAAGAACACTCTGAATCCAGGATCCATTTGGACGTAAGTTGGGAGTTTTCACTTGTTGACATCAACAAAAAATCATCACCCTTGTCATTGGCCAAATTAGCACCAGCTAAATCTTCCTTTTTGCTCTCAGCAATCCTTTTATTTCGCAGTTTGTAACAATCTGCCTTGATGTGACCTAACTTCTTATACTAGTGACATCTCTTGTCTCACTTCCTTGATGCTACCAAAATTGAGGCTTGCTTATCTGACTTGCTATTTGAACTAAACTCATTGTCGAGTTTATTTTTACTCAATAGATGACCCTTCACATCCTTGAATAAGAAATTATCTCTTCCACAAATCAAGGTTTCCATGAAAGATTTGCATGAAGGAGATAAAGAGCACAATAATAACATAGCCTGATCTTCATCGTTAATCTAAACCTCAACATTATTTAAATCATTCAAAAGAGTAATAAGTTAACTGATGTGATATCAAAGGTGCTCACCTTCGTTCATGTGACACGTGTATAACTATTGTTTCAACACTAATCGGTTAGCCAGAGACTTTTTCCTGTAAAGGGTTTTTAACATTTTCCATAAGGTGAACATCATTTTCTCCATCAAAACCTTTTGTAACACATTATTTGTTAGACATAATTGAATCGTGAATAAAACCTTTTTATCTAACCTATCCCATTCTGATTTATCCGTGTTTGCAGGCTTCTTCTCTGTAAGGGCCTTCTCAAGATCACATTGAATCAAAATTATCGTCATCCGAACTTGCCACAAATTGAAATTTGTGATGCCATCGAACTTATCAATATCAAATCTTGTTATTGCCATATCTAAACAGGCTGATCTACTAAAATTGAATTAGCTCTTAATACCACTTGTGAAAAATGCCTATTTATAGACTAAATTTGTAGGTCAAATAATATTAAAATAACCTATACTAATCAGAGTTTAAGTAAAAAACTAAAAATAAAGTAACTTGGAGAAGAAAAGCCAAAAATATAAGGCATAACTCCATAGAGGGTTTGGGTTAAAATATTAGGCTCGAGAAATGAGCTTGGGTAAAAAAACAAAATTAGACCTGTTTAAAAATATGAGCCAAACTCGGCTTGAACATTCAAATCTCAATCTCGGTTCAACCCGTTTTTAAGTTTATAATGTTTTATATTTTTTTATAAATTATACAATTAATAACACATATAAATTAATCTATTATAATGTAAACATTAAAAAATATTAAGATAACCATATATAAAATTTTAATAAATAAAAAATATATAAAATTATTAAATATTAAAATAATTATAAAAATATATTTTTTATTTTATTTTATTTTAAATATTGAAAGGGTTAAAATAGGTTTAGGTTAGCTATTTAAAAATATAGACGGGTTTGGGCAAAATTTTAAACTCATATTTTGGGTTGCGCTAGGCTTGAACAAGCATAAAGTATGTTAATATCATACCTAGGCCTGACACATGAGCACCTCTAGTAACGAGTCAACTCTAACACCAACTTAGCTCTAAAATTACTAAAATACCTTTACTAGAAAAGGTAATCATTATTATAACGATATTTTCATCTTTTCATACTTGAACACAAGACCAACAAATCCATGTAAAAAACCCTTACCACTCAACCAAAAATTGTAGAAGCCCAAATTACCCAGACCCAACTAAACCTACCCAATCAGGTTACATCCACCAAAAACCCCAACCCACTAAACTAACCCAACTACCCACTTCATTACATTAGCCCAAAACCAAACCCAAACTAATTAAAAAAAAAAAACCTAGCAGCTCAACCTAACCCTAGCCCAAACAAAATCAAAAAAAGAAAAAACCCTAGCCTTCCTCTAAGTTTAGCCGCCGCCTCTGTCCCATCACCTCCATCAGCCACTATACCTCATTCCACCGCCATCAACTACTCTGCAAAATGGAGCAGACACGCAAGCAGCAAAAATGGTTAAAAAAAAACAATGTAAACGACTATATAAGCCGAACAAAAACATTCTAAAGGGGGGGATTGTTGATTTTTTGGTTGTTGTTATGTTTTAGAAAAAAAAAAGGAAGATACTGTTAGACAAGTATATTGAAAATCAAAAAGCGAAACAACGGAAGAAAGAAATGTTGATTTTAATCTCTGTTGCCCTTATTTCTTTAGTTTATTTCGTTCTTTACTTTCTTTTTTTCGATTTGTATCATTATTTTCATTATAAATAATTTTTTAAATAAAAATAAAGAAAGAAAAACTCACCTGGATCTTGGTGGCTTTGACCACCGTCAACGGCGGAGGCCTCAGCGGCTTCAAAGAGCCATGATGACGGCGGCAAAGGTGGGTTTTGAAACCCTAACCGAAAGGGGAAAAAGGAGGTGGGGTGTTCTCTGTTTGTTTAAACAAAAATGAAGCAAAGAATAAAAAAAATAAAAAATAACTTAAATAACAAAGATGAAACGACGCCGTTTTGATGTGTGGGTTCAGGGGCCAAAACGACGTCGTTTTGGCCTCTGACCCGAAACCCGACGCAAGGAAGCCCAGGATTCGATTGTTTTTGGACCAAGGGTCTATTTGCGCCCTTGGTCTTTCCACTTTTGAGGCCGTCTTAATGTGGTCCCATTCTGTTTTTTTTTCCTTTTTCGATTTTACCCACCCCAAAATTTAATTTCTGTTTCATTTTAACCCCCATGTGAACTGTGTTGTTTCGAAAATGGGAATATTTTTCCTATTGATCCCTGCTCTCTCCCGCATGTTCGCATTTGGTCCTTTATCATTTTTCAAATTGATCCTGAACTTTTATTTTAGATTCGTTTTAGTCCTATTTATTATATTTAATATTGTAATTGGATTAATTGGTTTAGTGTTGTTATGTTTATTATTACTCCACTATTATTATCTAATATGGATTATCATCATTATTTTACTCTATTATTATAAAACGTATTGTTATTATTATTATATGTTAGTTTTTATTTGTTATATACGTATATGTATATATATATATATATAGTAGTGTTTTTATTACTTTATTTTAATATTTTATTATATTTGCTTTTTGCATTGCAATATTATTATATATATTAGTATATATTTTTTTATATACGTATATGTATATATATATAGTAGTGTTTTTATTACTTTATTTTAATATTTTATTATATTTGCTTTTTTGCATTGCAATATTATTATATATATTAGTGTATATTTTTTTATGTATGTATATGTATATATATTTATATAGCCTTATTTTTATTACTTTGTTTTAATATTTTATTATACGTGCTTTTTGTATTTTAATATTATTATTATTATTATTATTATATAATAGTCTATATCGTTTTATTATATATGTATATATATATTTGTACATAGTCTTATTTTTTATTACTTTATTTCAATATTTTTATTGTATTTGTTTTTAGTATTTCAATATTATTATTAATATTATTATTATTATTATTATTATTATATAGTCGTGTATATTTTATTACCTATGTATATGTATATATATTTATATATATAGTATTATTTTTAATTACTTTATTATTTTTATTATATTTTATTATTCTTTTTTGTATTTTAATATTATTACTATTATTATTATCATTGTTAATATAGTGAATATTTTTGTTATATATATATATATATATTTATATAATAGTATTTTTAATTACCTTATTTTAATATTATTATTATATTATACACTTCCCTTTTATGTTTATTTATTTATTACTTTATTACTAATTAATTTAACTTATTAATTATTATTATCATTATCGCTATTGTTATTACTTCACTATCATAATATAATGTATTATTAATATTACTTTTATTTTCATTATTTTTATTATTACTATTATTCTTTATTGTCATGGTTATTATGTTCATTTTACCACTAATATTATTATTGCTATATTTATTATTTTTACTTTTATTATAATTACTATTATTATTATAGCTTTTCTTTTATACATTTACGTTTTATATAATACATTGATTTTATTATTTATTCGTTTATACTTTTATATAATTTCAAACTTTGAAATTTTTTTTATTATCTTGTATCATTATTTTGTTTCACATAATACTTATCTATATTTATTCCATTATTATTTTATCATTTTTACTTAAATTATAAGTTTGTTTTACATATTACATAATATTTGTTATTTTTATTGTCATTATCAGCATCATTAACATACATATATCGTGTGTATTTTTCATGTGCATATTAGTATTTTTACCATTACTACGAATACTATTCCTTTTATTATTTTATTAGAACATTATTTTTATTGTGAATATTATTGTTATTTTTATGCTAATATTATATTTTAATGTTTTTCATTAATTGTATCATCGCTTGCATTGTTTACAATTTCTTATCGCAAATGATATTTTTTATGTTTTCTAATCAACTTCAAAAATAAATAAGGTGACGTATTGATTTCAACACTAAGTCGCTGATTTTATCGCTATGTTGGGTGAATATCAATCGGCTTGTGTTAAAAACGGAACGTCCTTCTCAAAAGAAATCGATTAAATATTAAACTCGCATTTTTAAAAATTAAGACAATACATGTTTAACGAGATACCAGTTTTGGGCGTCGCGAGGGTGCTAATACCTTCCTCGTGCCTAACCAACTCCCAAACCCTATTTTTTCTCTGGCTTTTAATGTAGACCTAAACTCGGCATTCTTTTTGCTTAAAAAATAAATTTTCTTTTAAAAAAGAGGATTTATTAGGTGTCCGATCACACCTAGGAAAAATGATAGGTGGCGACTCCCTTTTTTAATAAAACTGAAATTCCATTTTCAAAATTTTCAACTAATCGCCTCAACTAGCGACCAAAGCGAAATTTTTACGTCGCTACAAAAATCATTTGTTGATTGTTCTGTGAACCGTTATTTTGTATGTCATATCTGTTATTTTGCATTGATTTTCTTGTGTTTAGACTCATACCGAGCTTTTTAAGCTCACTCCCTCAGTTTCCTTCTTTATAGATAACCCAAAAGGTTAGGACACGGACTTAACATTCAAAGGGCTTGTCTCGGATAGTTTTTTTTCAACAAAAGTATTTTAGTCATGATATTTATAAGTTTTGTCATTTGGGAATTGTATTGTTTTACATGAACTTTGCATGAGACTTAAACTTTGGGTTAATTTGGCATGCATAACATTATAATTGTTTAGACTTTTGAAATTTGAAAATTGAATTTATGAAGCATGAGATCTAGTTTTTAGTCAAAACTCTGTCGATTATCACTTTTTCCGCTTCAATATTATAAATGAATTATTGAGTAGAAATAAAATTGGAAAACAACGTTTGCGAAATAAACATTAAAAGCAATTAGTTTTTACTTTAGAAAATTTGTATCTTTTAGTGAAAAGGAGATAACACACTAAGCTTTCCTTCTAAGGTTAGCAAATGTTAAAAAAAAAAAGAACTGTTTTAAAAACTCGGACAATTTTGCTAGGCCATCTCGGTGGCTAATATAGCCTTCAAAATCTGGTTGTAATGTCTAGGCTGGGTTAGGGAGGTGATACTTTTATAAAAATAAATAATCCTATAAATAAAACAATTTAAGGGGAAAAAACCCTGAAGAAGACTTACGCAAATTCAACTTTCCCTTGTTTTTTTCAATATTAATAACCACCATATTTAAGTTGGGTCAAAAACTACAACCTAAAGTAAAAAAGAGTGAGAATCGATGTTTTAAGTTGTTTCTTAGAATGATTTTGTTCCGTTTGAGGTTATACTTGAAGGCAAGCATGATAGGAGATGTATAGATGTAACCACTACATCTTAAAATCAATAAAACAAAGTTATAAAATTTTTGTGTTAGACAAGCAGATCAATTTTTAAGTTAAATAAACAAATATACTGTATATATGAGTAAATTTATTTAATTATTTTTAATAGGCAAGTAATTTGCTCAGGACTTATGATTAAAGTGAAACTAAGCTTATTTGTGCAAATAGGAGAATAATATTTAACTTTAAATAAAAACTGTTAAAACTTAAAATAATGGACTTTTATCTTTAAACACCTAGGTTTTTAATTTTTATAATAACATTTTCTTATATTAAATAATAAAAATATATATTATATCTAAATCAACTTGAACTATATTTAGTAATTTAATTTGGATTGAAGTTCTATTTTATCCATGTTAAATGCCGATACAACTTCCAGATAAAATTTAAACTTATCCTTTTAAGAGATATTTCTTTGAGAAGATTCTAGAATATAAAATAAAGAAATAAGATATTATATAGAAGACTAGATATTCTAGATGAACATTCTAGCTATTTGATATTTGTAAAATTAATGGCAAGGATGTTGATATGTGTCAAAAATTCAACTGACCACTGAACTCTATAAATAGGGGTGAAAGCTTTCATTCATTCTTGCATAGGGGTGGAAGCTTTTCATTCATTCTTGCTATGATGTATAAGAGAGAGCCATAAGCAAAAGAGTGTGAGTGAGATAAGCGTGTATTGTTATGGGGATAAAACGATGAGTTTAGAGGAAGTTCTTGTTGTTTAAAATAACGTGTTTCAATTTTAGTTAAACGGGGCGTTTCGAACCTAGGCTAAGATTTAATGAAATGGCGTGTTGTAGTAATGAACTTAGTTGGCAAATGTAACTAATTTTCCAAGACCGTTTTCTTTTTCTCTAAGTTTTCTGTTGTTAAAGGGGTGGTTATGTGAAATTTGGAATTGAATTACATAAACATTTTTCTCTCCCTATTTCTTTCTCTTTCTTCTTCTTTTCTTCTATTATTTTTCTCTAAATTCCAAGTGGTATCAGGAGTCGCGAGGGTCTAGAAATCCTAACCTTGAACCAATATGTGAAAGGTCACTAGGTTTGAATTTGAAATTTGAAATTTGGTCTTCTCATGGTTGAACCTAATGGGTTAGATATTGATAGTAATAAAGGAGTTATCTATTTTGTAGATAATAGTATTACTTTTTAATGAAGGTATGCTTTTCTTTTAAATTTATAAATTACGATAAAAATCTAAAATAGTAAATCAATATTTGAACCATTAAATTTTTTTTAAATATTTATATAATTTTTTAATTAAGTTTTTAATATTTATGTGTAGGTATGTAGATTTTTTATCCAGATCAGTTAATGGAACTGAAAGATTATTTAAATATGATCTACATACAAAAAATACATCTGCTATATATACAGGTTTGATGTTTCCAAACGGAATAGCTTTGAGGAAAAATCATTCTTTTCTTTTGGTGGTAGAAACAACACGAAGAAGAAAATTGAAATTCAATCTCAAAACAAATAGTTTTGAGGCTGAAGTGTTTACTGAGCTGCCTAGAGTTCCTGATAATATTAAAATGAATGAAAAGTGAGAATTTTGGGTAACTTCGTTTGAAAACAGGAAGGCTTGGAGAGATCAATGATAATGTTCCGAATCCGATAGGAATTAAGTACGATGAAGAATGAAAAATTTTAAAACAATTGGATGAAAATGGTGAAGATGTATTTAGTTCTATTAGTGAGATTAATGAGGTTAATCAAACTTTATATATTAGTTCGATTACAAAACGTTATGTTACTATTTTAAAATTTAATTGAATATTGATTTGATTACAAAACTTTAGGTTGCTATTTTAATTCCAGTACCAAGGTTACAAAAACTTATATTGTTATTTTGAAAGTTTATTTATTTTTATTTTCTAAATAGTTTTTATAAGAATGCTCAATTTTATTTTAATTAAAATCTTATATTGTAATATATATATATATATATATATATATCAATTTGGTGATAGTTAAAACTTTAATGTTACGTTTGATAAGAGTATTATTTTTACACATATTTTAATATATGGGTAAGTAATGAACTATTTCAATTGTTAATATTTAATCACTTTCATGGCCTTATTTTTTACAATAACTATTATTTATATTTCAAATTTTAAATTTAAATTTAAATTTTATTCTTTATTTTATTTATAACTATTGTAATATATGTAACAAATAAATTTTTATCGAATTTTACACGTTAAATTTATTATTATATAAGCTGTGTTATTAATTTATATTATTAATCTATTCAAAATAAACAAATTTTAAAAATTCATCAATTAAATTAAAAATAAAAATTTAACCCACAATGATTTTATCAAATAATTTTAATAATTTGAAACTATTGCTATAAGTAGATATTGATATTAATATATCATTTGATATTTAAGTTTATTTTTTAATATGATATTTATATTATCTTTTTGTCCAATTTAATATTTATATCTACAAACGTTTCATCTTTTGATACCCAAAAGAAATAACATTAAATTTTTAGTGTTCAATTCGGTTTTAAAATTAATTTGATAAAATATATAGCTAATAATATTAGCGTTAACTACTTTTTAAGGGTTGGAAAAATGTTATATGTAATTCTAGTTATTGTATAAAAAATATTAGCAATTAACTTTTATCAAATCTAACTCTAAAACTCGAATTAAACCACATCTATCGACTGTACAATTAAAACTAAATTTATTCTATTAACAAAATCATGAAAATCTCAAACCTAATAATTTTAATAATTAGTTTCATTGAATCAACCTTAAAATCCAGATTAAACACTAAAAAGTTAACATCGTCAGCCTTGAATATTAAAATATATAACTTTTGTCAAATATAAGTACCAGATTGAACTGAAAAATAACGTAAATATCACATTAGAAAAAAGGTATTAACTTCAAGTATCAAATGATATTAAACCAATTTTATAAATGCATGAGTATTGACTATTGAGCTAAGAAGCTGAAATGGACCAAACCCAAATCCATGCCTAAGCAGACAAGTTGTTTCACCTTTGTATTCGTTTCCTAACACGACAACAACAATGAAACCCTAAACTTCATATGTATGTGTGCATATATATATTTATATATATTTGTTGTTTTGGAGTTTGATGATTATTTAAAGATGGGTAGCAGCAATCTCTCTCCTCCAAAAATCCTTTCGACCTTCACCTTACATGCCTTTTTCCACAGCCCATCACTGCAAATCTTTAAATCGATTCCAATTAATGTATTTGTATTCACAATTATGTATTTATAATGTCTTGATGTAAAGTTTCAGAGATTTAGCCACCAAAGCAATGGTGAAGAAGACAGAGGATTTCCTCCATTTAGCCCGAAGGAATGATTCATTAACAGAGAAAACAAGTTCAATTGATTCAAAATCGAACCAAAAAAGAAAAGCCAACGAGGAAGCCATGGCCGATCGAGACCAAGGGTTGGCTAGCCAGACCATGGAGAAACTACATGCGGCCGAGGCACTCAATAGTCATCCTAAGGTTGATGCAGTCAAGGATAGGTACAAGGACCATGAACCAGGTGCTGACTACAACAAGACTGGAGACAAACTAAACCATAAACAGCAATAACTATATATAATATGTTTCTCTTTACAAATTTAAAATTTATATTTTTAAAATTTTATCTTTACTTTTTAGAATTTTAAATTTAAGTGCAACTACTACGGATTTATGACATTTTAATTTTTATATTTATATTTAAAAGTTTTATTGAGTTGATATCACAGATATTATAAATGTGATAAAACTTTGCGACTTTGCTTTATCTTAAACCTCTTGAGTATTATTATTCCATAAAGATAAATACATGAACTACGTCTACCTAACTTGGAGTTCGTAAATACTCATACTCATATCGAGAAGTAGAGAAGTAGCGGTGAGGACATTGCACTAGCAGACCTCACAGTTTCAAGAGGTTTAATACATATAGGTCCTAATCTCACAAATACTACCATTTGAATCCTACTAGGTAAGTAAACCTATAAAGAAGCTAGTTAGGCCATGGTACCACCAGTTTGATGCAGCATTGCATCTATCTCATCCCCATCCTCCATTTCCAACTGTATCAACACAAACACATATTAGAAACCAAGGAACACGACATAAAACAATGAAGAGAGGAGGCTATATTATATATATGTATATAAAAACCAAGGAACAGGACATAAATCTATCAATCAGACAGGTTGGGTTGGATCCATCTAGATCATTTTGGTTCAAGATCAACAGGTCTACATAGGGAGGGATGAGAATCATACCTCATCCGGAGTCTGCTCGCCCCGCAGACGGCGACCGTCGAAAAGGAAGGCAATAGAGTTGAACTCCACCGATTGCCGATCACAATAAGCATTCATAAGTTTCTTTAGTTGAGTACTTCTTTTAATCCTAAAGAACACTTCATTCCCATCCTACACAACAAACATGAATTAGCATTTTATAACTTCACATATTTTACATCATTGAACAAAAATAGTAAGGCTAAAATATATTATAAGTCCCTATATTCTTTGTAAATTTAAAATTTAATCATTATAATTTTATTTCTAGGTTCTAATGTTTTTACTTTTCAGATTTCAAAATGTCACATCAATCAATTGAATAAAAAATTAGTCGCGTTAATAATTGATTCTAAATTTTGAAATTTGAAATGTAAAAAAACTAAATTCTTGAAAAGAAAAATTCAAGGACTAAATTTCAATTTTATGAAAAGTACAGGGACTGGCATATTTTAACCAAATAATAATTTATCCAGAATATACTCTAATATGTTTATAAAATTAATAATTCTAAATTTTCAAATATATTCTAATATCCAAATTTAGCCCTTTTTCCCCTCTTCCATATATAAGAATCAATTAATTTCCTTTGTAATTACATACCAATTCAAGTAAAATAACACAGTATAATAATTAAATTTGTCAAAAAAATATAATAATTGATAGATTAAAAAAATTCAAATCATAATTTGTCCAATTTAAGGTAAAATAGGAACTCACAAAAAGGAAATATGCTCAAAAAAATCCCAAAATTTAGATTTTGCTCACAATTAAAGAAAGAAATCCCTAAAATCTAAAACTCACAAAGCAAAAATCTATTTAAACCCTAAAAAAAGGGGATTTGAAATTTTTTTTGAACCTGGCCTTTAACTTTGAGATTGATGTGAGCCGTTTGATCAGCGGGTTTCTTGTCTTCCTCCTGATTGGTTACTCCCGTCATCTTCTTTCTTCTACTTCGAAGCTATTTGGGAGATCCGATTAGGGTTTCGAAATCGGGTTTTCGGGGGTCCCAACCAGCTATTGATTTTTCTTTTTTCGTTTTCTTTTTTCCGCTTGGCTGGATAATCACGCGATCGGGGGATTTTGTTTTATAGTGGTTGTCCGATTAGGAAATTAACGGTTAGGATTTGTTTTAGTTGAGATAGATCGGACGGACTGAATGTCTTTCCATTTAGCATACGATGTCGTTTTGTTGTAGAGTTTTAGTTTTTGAATTTTGGGTTGTGAAATGGAAATATAACCCACGTGTAGTTAAATTTTGGGGAAAATGCACTGGCAATCACTAAACTCTAATTTTAATGATAAAAAAGTTATTCAACTTTTAAAAAATAATAAATTATATTTTTCTTCACAGACTTAATGGTAAATTAACCTTACATTTAACTGGCCAGTTGGAATCTATGCTGTCGTTTAAACAACCTCAATTTAAGAAACTTAATTGAGCAGTAGAAGAAATGAAGATGTCGTCTAATCTCTGACTCTTAGAAACCAATAATCGTCGGAAAGAAGACAATACCTTATCAATAGTTGTGACAAACATTGAATTTTATTTTTCTAAAACAAGAAAATCCGTAGATCTCATCTTCATTTCATTATTTTAGCCATTTCCAACAACTGCATAATTGAGAACTTTTGCTGTTAGACAGTAAACATTAAAAAAATGCATATTCAGACTACAGACATTTTTATCGGAAACCATAGGCTTACAGGGAAGACAATAATTGGAGAGACTGTCTCATTGTTGAATCTTCTTGCTTGGGTTTCCTCTAGAATTTACAATTTTTAAAGAAATGGAGGAGAAAGTAAGTAGAAGTGGAGTTTGCTTCAGTTTTGCAAACTTAAAAACTTCTCTAATTTTTTTCTTAATAAAAACTAAACCTTCAACTTCAAAATCGAACTCTTCCAAATGTGATTATTTCAAATATAGTATACAAAAACAAAAGAGAAAAATGAAGAAAAGAGGGAAAAAGAAAGAAGGGACCAGTTTTAGAATTCAGGTTTCACTTTCACCACTACTGCAACTACTACTTTGGTTCCCCCTTCAATTTTATTGATTAATAAGGTTTGGGAAGGGAGAGAAATTAAAATCAAAAATCAAAAGAATAAGAGAAAAATAATGGGGATAAAATAGAAAGGATTATTGAGTGTAAGTGAAAGAGAAATTAGGTTGTTGGTTGCTTGAAAATTGAGAAGAATTGCGAGAAGAATTGCGAGAAGAAGAAGAAGAAGAAGAAGAAGAAGAAGAAGAAGAAGAAGAAGAAGAAGAAGAAGAAGAAGAAGAAAACAAAGGCGATAAACAAAGCAGCGACAGCGCCTATGGCTATGGCAGTGGCAGGGGTTAGCGACCTTAAAAATGCCATAGATTTTGTTTGGCAATTTTTTACTTTTGATGGTTAGTTGAAGAAGAAGAAGACCCTTTTGCTCCTCATGTCCAACGTGGCAAGTTAACTAGCCACGTCAACTAGTTAATTGGCTACGTCACCTGTCTCGTTAGGCCTGTAATGAAAAATGCTAATGGGTGATCGATTTTGTCACTTTT
Source organism: Gossypium arboreum (assembly GCF_025698485.1). NCBI lineage: Eukaryota > Viridiplantae > Streptophyta > Magnoliopsida > Malvales > Malvaceae > Gossypium > Gossypium arboreum. The sequence continues at coordinate 91,731,614 of NC_069074.1, forward strand.
TAATAACGTTAGTAATTGATATGTTATTTTTTTATAGTTGAATGACTATTGGTGTACTTTACCCTCAAATTTATTGCCCATGATATGAATAAGCCTAAAAAAATGTTTGATTTCTCGATGTTTCTAGAATCGAATCGATAGCTGAATAAGTCAGATTATCAATTCAATCTCAAATTTATTAAAAATATAAAGCGTAAAAGAATATTAAAAAATCTAATTCAATCAATTTTTTAGTTGTTCAGTTGGTCTATACCTATTCGCGATTTAATTGATCCGGTACTATTCTTCAAACATATACCTTAATCGATTCTTGGTCAAACATGTTAATTCGGTTCAATTCAAAGGTCATTGGGTTTTTGACCTGCTATTCGCGTGTGCCATTAAAACACTGAATTTATGAAAATATTTCTAAGGTTCAATTTTACTACAAGTGTACAGTGTCAGTTGTAATATTTATAGTGTTATAATGAAATATCAAAGTATTCCAATGATCGAACCCAAAGGAAGAGGCAATTGAGCAATGATTAGCGTGCATAATAGAGTCTAAGTGGCTGCTAACACGAATTTATAGTACGTCACTTTATGAAAGAAGATTTTGCAAGAAAATTAAATATTCCACTCTAAGAACTAAATTGCAAGAAATGTAAACTAACAGGACTATCCAAAAAATAACTATTTAGGGGTTGGTTGACTTCAATGTGGTTCGCCAAATCTCGAACTAAGGACATAAATCGCATAAATTATCAAATGGCTCCATTTTATCTCACCATCTCAACTTCACTGACTTAAACAAATTGAGTTTGTTTTACCTCTCGATCTCGCCAGTTAATCTGGGACTAACGAACTGGTGTACGACAAGGTTATCTCTCGATCTCACTTTATCTTGCTATTCCTTTAGGGGCGTCACTACCTAAGTTCTTTGTTATATTCAAATTCATCCATTTTGTTACGATTTAGTCCTTTGTCCGAAGATTTTAATTTATCCACATCTCCATCAACTAGTCTCCTTAAAGGTTTAGTTACTCGTGCTTAATGTAAAGAAAATAAACATAACAATGGAAAACAAGGTAGCCATGAAAGTAAAGTCTAAGAAAAATATGAAAGTTGATGTTTTTATATAAGAAAACTTAAATAGCATGAAACCAAAGGCATTTAATAAGAAAATATCGGGTACCACACTCTTAGATACCACACCTTTTTTCAAAAGAGTTTGATACCCCTAAGTTTGTAACGCCCCCACGCCCGAGACCGTCACTGGAGTCGAGCTTGAGGTGTTACCGAACATAATTTATCGAATTAAGAACTTTGAATCATTTATTTCTACATTCAAAGCTTTCTAGCTACCTGCGTCACAGTTACAAGAAAAATTATATCTCGAGTTACAAAACTCAAAATCAAGATCCGTAAATTTTCATTAAATCTAGACTCATATATCTATTTACTAATTTTTTTCTAGAATTTTTGGTTGGGCCAATTAATACTGTTTATTAGTTAAAGTTACCCCTATTTCAGGACTTGACTGGACTGACCTCTGTTTACTACGAACCATATTTCTCTCTGTGAAAAGTCTATATGACTATGAAGTTTATTTATTCAGAAACTAGACTCAATAAGGATTCCAAGAATATAAAATACACCACCTAATTATTTTTATACAATTTATGATAAATTTCTAAAGTTGGAACAGGGAATCCAGAAATCGCTCTGGCCCTGTTTCACTAAAATTCAAATATCTTATAACATATAATGCCTTTACTTGTTTCATTTGTTTTATATGAAACTAGACATACTAGGCTTCAATGTCATATTTAATCCATCACCAAATTCAATTTATATGATTTTTAGTAAATTTTCAAACTCATGTCAGTGTTGCTGCAATATTCTGGTTATGGCAAATTTCATCTTTTCACGAGTTTTTATGATCTAGATAACATATTAAACTTCCATGACATCAAACATGATCTAACTTAGCATTTTCCATGACTTATCATTATTAAGCATTTTCTCAACCAAATCATGGCCATATCACAAAATTATTTACACAAAATAGGTGTATTGCTATACATGCCATACTTAAGTTTTACAAGCCATTTACCAAAAAGAGTCCTTCGGATAGTGTGATCGAACCTTCGACCTGTCCCGATTCCTAAGCCGGCTTGTTCAAAACTACAGTGAATGAAAAGGAGGGAGTAAGCATAAATGCTTAGTAAGTCATATGCAAATAACAAGTAACATAACAATACAATTATACCAAACAACCTTAGCATGGTATCACCAAAACATATATCACATTTCTAAACATCATTAATCATCTTACCACCTTATCATTGTTGTATCTATTTTCAACCCGAAGGTTAAGTACATACCTGTTCAAAGTGTCCATTTCACAATACTTACCAAAACGTCACCTGCATCTTAAGTGTTCTTCCATTTCACTAGAAATTTTACCCATTAAACACATCGGAATATAACTCGGATACATGGATAATTTGCACATAAGTGCCATATTTGTAGCCAAGCTACCATGTAACCCGCCCATAAGCGAACTCGGACTCAAGCGTTCGCATCCATAAGTGAACTCGGACTCAACTCAACGAGCTCGGGCGTTCGCATCCATAAGTGAACTCGGACTCAACTCAACGAGTTCGGACATTTCACATCCATAAGTGAACTTGGACTCAACTCAACGAGTTCGGATGTTCAACCATCCTAGTGACATGTCACTTGTATCCTAATCTATTCCTAAGGTTCAAACGGGATTTTCCTTGAACACATCTCCTTGCCATCTTCCGTAAAATACCGAAACCAATACTCGGTAGCACTTTATATTTAACAAATAATACACTTAATTTGCATTTTATTCGAAAATAACCACAAAGCATATATTTCATGATAAAAATCAGCATATCATATATTTAACATCAATAACTTAAAAATAACAATTATGCTACCTTATTTACACATGAACTTACCTCGGTACAAAATTTTTAACAATCGAGCCTATTCCTCGTAAACTTTGTTTTTCCCTCGATCACGACTTGAATCTCGTTTCTCTTGATCTATAATACCAAATTAATCTTATTTAATACATACATTCATTAAAACAGTCCTTAATACGAACTTTGGCAAAATTACCATTTTACCCTTAAACTTTTGCATAATTACACTTTTGCCCCTAGGCTCGGGAATTAAACTTCATCCCTTATTATCATGTTTTATGACATTCTGATCATTTTTCCCTTCTATGGCAACATCAAATTCTCACTCTAACATGTATTTATGACTACTAAATATTTTTACCAATTAAGCCTTTTTACTCATTTTTACTCAAAACCGAGTAGCACAAGTTGTCTAACAAAATTTAAAACCTTATATTCTGTCATAAAACATCAAAATACACAAATTTCACCTATGGGTATTTTTCCAAATATGAACCATAGGTTGAATTATTGTTAACATAAGCCAAATCGAGCTACCGGGATTTCAAAAACATAAAAATCATTAAAAACGGGGCTTGAAATCACTTACTATATGAAGTTTGAAAGTTGAAGAAACCCCAGCTATGAAGGAGAGCAAAAATTGGCAGAACAATATGGAGAAGATGATCATTTTGAGTTATTTTTCCTATTTTTATTTCATTTAATATCCAAATGACCAAAATGCCCTTACTACTAAACTTTCCAAAAATTCCTTCCATGTCCTAATTTTGTCCATGAACTTAAAATTGGTCAAATTACCATTTAAGACCTCCTAATTAATATTTCAAAGCAATTTCATACTAAAAACTTCTAGAATACAAGTTTTGCAACTTATTCGATTTAGTCCCTAACTTTAAATTAAACTCGTTATGCCAAAAAATTCTTCACGAAATTTTCACACAATTATGCAATCATATCATAAACCTCAAAATAATTATAAAATAATTATTTTTTTCTCGGATTTGTGGTCACGAAACCACAATTCCGATTAGGCCTTAATTCGGGATATTACAAAGTCATTTTGCCCATGAACTCTTGGGTACTACTCTTTTTTGGTCAGGGTACCACACCTGATTTAGTGGAACTCAAAATTTTGTTTTTCATTTTTAAAAAATAATTTGAAGTTAGATTTCTTAAAAAACTATTTAACCAAATTTAATTTAGGGAAAATTTATTATACCAAAACATTAAAAAATCAAATTTAACAATAAATTTGATAATTCGTATTCATATCATATTTTTATATTTTCTTTTATCATAATTATATTATATATATAGTTTTGACAATTTAATAATTTATACAAAATTTATATTAATATCATGTTGGTGTTGTGTTTTATATTATATTATATTATATTATTATTATTATTATTATTATTATTATTATTATTATCTCATAACCATTATTATCAAATCTATATCATAAATATTAAAAAAAATATCTATTGAACCCCATGTGATGACCTGATGGTCAAGAGTGTTCACTACTCTAGATGTGGTCTAGGTTCGAGTCGTGCTAGTCGTGTTTGTTATTCGGTTTTATCCTCGTTATTATAATTCACCAAAAAAATGTATTAATTCAAAATAATAATATATTTAACAAAAAAATCTAAAATATTAAATTAAATAATCATCAACCAATATTTATTGTATCAATTAATTTAATAATTAAAAAGATTACCCACCTAAACATATGTCATCTAAACTCAAAGTTTCACATATGTTCAAATGAATGTGTTCAAATTGCTTTAAAAATTCAATTTTGAGAATTAATTTATTAATTTAATTCTAAATCAATTTTTTAAGTTTTAATAGAAATAATACACATTCGAATAACTATTATTATAAACAATCATTATTAAAATATAACCAAATCAATAAAGTATAAATAGAATTCACAAATTATTTACATAAGATGGGAACTCGAACCTAATAACTCAAAATTCTCACAAAATTTTTTTGGTGAATTACAAAAGGAGAGTAAAACTTTAACAATAACACGATTCGAACCTAAGCCACACCTAAGGCAATAAACACCCTAACCATCAGGTCAACACATGAGGTTCAACATTATCATTAATCCAACTAAAAAAAATTCTTAAAAGAAAATACTATCATTAATAGGAACTATTAATAATAATACAAAAACATGACACATAGTATAAATGATAAATAAGTCATTACAAATTGATGCACAAATATCATGTCTGCAAAATAATCCCTAAAGAGTATAAAAATAATATTACAGTAATCGCAACACTAAAAGAATTCAGAAACATAAGAGTGATGCATTATCTTGATTAAACCGCTGAAAATTGCATTCTAACCCCACCATCATCAGACCAACCATTGCCAAGAGCCCTAAGAGACCCACAATATCAGTGATGCACAAAATGTCAAGTCGTGGATGACTTATCTTCCTCCTCCTCCTCGTCATCTCGAACTCTAATTTTACAAACACTATTATTTACCATCAGAAACAACTAACCTAAACATTAAATAAAAAAAGTCAACATAGAGGCCAACCCTTTAAAGACAAACTTGTTGAACAAAAATGTGCCTACTTAGGTTATTAGACATTGAAATTATCAATTGAAGGACCCCCATTGCTCACCTGCCCTAATTCCCTACAACATTATCTTCCAATTAATTATTATATGAAATTACTTTATTATTAAGACTTCCAAATAAAGGACATCAATTTCAAAGGTTAATGTGACAATGGGTCTTTGTTTCATCAAAGCAAAACGACAAGTGTGAAACAATTACAACAAGTCAAATATGGAGTTGAGCAAATCATTTTTTGTCTTAAAAAATAATATTTTTAATTTTCTTAACTGAAATTCACCAAATTCTAAGGTCTTTATTGAAAAATATATTTATTTTCCATTTTTGTTAAATTTGATAATTTTAAATACGATATATAAAAAATTAGTTTTTAGGTTAATATTTGATATTATCGATTTTTTTTTAATTTCATAAACAAAGTTCAATTGCTTATCATTTTAATATAGAAAATTACTTAATACATCGTCAGTTGAGTTTTTTAAACTCCAAAAACGAGTTGAAGGTAATACTTGTCACACTCTCAATTATAAATTTTGATCATATTTGCACTTTTTGAGATAATACCTAGAATAACCCATAGCCCCTCCCTAACTCATAAATAGGAGGATAATGCGCTTCAGCGCACTCGAACCTACGTCTTTTTGCATTGACAACAATACTCATACTAATTGAGTTAATACTCAATCGACAATTCGCTTGTGAATTCTTAAAACTTCATATTCATATATAAAGTTTTAATCAGTTTTATTGTATTTTTATTCACAAGATAAATACAAAAGAAAAAAAGCATGGGATATGACATATATAACTCAACATTGAGTGAAAGATTGCAACTCTTTAATATATGGTCAGTCCAAAATGTTGTCTTTAGAAAACTTATAATTTCAGCCATTAAAAAAAAAAAAGACTAGTAGTTGTTATGCATTGACAAAAGAAACCTATCATGAATAAATCAAACTAAAATAATAAAAAAATAGATATTAATTCAACACTTTCAGATTTTGGTAATCAAAATTCGGCACGTGAAATAATGAGTTGGATTAAATTATAAATTTTGATTATATCCGGTTTTTTTGACATAATGTTTAGAACTATTTATACTCTCTCTCAATATATAATTAGGAGGATAATGTGTTTTAGCGCACTCAATGCCCATACCAATCGAGCTAAAACTCAATCGACAAAAAATTGAATTTAATTGGTAAAATTTTTTTATTGATTCGAATATATTAAAATATTAATAGCCGTATATACAATTTATTTTATAATTTGAATAAAATAATTGTTTATTAATTAAATAATCTTATATCTAATTCTATCCACGAACCATTCTAATTTTCTTGTGGCCAAATTGAGTTCAAACATAAGGCCTTTTTTTATTCGGCTCAATTTGTACGGATCGATGATTGCTTTCAACTTGAAGAAGGAAAATATATTTGATTATAACCTAATTGTTTGATTATTAATTAATTAATTGCCAATTGTTAGTATAAAATATGATTAATAAGGTTTTATTAATTTAATATTTATTAAAAAGTTATTGGACTATTCTGTCATATAGTCTTCTTTATTCGCACCACCTGTCCCGATCAAAAACTCTCATTTTCCTTCTTACAATTCAGTTTTTTTTCTTGAAACAACTTTTAACGTCACGAATCTGTGAATCAAAGTTCAAAAAAATTTCGTCTTCAATCTCCGACACTAATCGTTAGATGGACTTAAATAAAAGATATGTTTTTGTACTTATTGATAGGTACTTTGATCCATTGTACCAATCGTCAAATCATCACATGGAGCTAACTAGCCAGACTTGTTAAAAATAAAATAAAATAATAGTCCAGTAACTTAAATGAAAACTTTTGAATAATTTAATTTAGTGATCAAAATGTGAACTTATTAATAATTTAATGAAATTCGGTGAAATTTACCCTTTTTTTTTTTTTTTTCCTAGTTCTCTAATTCAACTTAAGCCTTTTCATATTTTCAGCTTTTCACATTCGAAGTCTGTATTTGGTACTTGCATTATTTCTATTTTTTAAATATTTATTTATTGTCTTTAAAAAAAATTATCTTATCTTGAAAGTAGCTTGAAAATTTCAATAATTATGATAAAATTATTAAACGGAGATATCGATTCACGATTAGACCGTCTTGTTTCATATTTTATTCATATAGATCATATAAGTCATATTTAGCATTAAGTTAAAATTTATAACTATTTGCTTTATGTAAAAAAATCAGATGTTGGAAAATATATATATATATATATATATGCAGTATTTTTAGATCAAGATGATAAAAATATTGGACCGATTCGAAAATTTATATGCATAGCAAGTATAATTATATCAATAAATTCAACAATTTGATCATTAAAGTATTAATCGTATAAAATTATATAATTTTACACCGATATAACCCGATTATTAATTATCTTCTTAAAATTTGAAATTTTCACATAAAAATGATGAATATGTATTTTTTAGAAAATATTTTTCTTTCCAGGTTGAATTTTGATTTGTTATTTTTTAGATATGATACGAGTTGAATCAGTGATTGATAATTTCAAAGCCACGTCCAAATTATTCATGGTTGTTTCAATCAATACAGATCGATTGATCCGAGTTAAAAATTAGTTAAATTGGTTGAATAAATTTTTTAATCAAATCATATAAACCGACCGGACTGACCTTGAAATCACTGTAAGCGTAATTACTAATGAGAATAAATTTAGAAAAAGTCCGTACATAATTTATGTAAGATGAAACATAAATTTAAGCAACACAATATCTTAAGGTCTCAATTTCACCAATACCGTTAGTTGTTAGATTTTGATTTTTTTTAAATATATCTATATTGTAATAATAAAATATTTTAACTAATTTGGTGTTACGAATCAATTTAATATGTACTCAATTGAAAAATTACAAAATTTCTAAAATTAAATACGAAAAAATGTTATAAACCCGCTTCTTACCTTATAGTTTTCTCCAGGGTTGATGTAGTTGAGGAGGACGGGCCTCTAGAACAGATTGGATCGAGAATAAATCGATACACCTGTTTGAAGAAAGTGATTAAATCAAATAACCTATAAATCGGTATAGATTGAATGATCACGATTTTTAATAAATTTTGAATAATTAATTTAATCACCTAAAAATTATTGAGTTTTGTTCAAAATTATTATATAATTTCACCTACAGAGTGGATTTTAAATTTCAAGTTAACTTAAAAATAAAATAAAATTGATATCAAAACTTAATCCAAGGTTAATTAATAAAACTTCTATTGAAAAATAAATCTGAAATAAAAATATATATAATGATAATGATATTTTTGTCTTTCACCATTATAAAGGGCCTAAATGAAAAAAAATTACTTTAGGGGGGCTTGGGAGCCTTGCCAGCCCCCTAGATCCGCTCATACTAAATTACTTATAATTTTAATGTTTAAAAAAATTTATTGAACTTAAGACACTAAATTCGTAAATTTAATTTTATCATCCTATATCGTAAATACGTCATATTGATCATATTTGTTTTTTTTACAAAATATCTAAAACTACTTATAGCCCATTCCTAACCCATAAATAAGAAAATAATGCGCTTCAGCGCATCCGAACCCACGTCCTCCTGCATTGACAATAATTTCTATACCAATTGAATTAAGACTTAATCGACCTATGATATTCTAATATTTATTTAAAAAATTTTGAATTCAAATTATATATATATATATATATATATATATCAAAATCATGCAATAATGGATAGAACAAATGGTTCAATCAATTCAATAATATAAGATTAAGATAGTTTGTAGATAAGGTGTTATAGTGTGAATTAAGTGTAAAATTAAGAAAAAAAATTGCTATTACTTTATTGTATTGTGGGGACAAAATGAAAATTTATTGCCATTCCTTGACTTGCAATTTTCACCAACTCGCTATGATTACGCCATAAACTCTCACATATTTAAGTATAATTTAATCAATCTTTTTCGGGTTTAAAAAATTTGCGATAAGTTTCTGTATAGATTTCAAAATTCAGATTTAATTTCTAAAATATTTTTTTTGAAGAACTGTTATTCTTTTTAGGTATTTTTGAAAAAAAATTATTCGGTGAGTATGTAATTAAGAAAACGACCTTATTAAAATTTAACAGTATTAAATGTATAGTTTTTTTTTGGGTTAAAATTTGTCATTAATATATTGATGCAATTATTCCAACTTATTGGAAGCAAAACATTACCAACTAAATATGCATCTTTGATAATAAATAAATTTTAAAATAAATTGTTAACATTATTAATGATTGGATTAAAATTTTAAATTAAAATTATAAGAGAATTTAATTTTTAATTTTTTAATCATATTTTCTCTTTTGACACAATAATTAGAATTACTCATAGCCTTTCCTTAACCAATAAATAGGAGAATAATGCGCTTCAGCGTACTCGAATTCACGTCTTCTTACATTGGCATCAATATTCATACCAATCGAATCAAGACTCAATCAAGAAATTTTTAATTTTAATTACCCATCATTAAGAATGTTTTGGAAGAAATTTACCAGATTAATCCCAATTTTTTAAATGATGAAATCGAAATTAATATATAATAAATTTATATTTTAATCTTTCAATAACTGTTTCCTCGTAAATTTTTTTTCTATGTTTACCCTTACTCCTACTAAACGAAACATAAATTTTATTTTATCCTAAATCTTTTAATATTTTTTTAAACAATCTCATTACAAATTTTGATCATATCTACTCTTTCAGACACAATGTCTAGAACTATCTATAGCCTCACATCAACTTATAAATAACAGGATAATACACTTCAACGTGCTCGTACTTACGTCCTCTTTCATTGATAATAATACCTATACTAATCGAGCTAAGAGTCAATTTACTAAATTTTTTAATTTTTAATTACCCTTCATTAAGAATGTTTTTGAAGAATTTACACACATTAATCCAATAATACCCCCCTCCCCCAAAAAAATCCCCGACATAGAGCTGTTAATCTAACGTTCAAATTTAGAGCAAAACAAAACAAAAAAAAAAGCTTAAGCAAATAATTTCACGTTTTTTCAGAAACATTATAATTGCTAAAATACCCCCATCCATATAAAGACAAAAATGAACATCTTCTAATCACCGTCCGATTTGCTAAATATCATTATCACAACACGCGTACGGTCCTGATGCTATATCCATATCTAATCTAAATCTAAGATTAAAGAAAGAAAAAAAACACAAAAAAACGGTCGAGTTGGTGGGTGTCGTTGGATTAAATTTCTAACCCACTTTTCACCATTTTCAATCCCCCACTTACCCCACCTTTCCCCCCTATAAAACAGCGTTCAAATCCTCAAAATATTCATTTCTTCGATAAATTTTCATCTCTGTTTTGTTCCAAGCTCTGGGTTATGGCTTCCCAGGCGTTTTATCTTCTTGTTTCAATCATTGTTCTCTTATCCGCCATTGTTGTCTCAGGTATGAACTTTAAAAGCTTCAAAAAAGGAAGCTCCTTTCTTTTCTTTTCTCAATGTTTGAATACAAACCTGATGAGTCGAGTTCGTGTTTTCCGAAATTTTAAAATTTCAGTGGTAACGAAATGTGAAAACTCAATAACAATTGTTCGTAGACTAGAATTTACCTTCGAAAAAGTATAGGGATTAAATTTGTAACTTTTGTAAAGTATAAGGACTAATAGCAGAATTTAACCTTTTTTATTACAGGTTCGGGTTCGGTCGGGATTAACTACGGTCGTGTAGCAAACAACTTACCGTCACCGGAAAAAGTCGTGGAACTATTGAAATCACAAGGAATAAACAAAGTGAAGCTTTACGACACCGACGCGACGGTTTTGACGGCGTTAGCGGATTCCGGTATAACCGTGGTCGTCGCACTTCCTAATGAACTACTTTCATCCACCGCTGCTGATCAGTCGTTTGCAGACAACTGGGTTGAAGCAAACATAACAAAGTTTTACCCAAAGACAAAAATCGAAGCCATAGCTGTCGGTAACGAAGTGTTTGTCGATCCGGCCAACACGACCAAATACCTTGTACCGGCGATGAAGAACATCCACGCTTCGTTAGTTAAATCCAAGCTTGATTCCGCCATTAAAATCTCTTCTCCGATAGCTTTCAGTGCTTTAAAAACCTCGTATCCTTCGTCGGCCGGTTCGTTTAAGCCGGAATTGATTGAACCGGTGATTAAACCCATGTTGGATTTTTTGAAACAAACCGGGTCTTACTTAATGGTTAATGCGTACCCGTTTTTTGCTTATTCGGCTAATTCGGATCAGATCTCACTTGATTATGCTTTGTTTAAGGCTAACCCGGGTGTAGTAGATTCGGGTAACGGGTTGAAATATTCTAGCCTTTTGGAAGCTCAAATCGACGCCGTTTTTGCAGCTATGTCGGCTATTAAATACGACGACGTAAAGATGGTTGTGACCGAAACGGGTTGGCCTTCAATGGGCGATGAAGATGAAATAGGTGCTAATGAATCCAATGCGGCGTCGTATAATGGTAATTTAGTACGGAAAGTTTTGACCGGTAATGGGACCCCTTTAAGACCTCAAGACCCACTTAACGTTTATTTATTTGCTTTATTTAATGAGAATCAAAAACCCGGTCCAACTTCCGAAAGGAATTACGGTTTATTTTACCCTAATGAACAAAAAGTATATAACATACCATTAACCAAAGAGGAGGCGAAAACCGGTGAGTCAACGCCGGTCAACAGCAACACGAGTCAGGTTCCGGTAGCCGGAGAAGTATCGAAGGCGAAAGTAGGTCAGACATGGTGCGTTGCAAACGGGAAAGCCGATGAGAAGAAGTTACAAGCGGCGTTGGATTATGCTTGCGGAGAGGGTAAGGCTGATTGTAGCCCTATTCAACCTGGCGCGACGTGTTATAATCCAAACACACTCGAAGCACATGCTTCGTACGCTTTCAATAGCTATTATCAGAAGAACACACGTGCGACTGGCACATGCGAGTTCGGTGGTGCGGCTTATGTGGTCTCCCAACGTCCTAGTATGTTATTCTTTTCCCCTCGTAATTTCTTCTAATTCGATTCCACCCTTAAATGCCTCTAATTTTTTTTTATTTTTTTTTTAATTGCAGCATATGGGAATTGTGAGTTTCCAACAGGGCATTGAAGTGGAGAAACAAAGGGGAAAAGATTTGGTGAATTTTTTTTTGCAATTTTTTCTTCTTTGCATCTAATATTAATTAATTATTAATTTATTATTATATATAAGGGATAGGTGGAGTTGTTATTAGTAGATTGTTGATTTTACTATATAATTTGTCTGTCCTATTTGTATATTTGTTACAATATTCATATGGGAAAGATAATGTTTAGCTTTTATTTAAGTCACTTAATTATTGAAGTGCTATTTACTGAGCTCCAACTAAAGATTTAAACCTATATCAATATTATTAAATAGGGTAATTATAAATCTCGACTAAAATGATATTATTTGAAGGTAATATTATTAAAAGTGATAACTACGAATTCTTATTAGATTTAAGATAACAATGGATGATAAATAGATTATAAGCCTTCAATTATAGACTTAAACTTGAACCGCTCAACTTTTGCATTGTTCGTTGGTCTAAATGTTGAGCCATTTCAATGGTTAAATGATTCTTCCAGTCTCCAAGCTTCCCTTTTCGAAAGAAAATGTTATTTTCAAACCCCAAATTTCCTTGCCTTTCACAATGTTTCCCGGTTTTATTTACTTCCAAGCCACTTAAATTCTCGAAACTGCACATCTGTACAATGTTTTCAGGCACCCCTTGTTGTTGTTCCTCTGGCGAGAAAGGATAACCCATAAACTTTGCTGTTTTCTTAAGATACAAAACAGTATCTTCAACCGGTTCTTCATATTTCAAGAACATTAACTTGTCTGAATGTTCCAAACTTGCTTTCCAATACCCCAAAACATGGTCCCAATAAGGCCCATACAGACTTACACCTTCATAAAATAACTCGGAACGCTTCATCAAGTTGAATAGGTTGAGTATTTTGGGATTTGCAGTACCCTGCAAAGAAATGATACCATGAAACAAATGTATCTTTGGGGTCCCTGCAAATGTAAATATGTTTACAACCAGAATCAATTATAGATCTGGGAAATAAGGAATAAGGAAGATGAGTGGCTAAAAGAGGAATTCCAAGATGTCGATTAGTGGAAAACTGGGCATGATCAAACTCCATGAAAGGCACAACATCATGAGGCATCTTGGAAAGTAAAGGGGTGGTGGAATCATTGTATGAAGTTCTTGTAATTGTGGCGAAAGTGAGGGATTTTAACCAGGCTGTGCCTGTTCTTGGAGAGCTACAAAGGATGATATCAGTGGGTTGAGCCTGAAATTGTTGTTGAGCCTACAACGCTCCTTGTAGAAAAGGCGAAGCGAACCAAAAACCTTGATATTGATACTGATCTTCAGGAAAACCCAAACATTTCTTTTTAGGGAGAGTAGATATCATCTCTTTGAAAGTTTTTTGAAGCACATCTCTACTTTGGGATTCCATGAGGGACAGGCTAATGAGTGCAAATACTATGATGTCTTTGTAAGTAGGCTGCCACTCTTTCTTTTTCTTTAATGAGGCAATGGGATGGGATGATAATTTTTAATAGGGTAAACTACAAAAATAGTCACTTTTCTTTGCTCAAGTTATATTTTAGTCACTTATGTTTGAAATGTTACGTTTTAGTCACTTATGTTATTATTTTCTTATGAAGTGATCACTCTTCTGTTAAGTTTCGTTATCTCCCTAATGGTAATCCTACGTGGCAATCCAACTAGATTTTAAGTGCCAACTTGAATTTCCTAATGGGATGAGAATAGATTTTTTATTAAATAAATTTAATTAATTAAAGAAATTTAAACCTTAAATCTTAGTTAAAAAACTGTTCATCTCCCCCATTTTTTTAGTTTTCTTTTTCAATTGACTAAAAAAGCTATTATCATCAGAATTTTTTATTCAGGTACAAAAACAAAAGAGGATTCAATAGAGGGTCTAAGTATGTCTTCTTCATTGACAAATTTATATTCTAAGACTTAAAATGAAGTGGTTGTCGACAAATAAGAAGATGGTAATCATTTTCGTTCCTAATCATTGTATTTTCCAATTCTTTACGTTCTTGAATAACTGGTTTTTCAATCTGATTTTTTCTGATCTGAATCGGCTTGTTTGTTCACAATCCCTTTGTGAGTATCTCTTTTTTCTTATCTGAAATTCTTTTAGTTGTTAATATTCATATCAAGAATTTTAATTTAGGGTTTCCATTAAATAATAAAAAATCTAATTTTTTGTTTTTCAGTATTGAATAAAAGAGATAGAGGAGTGCAAAGAAGACATACCCGAACCCTCCATTGTATCCATCTTTATGAAGCAGTCAATTTGATTTCAACTATTTTGATCTTAATAATAGTTTTTCTAGTCAAATAAAATAGGTGGCATCTAAAATCTATTTTCATCCCATTTAAGAATCCAGCTTGGCATCTAAAATCTAATTGGACTGTCACGTAGGATCACCGTTAGAGAGATAACGGAACTGAACAGTAAAGTGATCACTTTGTAACAAAATAGTAACATAAGTGACTAAAATATAACTTGAGGCAAATAAATGTGACTGTTTTTAAAATTACCCTTTTTAATATATAAATAAATACTAAAATAAAAATATAAAGAAAAAGAAAAACATCATTATCTCAATTTTTTAAATTGCACAGTGTTAAGGACCTGAAGACAGGGCGCAGAGTTGGTGCACCCATCCATTGTAGTGCACACTCGCGTCACCTTCCACTTAGATAGTAGGGCATATTACGATGCTGAATTTCTAAAATTATTGATGGAAATAGACCACCCTAAAAATAATTTTTAGTATGGACCAAAAATTTAAAAATACATTAATAGACGTGTTTTAAGTTAAATTTTTAATAAAGGTCATTTTTAAAATATATAAAAATAAACTATTTTTTAATTTTACGAGACTCAAAGTGTCAATACTTTCTTTTAAATTTTTAGTGCTACTAATTAATATGAAAAATAAAACTTACAGAACAGATTTTTATATAAACCTAAAGTCTCAGTTTTTTTTTTAAGCAATGTGGGATGTGAAATATACGTATATATAAACTCATGAATATGTTTGCATGTTGTTCCTAGAAATGTGGGATTCCATCATGTTTTAACTAACAATATAAGATTAAATACTACATTATATTTTACTTTTTTTACAAAATAATTTCTATTTTTAATATTTTGTTAACATTTTCTCATATTGTAAAATTATCTTTTGAGATGTTTAATCTTGTTGCATTTTAGAATTGTTTAGTACTCAGATAGTATATTCTTTTGTAATTTTAAAAATTGATATCTCTTTTAAAAGTTTTTAGGATTAAAAAATTAATGAGTATAATAAATATTTAAAATTATTTTTATTACTTAATTATAAAATATTATAAAATAGTCATTTAAGTATGTTTTTTGAATGATCTGTTTATGAAAAATTACAAAATTGTCATTCAATTATTCAAATTTGTCTTCTTCTTCTTCTTCTTTTTGCTACATACCTCAAAATTCAAGATAATTGGGTGACCAAAAAAAAAAGAAAAACTAATATTTGAGTGATCATTTTGTAAGTTTTATAATTCAATGGTAAAAAATCATAGTTAAGTGAGTACTAATGTAATTTAATCTAGATATAAAAATATAAAAATAATTATTATATTTTATGTATAACTTCTAAATTGAAATTGTTTTGTAAAAAATATAAAATATAGTGTAGCATTATGTTGTTAGTTAAAAAAAAAAAAAAGAAGAAATCTCACATTGTCTAGGAACGAGCTGTAAACTTATTCATGAATCTATATAAACACATATCTTACATCCCCCATTGTTTAAGAAAACAAGGAAAATGAGATTTTGGGTCTACATAAAGATCTGTTTTGTAAGTTTTATTTTCATATTAATTGATGGTGCACACACAAAAAAAATTGGTATTGCCACTTTGGGTATTTATATGGACTTATTATTGTAAATTTTTTAAAAATTGTACCCACATTAGTGTGCTTTTGCTTGACACGAGGAAAAACGTGTATTCGTCAACGTGTTTTTGGGTTTTCAATCCATACCTGCAATTATTTTTAAAAACAACCCATTTCCATAAATAATTTAGAAAAACGACCTTTATTGGTACTATGCCCCATATAGTTTTGCCAATTTCATTTGAAGCCCTTGCGAATATAAGAGTTTATTTTTTATATTATAATATAGGGATGAGCTCAATTAGTTGTACCTGTCAGGTAGGCTCAACTAGTTGTGCCTTTTTGGTAGGACGGCTTAAAATTTCCCCTATATATTCTCCCGAAAATCATGAGTAACATACAAAAAATTAATAGACACAAAATTTAGCAGAAGTAAGAAGAGAGGGAGAAGAAGGAAAGAAAGGAAAACAAGAAGAAGGATAAGGTACTTTAGTTTATTTATTTTTAAATAGAATGTAGAATTTTGTTAGAAATTTTATTATTTAAAGTTATTTTGTTAGATTAATAATTTTGTTAGCTTCTTAATGAAAAATTTTGCATAAAAAATTTTATGTAACTTTTTTGCTATTTGAAACTATTTTGAGAATTTTGAAATTTTTTTAATAGATCTAGTATTGAATATAGAGAATCAGTTTTTCGTATGCGTTTATTTCGATTGAGAAATTTTGACAACAAGCATGGGATATATATTTGAATGTCGCAAACAAGTAGCAATGAGATTTAATAGAAATATCTCGTTTGATGATATGAAGGAAAAAATTAGTGAAAAATTTATAAACGTTATGGAAGAAGGATCACAAAACTTTTCTACAAGTTTCCAATTTTGACGGATCCCATAAAATTCACTGAAATGAAACTTGTAGACGATGAAGACGTGGAGACAATGGTCGCTCTTTATTGTGGGACTCAGAGCAACCAAAATGCACCGATTCAGTTATTTGCTGAGTTAGCTGGTGTGGAGGCAACTGAAGATCCAACTCTTAGGTGAAGAAGATGGACATCAAGAACCGTGTATGGTGGTTCTGATATCATACGTTAATAGTAAATCAACTATAAATGGGATCGATATTGATCTTAATGTTGCACCCGAGACTGATGTGGTTGGTGATGATATATACCATAGTAGTGATCCTTCTGATCATGAAGTTGATATTGATAGTGATTCCGACGTGGACGAGGTCGCGAATGATATTGACGATGAAGGTGTGAACGAGGATGGAAACATTAATGCGTCTTCAATCGGGAACTAGATTCGTCGTATTGTGATACACAATAATCCTGGGACACACATGTCTAGGATAGACCCCAATGCGGCACATGCAGCTGAGTTCTCGGAGTACCCTGAAATACTACTTGCTCACCGGATGGCTGTATATTCTGATTTTGAGGAGTTGCTCGTGGACCAGAGATTCGAAAGTAAGGAAAAGTGCGTATTTGCCATTGAGCGGTATAATATAAATATATCAATAGACTACAAAGTCATCGAGTCTAAACTGACACTATATATTGGAGAGTGTTAGAAGTCGGCGGAAGGCTGCAATTGGCAGATACGAGCTGTATTTATCCAGAAGTCTCAGATGTGGGAGATACAAAAATTTGTTGGGCCTCGCACATGTACTTCAACACGTATGATAGAAGATCATCGAAAACTTGATTCTAAAACTATTTGTACATGCATCATGCCAATAGTTGAAGACATGTCGACCATTAGAGCTTCGGTACTGATTACCGAAATACAGGCACGATTCCAGTATCTAGTATCATACCGAAAGGTATGGATAGCTAAACAGATGGCAATAAAGCAATTGTACGGAGATTTCGATTCATCGTGCAATGAGTTGCAAGGATGGATTGCCACTATGATGGAGTACGTACCTGGGACTGTCATTAAGTTGCAGACGCGACCTTATTACGGTCCGGATGAGCAAATACAATCGAGAAAAAGAATTTTTCGACGGATGTTTTGGATGTTTGATCAATGTGTGTGTGCATTTCCCCACTGCAAGCCGTTTGTGGAAGTAGATGAGACATGGCTATACGGTAAATATACATAGATCTTACTTATTGTAATTGCTCAATACGGGAACAGGAACATGCTCCCGATTGCGTTTGCTATCATAGATAAGAACATGAAGTCTTGGGAATTCTTTCTTACAAATCTGTAGAGGTATGCTATTAGTAATGATAATATTTGCATTATCTCCGATAGAGAAAAATGATTAATTGCTGCCATTAGACTTTCTGGTGTGCCATGAAGATCCGTTTATTGCATACGACACATCGCGGCTAATTTTCATTGAGATTATAAGAATGCAGACTAGAAGAGACAAGTTGTTAAAATGGGTAAAGAATAACCTTATCCTTTCAATATATAACCTAATTTTTTATGGCGAGACTGTAACTTATATTTTCTTAATACATACACAGCGTATGAGCAAGAACCACACATTTTTCGGGAGAGGATGACTCGACTTGAGAGTGACATGGAAGGTCAGAGGAACACATCTTTCTGACAATGGTTGGGTACCATGGAGCCGTGGCAATAGCCTTAAAGTTTTGACAAAGACTTTCGTTACGGTTAAATGACCACAAACTTGGTGGAGGGAATCAATGTTGTGTTATTGAAAACGCGACATTTTCTTATTTCATCTGTCTTCTCAGCTACATTTTACAGGTTGGCTACCTTGATGCCAAGAATGGGTCAACAACAACTCAACTAGATGGAGGCAGGATACGTGTTTGTCAAAGATGTCAAGGATGCAATGGTTGCAAACTATAGAATGGTGAAGTCGATAAATGTAAAAGTATATTCACAACGTAATAAAACGTTTCGCGTTAATGAGATCATCGGTCGTCGACATGGTATACCACCTAGGTATACCACCTAGGTCCTACAGAGTTGATCTCCAAAATAGAGGGTGCGATTGTAGGAGGTTCTAGACACTTCATTATCCTTGTGCACATGTCGTGGCAACTTGTGCTAAAGTCTCATTCAATGTAGATCAATTTATCGATGAAGTGTACACCCTTGAACACATGTTGCGTGTATGGGAGAATAAGTTTCCCGTGCTTCCTTACCTATTTACTTGAGAGGTTCCTCGGACGACCTTTGAGCTTATCCCAGACAAAGGGTTGCGTAGGAACCCGAAAGGTTGTCCGCAATCATCCAGAATTCGTAACGAAATGGACATTAGAGAGAAATCTGACGGGAAGCTGTATGAAGTATGCAGATTAACCGGCCATAATTGGAGTAAATGCCCGCTCCGAAACTACCATATTGGACAATTTTCACGATCGGATAGAAATTGAGATGTTGTCCATTACATGTTGTTCATTGCATGATGAAAGAAAAAAGTCCCGTCTCTTTAATTTTTAAGTATTTTAAAATTGATTGTTTTTAATACTCCTCTTTTTTTTTTTCTATTATGTACTTCAACCTAAGCAATTCCAAAATTCGCCCTCAAATTCATAAATAAAATGTCAAAAAAATTTCACAACATATTTTAATTAAACTTTTTAAATTTTATGCAAAACAATTTTTTTACTAAAATAATACATTACCTTATGCTCAACCCAAGACGTAATTTTTTTAAAAACAATTAAAGTGGAGTCGTTAACTTATGCTCGTGACCGCGTTCCCGTCGATGGGGAGCCCCAGCTGTAGTGCAACGTCCTCTAGAGTGATGGTCCACTCCCCGCATGAAAAATGAAATGTGTGGGTCTTCGGACGCCATCGCTCGACTAAAGTGAAAATCAAGTCCTATCGCAGAGCAAAAGTCCAGATCAATGCTGCTGATTCGAACTCGGCTAACTCCATGAATGGTATTAGGCGTTCATCTGGCTGAAACCCTACACTATTAACATGGCCTCTCAATACGCGATACGGACCTTGACATTATTATATTAACAAAATAGTTAATACAATATAATTTAATTCAACAAATAACATGACTATCAAATAAAAATTTCATTACCATCTCATTAATGGTACTTGATATGTGAATTTTATTATCAATCAACGAACCCATTTGTTTTAGATCTGCAATTAAAAAATAAATTTATTTATTTATTTCAAAAATACAATAAATTATTTCAAAATTTTAGAAACAAAACACAATAAATATCTCATAATTCCTATCATTTACCTACAATAAAAAAATTATGTTAGACTACAATAATAATATAATTAAAATAAATATAAACTATCTAAATATAAAAACATACTAATTACAAATAATAGAAATAGAAACATACCTAATTAGTTTCTTTCAAACAACCTATAAAATTATATAACAACAAATTTAATCAACATTTTAATAAATCAATAAAATTATCAAATAAATATATAATAATATAAAATTACATTATAAAAATATTACATTAAAAAATAACAAAACACTAAGCTATAAACACTAACACAAAATAACTATAATTTTTTTTTAAAAATACATTTCTAAAAAATCATAATACACTAAACCACTAAACACTAAAGATTTATATAACCTAATCATAAATTATTAAGAAAATAACTATAAATTTATTTTTTTAAAAATACATTACTAAAAAACCGTAATACCCTAAACCACTAAACACTAACAATTTGTAACCTAATCTCATAAATTATTAACAAAATAAATAACTATAACAAAATACAAAACACTAACAATTTATAACCTAATCATAAACTACTAAAAAATAACTATACAATTATTTTAAAAAAATTAAATTACTAAAACTCACAAAACACAACAATTTTATAATAAATTACTAACAAAATATTTAACAAAATAAGTTTACATTACTAAACTAAACACAACAATTTATAACATAATCCTAACTTACTAATAAATTAATTTTAAAATAATTACAAACACAAAATTTATAATATAGTCCTAAATTACTAACAATTTAATTTTAAAATAATTATAAATAATTTATAAATAATAACAAAAAATTTCACAACATCTTTTAATTAAACTCTTTTAAGTTTTATACAAAATAATTTTATTTACTAAAATAATACATTACTTTTTTTTTTTTCATTTCTTCTTCTTCTTCTTTTTGTCTTCTCTCCTCTCCTTTCTTTCTCTCTTTTGGTGGCCTACATGCTGCTGAAACACAAACTTGATTTTTAATTGGGGGGACCGCGGCTTATAAGGTCCCCCATTTTGATTTTTTTCTCCCACCCCATGACATGACTAATGCATGCATGAGGAAAAGAAAACAATTGGGGAGGGAGGGTGGTGGCACGGGCACGGAGTAGCTGACCGGAGCAGAGCAGCAGGCCATGAGCAGCAGTGTTGCGCATCATGTCGTGCCTATCTGACAGGCGCGACCTATTTCGAATATTTTTTATCCTTATAAATTTTTATTTTTATCTGTATATTAATATAAATTTTAAAAAATTAATAATATTTTATTAAATAATTTTTTTAATACAATTTAAAAAAATTTATAATTGTTTGCTGAATTGGAAAAATAGGGTGGTGTCGTTGGTGTGTCAAGTGACACGATAGGGATTATTTAAAATAATACATTCTCGTAAATAATTTTTCTCTAACCTATTTTTTAATTAATTATTTTATATTATTTTTGTAAAAATCTCAATTAACTTATGATATTAATTTAATCAAATACTTAATATATCAAAATAAATAAAAGTAAAATATCAATAGAGTTATATAAGCAATTACATATTAAAAATAAAATTAAAACACACACTTTGCTATTTTCTCTTTCATATATATATATATATTTAAAAATCACATTTATTAAATGTATTGTATGAATAATCATTAAAGTGACTTTTTCTGACCTCACTTATTCTTTATATATATATTTTCTAAGTTTCACAAATAAAAAATCATTACTTTTTGCGAAAGTTTGCTATCCGATTTTTTTATAAAATTAATTATTTAAATAATTTATTTTTTTTATAAAATAAGAAAATAACTCAAAATCTACTGTAAAAGTTGGTGAAATTAAAGTGTTTGGCGCTACTAACATGTCAAGTCAGTAATCTATATTAAAAATTTAATTTTTTAGTAGAGTTATATAGAATGGATCCACTTGTATAATATTAGAGAAATACTGTGATTTTTGAAAGTATAAGGAATTTAATTTTTTATCCTAACTCCTTTTTTTGTTGTGAGTGGGGATTTTTTATTTTACCGTTTACGTAGGGGTCAGGTGAGCACAACGACACCGGCCTGACGACTTGCACCGACATGACTGATCATTCACAGGTTCTATCTAATTTTCGATTTTCAAGCTTCTTTTCATTTGTTTCAATTAATTTAAAAATGTAATTAAATATTAATATAACTAGTGATTCCTGACACGTTAGTGACACCATTAAAAAGTTATATTTTTTTGTTGGTACAAAAATACTTGTTTCTTTTTTTTGGCTAATGCATACTGATATCGCCAATCATTCAGACAACACAAAAAAATTAATTTTTTTAAAAATCTAACCAATGACCTAATGATTGTTGCCAGGTGAGTGTAATATTATCGATTACTCAAGTGACACCGATTATCAACGGTTGCTTTTACCTCATTTTGTAAATAATGATTAAATTATCCCATATCTATAAATAATTATTTTTTATATTATTTAAGTAGAAAAATCCTCACATACTTTCACAATACCACTTATTAATTAGACGGAAAAGGATTGTATAAAATAATAACGCCACATCATTTGTACCCATTTCCAATAGTTTTATGCCGCATCAGCATTATCATCCTAAATTTCAGCATTTTAATTTAGATTTGATTTTTTTCAAGATGAAAATGCTGAAATTTAGGATGATAATACTGATGCGGCATAAAACTATTGGAAATTGGTACAAATGGCGTGGCGTTACTGTTTCATACAATCCTTTCTCTTAATTAGACAACGGATAAATAAATTTTCTAGTAAAAAAATTATAATTTCGGAATTGAATATACGAGTATTGAAATATTTGCACTGTGAAAAATAATTTTTGGAAAAAAAGCGTTAAAATAAATATAAAAATTACAACATTTAAGTAAATAAAACGTTTTTTTACATTATTTTAAAATTTTATAATGCATATTTATTTATGAAATTTTGTATATAGCTAATCAAGTCTTAACACGATCCTTGTAAATTAAATCACCATAGCTTCTTAAAATATTTAATGTGTTATTATAAATAGATATTCAAGATATCAATGGAAAAAATTTAAATTTTAGTTATTAATTTTTGTATTATGAGTAAGTTGTGGAATTAATTTATGTATTTTAATTTGATTATTTTTAATTTTATATGTTTCGAATTTTGAAATTTCAATTTTGACCCAAATGATAATTGTTAAATCGTTAAGTTGAATCTTGTTATTTCCAAAGCTAACAAAAAACTATTTTATTTTAGTTAATAGATGTAACGACCACCAACGGCAATTGGTAATGATGGCCAAGGAGAGCCTTGGGCCATTGCCCCCTCTCAAAATATTGAAAAATTTCATTTATTTTTTTAAAAGATTTCAATTAAGCTTTTTAAAAGTTACGTAAAATCATAATTTTTAAAAATTCTAACTAGACCCTAATTTTTTAAAAAAATTCATATTAAACTAGTTTTTTTGAAAATTCTAACTAGGTCCCTAAGTTAAAAAAAAATCCCATTATGCCTTTTTTTTAATTTAAACTAAACTCTCTTAAAATTTCTAGAATTTCTCATTAAACTCACAATATTTTTAAAAACCTTATTAAACTCCTATTATTTTGAAAATTTTAAGTAGCCTCCCAAAAAAAAATTAATCCCATGATCCGCAATTAATAGCTACTAAACTGAAATTTCAAAATTCAAGAAGTATAGAGACTAAAAATAATGTAATTGAAGAAAATCAACAACTTATGGATAATATGAGACTACTAATAAATTTAACTAATATAATTTGAGCTAAGACTAAAATTTCAAAATTCAAAAACACGTAGAAAAATGAACTAAGTTAAACTATAAGGATTAAATATGCAATTTACACATAATATGGGGGCTAAAATAAAATTGACCAAAATTATACCAATACACCTAAAAAGACACATTTTTTGTGTTTGTAGAATCATTTTATGAGAAATATTTGTTTAGGATAAAATTGTTAATTTTTGTGTAATGATGATGACATGGCACAAAATTATTGGTCAATTAGTAAGTTCATCTTATCTCTTAAGAGACACAACCCACAAGTGGATCCCTATTTATTATTAACAGGTTTGGTTCAACAGAAAAATAGTCATTGAATTATTTAAAAATTTTTATTTAAATTATTAAATTATTTAAAAGTTTTATTTATTTAAGTCATTTAATTGATAAAATTCTACCAACAAGCTCTAACTAAAGATTTAAGAAATAATCATTTAACTGATAAGATTCTACTAACGAGCTTCAACTAAAGATTGGAAGAATAGTACAATAAATCAATACCCATCAATATTACTAAATGGGATAATTACAAATCTTGATCAAGATGACCTTATTTGAAGATAATATTATTAAAAGGTATAATTACCAACTCTGATCTCTGATAAATAGATTGTGGACCTTCAGTTAGACACTTAAACCTGAACCGCGAAACTTTTGCAGTGTTCGTTGGTCTAAACGTCGAGCCATTTCAGTTGTCAAATAATTCTTCCAGTCTCCAACCTTCCCTTTCCGGAAGAAAATGTTATTTTCCATCTCCAAATCTCCTTGCCCGTCACGATGTTTCCCAGTTTTATTTACTTCCAAGCCATTTAAATTCTCGAAACTGCACAGCTGTACAATGTTTTCAGGCACCCCTTGTTGTTGTTCCTCTGACGAGAAAGGATAACCCATAAATTCTGCTATTTTCTTAAGATACAAAACAGTATCTTCAATCAGTTCTTCATATTTCAAGAATAGTAACTTGTCTGGATGTTCCAAACTTGCTTTCCAGTACCCCAGAACATGGTCCCAATAAGGCCCATACCAATTTACACCTTCATAAAACAATTCGAACGCTTCATCAAGTTGAACGGGTTGAGTATTTTGGGATTTGTTGTACCTTGCAATGAAATGATGCAATGAAACAAATGTATCTTTGGGGTCCCTGCAAATGTAAATAAGTTTACAACCAGAATCAATTATAGATCTGGGTAATAAGGAATAAGGAAGATGAGTGGCTAAAAGAGGAATTCCAAGATGTCGATTAGTGGAAAACTGGGCATGATCGAACTCCATGAAAGGCACAACATCATGAGGCATCTTGGAAAGTAAAGGGGTGGTGGAATCATTGTATGAAGTTCTTGTAATAGTGGCGAAAGTGAGGGATTTTAACCAGGCTGCACCTGTTCTTGGAGAGCTACAAAGGATGATATCAGTGGGTTGAGCCTGGAATTGTTGTTGAGCCGACAATGCTCCTTGTAGAAAAGGGGGGGTGAGCCAAAAACCCTGATATTGATATAGAGCTTCAGGAATACCCCAACAATTCTCTTTAGGGAGAGTAGATATCATCTCTTTGAAAGATTTTTGAAGCACATCTCTATTTTGTTTCTCAATATGGGATTCCATGAGGGACAGGCTAATGAGTGCAAATACTATATTATACAAGGATGGCTTTGTAAGTAGGCTGCCACTCTTCTTTTTCTTTTATAAGGAGGCAGTGGGATGGAATGATATTTTTTAATATATAAAGAAATACTAAAATGAAAATATAAAGAAAATGAAAATGAAAAGCTTCATTATCTCAATTATTTAAATTGGACAGTGTGCAATTTGTAAGGACTTGTAGACCTGCTCGACGCATCCATTCAAGTGCCCACCCGCGTCACTTTCCACTTAGATAGTAGGGCATAGTACCAATAATGGTGAATTTCTAAGATTATTTACAGAAATAAACGACTGTAAAAATAATTATTAGTATCGATCGAAAATTTAAAAATATATTGATAGATGTACGTCAAGCTAAATTTTAATAAAAGGTTATTTTTTAAAATATTACAAAATAAATAAGTTTATTTTAAATTTATGAAATCCAAAGTGATAACACTGTTATTCTAAATTTTTTGGTGTCACCAATTAATGTGAAAAATAAAATTTACAAAACAGAATTTTATATAAACTCATTGTGTCATTTCCATTATTTTCTTAAGTAATATAGAATGTGAGATATGTGTATATATAGACTCATGAATATGTTTGCAGCTTATTCCTAGACAATATAAGACTCCACCATGTTTTAACTAACAATATAAGATTAAAGGCTCCATTATATTTTATACATTTTACAAAATAATTTCTATTTTTATATTTTTTAACATTTTCTCATATTATATAATTATTTTTGAGTGTTTAATCTTGTTGCATTTTAGAATTGTTTAGTACTCAAGATATTTTTTTGTAATTTTAAAAATTGATATCTCTTTTTTTTAGGATTAAAAATTAATGAGTATAGTAAAATATTTTAAAAAATTATCACTTAATTATAAAATGTTGTAAAATAGTCATTTAATTATGTTTTTAATCATCTGTTTATGAAAAGTTACAAAATTGTCATTCAATTATTCAAATTTGTCTTCTTCTTTTTTTTTTCTACATACCTTAAAATTCAAGATAATTGGGTGACAAAAAAAAAAACTAATAGTTGAGTGATCATTGTCGAAACCATTTTTTAAAGGGGGTGTTTGAAAAATGGGGTTCGACTTTTTGAAAAATGAAAATGAGAGTCGCCACTAACCTTTTTAGGTGTGATTGGATCACCTTTATAAAACATTTTGGTCTACGAAATTCAAGAAAAGCAGTTCGGAGTCGGTACACGCACAATGAAGGATTAACACCTCGTAATATCCAAAATTGGTACCAAATTGATTATTTATTGTCGAAAATTTGAAAAGATTTTAAAATTTGAACAATTTAAAGTTGAAACTTGAGATTCCTTTGTTCAAAGTATACAAACATCACATCCAAAGATGTTAGGACACGATGTTTTAAATCCTCGTAACTAAAATTATCTCATGATTTTGAAAATTTATTAAAAGGATATTTGGTTATTTAGTCAAACAAAAAATCACAACCCAACATGTTAGGGCACTATTTTTCAATTTCTAAACACCAAACATTGCCTTATTTAAGAAAAAACTTTTTCAATTAAATGAAATATATTTTTAAAACAATGAATAATATAGAATTTAATAAAAAAATAATTTGATATAATACTAAAATTATTAAAAATAAAATATAAAAGAGAATTAAAAATCAAGGAGATAGGGATTAAATAAAAAAGGTTGAAAACGAAGATGAACAAAAATAAATAAGAACAAACCGTAGAAAATAAGAACGCAAGAGGGAGAGAAATTTGAGTGAATGCTCTCAAGAATTCTTATTGCTTCCCAAAACTCAAGTGAAGTCAAGTTGTTTTACAATGAGGGAGAGGCCTCTATTTATAGTTGAGCCTCCCCAAATCCAATCTGATGATCAATTACATCAACGGTTAAGATTAAAGGATATCTACAAATTAAATCTCCAAGATTACAAAATCATATCTTCTAAGATTGTATATCATATCTAAGATTGCAATCATATCTAAGATTGTATTATATCTAAGATTTCAGTCATATCTAAGATTGTATCATATCTAAAATTGCATATCACATCTAAGATTGCATATCATTGAAGATTATATTTTCATATGAGTCAAACTTGTAGATGGACTTTAAATCTTTTCAAGTAATGGGCCATTCCGATCGGGCCAAATTATATTTGTAATTCTGGACTGAAATCTTCGTTTTTGGACTTATTTCTGGGCCCGTGCAAAATTGAATGTCTCTGATTGCCCTTTTTGCTCATTGTCGTAACAGAATAGAGCAAAGACTATAAAAGACCAATTTTGCGTGTCTTGTCGAGTCTTGAGTTCTTGATCTTCTTTAAATGGCCTCTTGACGGCTTCAATCGCTTCTTGCAAACTCATGATCGCATGTTGATATCTTCGATCCGCTTCTCCATCGAACACGAGACGCCAAATCGCTTCTTCAATTTGTTCCCTGACAATACAGAGATGCCAAATCATCTTAGATTTGCTTCAGCGTAAACACGCAAAAGCCAAATCAGCTATGTATTCGATTTGCTCATTGTAAGCACAAGGATACCAAACCAGCTTGGATCTGCTTCAGTCTAATCATCTGAAGGTTAGATCGGCTATATGTCTGTCCTCCGTCGAATATGGAGACGCCAAACTTCAATTTGTTCTTTGACAATATAGAGATGGCAAATCATCTTAGACTTGCTTCAACGTAAACACATGAAAGCCAAATTAGCTATGTCTTCGATTTGTTCCTCGTAAGCACTAGGATGCCAAACCACCTTGGATCTTGCTTCAGTATAAACATCTGAAGGCCAGATCTGCTATGTGTCTGCCCTCCGTCGAATATGGAGACGCCAAACTTTGATTTGTTCTCTGACAATACAGAGATGCCAAATCATCTTAGACTTCCTTCAACGTAAACACGTGAAAACCAAATCAGCTATGTCTTCAATTTGTTCCTTGTAAGCACAAGGATGCCAAACCATCTTGGATCTTGCTTCAAGATAAACATCCAAGGCCGGACCGCTATGTGTCCGCCTCCGTCGAATATCGAGACGCCAAACTTCGATTTGTTCTCTGACAATACAGAGATGCCAAATCATATTAGATTTGCTTCATCGTAAGCACGTGAAAGCCAAATCAGCTATGTCTTCGATTTGTTCCTTGTAAGCACAAGGATGGCAAACCATCTTGGATCTTACTTCAGTATAAACATCTGAAGGCCAGATCTGCTATGCTTTAACCTGTTACCCTACTGCTTAGGGGGTTAAGGCGCATCTTCGATCTGCTCCACTATTGCTTAGGGAGATAAGATCCGCAATTTTGACCTGTTACCCTATTGCTTAGGGGATTAAGGCGAGTCGTCATTGATCTATTCCGCTACTGCTTAGGGAGATAATATCTGTAATTTTAGCCTGTTACCCTACTGCTTAGGGGGTTAAGGCGAGTCTTCGTCGATCTGCTCCGCTACTGCTTAGGGAGATAAGATCTGCGAACCTGTTACCCTACTGCTTAGGGGATTAAGGCGAGTCTTCGATCTGCTCCACTATTACTTAGGGAGATAAGATCTGCAAATTTAACTTGTTACCCTACTGCTTAGGGGATTAAGGCGCTGAATTTTGTAATTTTCAATCAATCTTACTACATTGTCCACTTGGGAATCCACTTGTAGAATTGATTTCCTGGAATTTATGCTTATGCCAAATAATTAAGATGCTATGATCAAAATGAGTCAAATGCTCCTAATTAGACATATTATGATGCAAAATGTTTATGAAAATAACTCCTATTTTGGACGTCATCACTTATTCATCTATCGAGCTTTCCACCTCGTTCTTCTTGACATATCAATCATACTCGCTTCAGATGCCTCGAATCTTTCTATCAATTTGGTCTACCGTACCATTCCCGAATGTTACGACCCATTGAAGATGTTTATGAAATGATCCTTTCTTAAGATCAATATTGCTTAAAACGCCTAACCACCTTTTGGATCAAGAAGAAAATCTCGAGTATCTCCAACCCATACATATGAGAATTCCTTAAACAATTGTCTTATTTAGGTTTCTTGTATTATCTAGAAATTTCCAGAGTAATATGCAAAACTTCGTTTGTGAAGATATTTTAGTTCATCTATCATCATTTCAATGCAACATGCTTTATGAATAATGGGAGATAAATAAATGGATCCTGAGGATAATTAGATTTAGACAAATTATTGGAAGGAATGCGAAAAGATTAACCTGAGAACATATCTTTGCGAAGAAAAAGAATCCAAAGATAGTAAATAGGACAGAAATTAGATGCCCCAGATATCGCCGCTTGAGCGTCTATACACTAGCTCCATGAGGACTTTCTTGAGTTCAACATGTGTTTAAAAGATCCAAAGCAATTCTTTGATGCCTCGATATGTAACATACTTCACTTCTCGTCGAATTCGAAATAGCAAAGTTACTGCATGACTTTCCAAATTTGAGCTGCCTTTCGGGTTTTCAACTCAAAACCCCTTTGGTCTCAAGGCGCCCTTTACGGGTTTTCACCTTGGCCTCTCCATTTTCTTTTTTCTTTTTTCTCTTTTTTCTCTTTTTCTTTTTCTTTTCTTTTTTCTTCTTTTTTTTTTGAAATAGAAGTCCCAAAGTGCCCTTTGCGGGTTTTCACTTTGGCTTCCCTTCTCTTTCAGACAAAGTACTCCTTGACCGAGTCCGAATTCACTAGATTAGATAAATTCTTCCTATCCATTTTTTATCAAAATCAGTGCACCTCTAGAGAAAGCCCTCTTCACAACATATGGCCCTTCCCAATTCGGCATCTTTTTGCATGAGAAGGATCTCTTTCAGCACAAGATTTCCTTTATGAAATCTTTTTGGACGAACCTTCTTTGTCATAAGTCTGTGTCATCCATTCTTGGTACGTTTGCTTAGGATGAATACTTTCAAGTTAAGTTTACTAGAGGTATTCAATTCTTGACTCTATCAAAGCTTGGAGGAAAAATCTTGATTCATAAACCCATGAAAGGGATTGCCCCAGCAACAGTCCTGGCTGTTGTTTGTCAAACCTTACAAAAAGATGGTTCAATGATTCTCAGCAGACAAGAATGAAGTTCTTGACTTTATCCTTCAACCTGGAAAGTCGAGGTACGAGATTACTCCTGAGCATACATCCTACCATGACTCGATGATGTTTCTGAAGCATCCCTAATCTTCATAAATTGCCCCCAACTGTGAAGCTGCCAAATGAGCGTAGCAAATAGGAGCCACAACAAATATGGCTGTGGTGCTCCTTTGATACTATAGGATAGAGAATGAACAAACTCTTGCAGATCATCAGCCGAAAACCCAGCCTGGTCTAAGAGAACATGATAGTGGGTCTGCCTCGTGATTCCAATCATTCCAGCATGGGTACCAAGGTAAAAATCATTGTTCTTTGGATGGCATACTTTGTTGTCAATAACAGTACCATGTAGCACATTGTCAGGAGATCCCTACTGAAAAAACTTGGTATGATGGTTTTTCGTACAACAATAATCACAATCTTTAGGGTTCCACTTCTCGTCAAGGAACTTGCAAGCCTCAATAACTTGATCAAAACTTGATTGAATTGAGACTCACTAACCCCATCCCTGAAAATAATGATTTGATCAGGTTTCCTCTTCCCTAAACTTGTATAGAAGTCTAAGAGAGCTTCATTCATGATACCGTCATCCACTTTGTTAGAAACTGGTTTCGAAGAAAGAATCTATCATTTTAAGCTTCAGAGGTCGTGGTACTACCGATGCCCCATAGCTGAAATCAATGGCCACCGCTCGAGCTAACCATCGCAGCCTATTGACAGACATCGACTACTCAGGAAAGCCAAACAATGCACCCATTCCAAGGATGATGGTTGGAACCTTTGAAACAACTGGAATTGAAGGTGTTTTCCCCAGCGTAAGCATAGAAGTAGGCGTTAGTTTCTTATGCCAATTTTTACCAGTCTCGGTCATCTTCTGTAATTTATTTTTTCCTTCTGTTTCTTTTCTTTTGGCAACCTTTGTTGTACTGTGATATGGCGCATTATCTTTGAACAGACTGTAAACTTTTGGCATTGTGCAGTGATATATAATCTCTTTTTTTTTTTTTGAAATGGATGACTTTTGACTTGGTAATATTGGCATATGAAGCTATCTCCCCCTCTTAATGGAGTAGTTGACATCCACAAAGATGAGTCATTGTCAGCTTGAAACTTTTGACGAGCTCGGGCCCATAACATACATGCCCCATAAGTCTTGACTCCCTTAAATTTTGCATTCATTGTACAACTGATGCGATCCCTTTTCATGGTAGACCAACAGTGCCCCAAAACCTCATGTTTATTCTGGCAATTGCAAATCCTCCTGCATACATTTTGGACCGCATTTTTGAATTCCCATAATAGTCTCAACAAGGTCTTGTCTTGTCTCTTCAGCTAACTCCAATTTCGCAATCTTTCCTTCCTCTAAGGCTATATTTCCTACCAACACTTCATGGGGTATAAACCATTTTCAACAAATTCAAAAACAAGTCACAATTTCTGTTACCTTCAAAGTACTGAGATCCCTCTAAACACATATCAAACTCAAAAGGAACTCTGAATCTGTAGTATCATTGCCCGTGTCATTGATATCTAGGGATCTATGATAGGCACACAAAAGAATATACAAGGAATAAATAAATTCAAGAATGACTATTTACATGAAATGAAAATTTATAAAGAATGCCAAAGGTCAAAAGAATCAGAATGAAATAGTATTTACTCGGATAAATAATAAAAGTATGTTTTCTTGAAAATAAAAATGTCTGAACATGAGCCCACTTCTTAAAACAAATCTCATTACTCTTAGCTTTAGAGCAACAGGAGTGTTCTGAATATTACTTCGTAAAATTCCTAAAGATTACAGGAAGTTCTTCTGCAGTCCAATTGTTTAAAGAAATTCCCGGTTCGTAAGGGCGAATGCCCTCAAGGTTTCTTTGTTCAGTCCCTTCCTCATGTATGACATTGATGGGATGATTTTCATTTCCAAACACCCCGTTCTTCAGGTAAGCTATCCCTTCTGACACAAAAGTCGAGGATATGTAAGGGAACGTCGTTCATTCCCATTCAACTTCTTTTTCACTCAGCCGTGACCCTCTTCTCTCTCTCTCTTTTTTTTTCTCATTTTAATAAATTTAACTAATTAGGGTCTTTTTATAGATTTAAATGCATTTGATGTGATGCAATGCAAATGTATGAATGCAAAAGAAAAGGAGATGTTGATCTTGAATTCAATTCCATTAGAATAACTTTTCTAAAAAACAGATTTCTTTACATGAAAATAGATTACATATGTAATCTTGCCCTTCATAGTCCAAGTAAACGCTGATCTTTTCTTCATGGTCGAATCCTGTAAATTCTCCAAAAGATGCCTTTGCTAGCTCATTGCTGCTTAATCTGAGCCTCGATCTCTTGTTCGCTTATCTTCATGATACTCATAAAAAAGTGTCGGCTCTTGGATAATCTTCATTGTCAATTAAATCAAGTCATGTATTCCTTCGTGGACTTCCGACTTTCTCTCGTCATGCTCTTGGATAACCTTTGTTGGGTTGAATCTCTGGCAATTACATCATGTATTCCTCCGTAGACTACCAGTTTTCTCTCGTCGTGTTTACTTGGACTATATTCAGACGACCGCACTATAATCTACTTTATCAAGAAATTTGTTTCCTTATGATAAACTATTCTATTTAGGAATCGAATTTTGAATCAACACCTTCTTTTCTTTCATGTAATGTAATGCAAATGCATGAATGCAAAAAGGTATCGATCTCGATTCAATTTCATTTTAGAAAACGTTATTTAAGGAACAAAAATCTTTTCATAAAACGGATTACAAATACGCTTTCGCTCGTAGGACCAGAGTCTTAACCCTATCTAATAACAAAGCTAACTCTCGACCTTTATCTGAACTGTAGCTCATATTGGTGCTCAACGTGCTTGCCCTTTCTACCAGTATCTGTAAATGATCAGCTATCTCTTGAATTTGAATTACGGCTTCACTTATGAAGTAAGCTCTACAGCTAAAGACACCTCCTCCAATGTCTGTGAAGTTGCTCTGATTACCTTGAAAGAAAGATTAGCGAACAAGTAGGCATTCTAGCTTCGCAGCATATTGCCTTAAAATGATATCAAACATCCTCAGTGTTTCTTGAGAGTCTTTAAATTTCTGCCTCCACAGAACATTTCGAATTGCTTGCATGGGTATCTTCGCAGCATAGCTAATCTCCACTATAAAGGTCTTTAAACGATACGATCTTCTTTAGTCTCTTTCTTTCATGCTCATTTGGGTTGTCCCAACCATTAGGTCTTACATTTCCATTATTTCTGATAGGTACAACCATCTTAAAGTACCACAGTAAATTCCAGCTTGTTGTTTGGTAGCGGTCCTATAGTAAGTAAGCCTTTCTACCATTATAAGCAAAATTCTTTCCATCCAATTCAATTTTGTATGTATTATACCCCTACCATCCACGAGGTGACTATCTTCATCTGTAATGGTAGAAGTGTCCTCAAGACTCCCACGCTCACCTTGAATTGTTCATCTATCTTCATGTCAAACAAATCGCAATTCCCCATAAGCATTGTAGAACAACCGCTGGCTTCGTTACTCCATTAATCCAATATTTCCTTTAACTCTTGGAGGTTATTTTGCATCACACTAATGAGAGTGTAGTCCCATAATTCTGATGTGTATCATTCGATGACCCTATTTCCTTTTTCTATCTGGGTTTTCTCTGACCAAGTACAAACGAAAGAGTTGTCCTCTATTTTATTAAGATATTCGTTCCCCATTACAAAACTTTCTAACTTTGAAATCGAACCTTGAATCGACACCTTTTAATGATAAATGACATGCAATGATAGCAAAATAAGAAAAACAAGTCAGTGTCACATATATAAAAAAAATATAATAAATAAGAACTTATAAAGGTAGGCACTAAAGGTCATCATCATACTACCTGGGGCAAGCACTTAAAGTTCACTATATGTAGTTCGGTTCTAAAGCAAGGGTACCTGAACCAGCAGATTCCTCGATCCTCACCAATTATAGGCTCATATGGACCAATTCGGTTCAGGGGGACACATTTTCCCATGGCCATGCGGAGATGAAAATCTCACGAAGACATAGGTACGGATGTATCCCGGAAGTAATCCACTAGCCCATGCGGAGGTGAAAACCTCACGAAAGCATAGCTTCTCACTCCCACTTAAGGGTGTGACCACAACGGTCATGCAAATGCAATGTGTGCGTAAACAATAACAAACATATGCAACAAACACATGTAAAAAAATGACGTATTTTAAAAATTTTCCAATTTTCCGACATTAAGACAGAATTAATCAATTTTTGGCTTGACTCTCTTATAGGTCCCCAGCGGAGTCGCCAAGCTGTTTGAAAAACGGGGTTCGACTTTTTGAAAAATGAAAATGGGAGCCGCCACCAACCTTTTTAGGTGTTATTGGATCACCTTTATAAAACATTTTGGTCTACGAAATTCAAGAAAACAGGTTCGGGAGTCGGTTACGCACAATGAAGGATTAACACCCTCGTAACATCCAAAATTGGTACCAAATTGATTATTTATTGTCGAAAATTTGAAAAGATTTTAAAATTTGAACAATTTAAAGTTGAAACTTGAGATTCCTTTGTTCCGAAAGTATACAAACATCACATCCAGCATGTTAGGACACGATGTTTTAAATCCTCGTAACTAAAATTATCTCATGATTTTGAAAATTTATTAAAAAGGATATTTGGTTATTTAGTCAAACAAAAAAATCACAACCCAACATGTTAGGGCACTATTTTTCGAATTTCTAAACACCAAACATTGCCTTATTTAAGAAAAAACTTTTTCAATTAAATGAAATATATTTTTTAAAACAATGAATAATATAGAATTTAATAAAAAAAATAATTTGATATAATACTAAAATTATTAAAAAATAAAATATAAAAGAGAATTAAAAAATCAAGGAGATAGGGATTAAATAAAAAAAGGTTGAAAACGAAGATGAACAAAAATAAATAAGAACAAACCGTAGAAAATAAGAACGCAAGAGGGAGAGAAATTTGAGTGAATGCTCTCAAGAATTCTTATTGCTTCCCAAAACTCAAGTGAAGTCAAGTTGTTTTACAATGAGGGGAGAGGCCTCTATTTATAGTTGAGCCTCCCCAAATCCAACGGTACAGATTAATTACATCAACGGTTAAGATTAAAGGATATCTACAAATTAAATCTCCAAGATTACAAAATCATATCTTCTAAGATTGTATATCATATCTAAGATTGCAATCATATCTAAGATTGTATCATATCTAATATTGCAATCATATCTAAGATTGTATCACATCTAAGATTGCATATCACATCTAAGATTGCATATCATTGAAGATTATATTTTCATATGAGTCAAACTTGTAGATGGACCTTAAATCTTTTCAAGTAATGGGCCATTCCGATCGGGCCAAATTATATTTGTAATTCTGGACTAAAATCTTCGTTTTTGGACTTATTTCTAGGCCCGGGCAAAATTGAGTGTCTACAATCATTTTGTAAGTTTTATAATTCAATAGTAAAAAATCATAGTTAAGTGAGTACTAATGTAATTTAATCTAGATATAAAATATGAAAAATATTTATTATATTTTATGTATAACTTCTAAATTGAAATAATGGAAAATTATTTTAAAAATAGAATTGCATTAATATTAACTTCAAACATTTGAAATTGAATAGAAGATTATTGCATGTACAAGTTTCATACGTGCAATTTGTACTTCTTTTTCTATTTTTATTATGGTCGATTTTTAAAAAAAATATATCCATGTTAGTGTGCTTTTGCTTGACATGAGGAAAAACGTGTCCTCGTTAGCTCATTTTTGGATTTTCAATTCATACCTGTAATTATTTTTAAAAGCAACTCATTTCCATCAATAATTTTGGAAATCGACCTTTGTTGGTACTATGCCCCATATAGTATTGCCCTACTTCATTTGAAGCCCTTGCTAATATAAGAGTTTATTTTTTATATTATAATATAGGGATGAGTAAAATTTGAATTGATTAAAAAATTTGATAAAAATTTAAATTTTGAATTAAATTATTTGAGTTATTTGAATTATTCGGATCAGCTTGAATAAAAAATCAAAATTTTCAGTTTAACTTAAACATGAAATACACAATTCGAGTTATTGCGTCATTTTAATAAATGTTTATGTTTTCTAAAGTTAAAAATCAAAATCATTGTTCATGTAATTAAATAATATTGTGGCTTTTTTACCTGGATAATATAAAATAAATAATTAAATACCATAATCGCATGCCAATACACTTATTTACCAAAATGGTATATTTGCAACAGTGTTGGGATAGAGAGTATGGAAAATGTGGCACCATCTTTTTCTGACTTATTCATCAAAACATCGTTACAAAATGATATGGGGTAAAATATATATACTTTAAAGGTGGAGGATGTGAGAGAGGCTACACCAGTATTCATGTTATAAAAAACCTGATAAAAAAACATATACGGTCATTTAATACAAAATAAATTTATGGGCAGTTGTAATGTCGCAGGTGAGGTGGAGGGAGAGAGATAAGCAAGGTTTTTTTTTACATATATAATATAAAAAAATATAAAAATATCTAAAATGGTACACCACCTTGATTAATTACGAAAATGAGATGCTTGGGGTGGTGGAGGGTGATGCATAGACGACACCACCCCTAAATTTTGACACAAACAGCCGACAGTTAAAAAAAACAAATTTTAAATGGTGCAACCTTGTTGATAGGCAACACCAAAATATTTTCCCCATACAATTACATGGGTTAAATACGGGTTTGGGTGGTGGTGCTCGTGGGAAAGGCGACACCAATTAACAGAGGACAAACACATTAATAGAGCATATAGTCATAGAGATAAAAAATTAATTACGATAGAATCCAACAATCAAACACTCAAATTTTTTAGGGCGTTACAATTTGACACACTTGAATTCAAGAGAAAGTTGAAGAGAAAATTGTAGAGAAAAAATTCTTTGAGGAGATTATTCTAGAAAATTTCTAGAGATATTTTTCTGATTTACAACTTTATCCAAAAGTTTAGAGCAATTACGAAATTACCCACTGGTAATTTTTTGTGAATTCATTATTCGAAGTAAGCCCACACTCGGCAAATGTGAGCTTGAGGATAGTAGAAAAGATTACCCGGTCGAAGTTCTCATCCTAGACGAATCGAAAAAGTACAATTTTGATTAAGTATTTATTACTTTAGATATCACAACCAAAATTTTGTTTTGGAAAACTTTTAAAACATTGGTTTTTCCCTAAATTTATTTTCAACTGCATTTTTCAAACCGCTTTTCCAACAAGGTAAACTTATGTACATAAGTTTACGACTTTAAATGGTTTTCTTTTAACTCTTAAGTTTTTCAGAAATAGACAAAGTTTTTTTCAATTAAAAATAAACAAGTGTTTTTAAAATGTCTGTTTTATAAACCCGATAGCTTACCGTGTTATATATAGTGGGTTAAGAGGAATACAAAAATAGGGACATAACACAAAAATTTGAGTCAAGAGGCACCGGTTTGACTGTCTATGGCGAACATGACCGAACAATCACGGAATCACAAGGTCACCCATTTTTCTTCTTTCTTAGGCTTGAAATCTCCCTTTTGACTCCCGTTTTCCATGCTTTTCAGTCTCGATTTACTATTTTTTGTAAACAATGGTGTCACTTGACTTTCCCCGTATTTTACCCAGTTATTCTTCATACTGATATCGCCATATAGAGTGACACCACTTGTAACAGCCCGAATTAGGGCCTAGTCAGAATAGTCGTTGCGAGACCACAGATCCGATACAAAAATATATGTTTTATAATTTATTTAAGGTCTATGATGTGATTGCATGGTTGTGGGAAAATTCATGAAGAAATTTTGTGAATAGGTGATTAATTTGTCCTTTAAGAGTAGATTGCAAAAATTGCAAAATATGAGTTTTTAGAAGTTTTAAGGATGAAATAGCATTAGAAAAATGATTGGAGGTCCTTATATAGCAATTAGACCATTTTATGGCATGATGGACAAAAATGCCCAAGGAAGGAGAAAATTTCAAAGAAATGCCATAAGGGCATTTTGGTCATTTGGTTAATTAATGAAATAAAAAGGGAAAAAGAAGCAAAAATGTGTTCATCTTCTTCTCCAAGTGTGCCGAAAATCCCTAAGTCTCCATAGCTAGGGTTTTGTTCATTCCCAAGCTCACAAGTAAGTGCAATCTAGTCCCGTCTTTAATGTTCTTCGTATTTTTGAAATCGTTATCAACCGAACTAGCTATTTATATCCATATTTTAAGCTAGGGTTCATGTTAAAAAATATATCCGTGCATGACATGCATGTATTTTGATGTTTAATGAAAGAATATGGAAGTTTGATGAATAATAAACATCTTCTGTAAGTAACTTTTCATGGAAATTCATGAAAAGGACCAAAATGTAAAAGTTGTAAAAGTAGTGGTAAAAATCTGATTTGATGAGAAATTTGGGCTGTTATGAGTGCATATAAGGTTCGTCTAGGCTTGGGTAACCAAGAAATCGAGTACATTTCGTCATACGAGCCTAGGGACCATTTTGCAAATATGTGAAAGCCTAGGAGTAAAATTATAATTTTCCCAAAGTTTGAAATATGGACTGTTTTGGTCAATTTGATGATTAAATAAGTGAAATTTTTCATTATAGATCAAGAAACACGAAGTCCGGATCGAAACTGGGTAAAGAACAAGGTGGTGGACTAAATTGAATATTCACCCGTATTTTGGATCCAAGGTAAGTTTGTGTGTAATAAATTAATACTATGTTATCATGCATTTAATGTTTTGTTATGGCATGAAATATGTTATTTCCATGAAATTTTTTGATGAGATATTGATAAAGAAATGATGAAATTATGTTGAATCGGAATCCCAATTAAGTTTAGGAATACAAAGGATACCATTGTCATGACATGAGACTGAAAAGGTCCCATATAATACCATATCTGGGATTTGGCATTGGCACAGAGTTAAGATC
Organism: Gossypium arboreum; assembly: GCF_025698485.1. Lineage (NCBI taxonomy): Eukaryota > Viridiplantae > Streptophyta > Magnoliopsida > Malvales > Malvaceae > Gossypium > Gossypium arboreum. Next base: position 91,771,928 of record NC_069074.1, read on the forward strand.
CCGTGTAAGACCATATTAGGATATGACATCGGTATCGGTATCGAATAGCGACCCGTATAAAACCATGTCTGGAACCTGGCGTCGACATTGATATACGATCTCGTGTAAGACCATGTTTGGGATATGGCATCGACATCGATGTACAATCTCGTATAAGACCAAGTTTGGGATATGGCATCGACATCGAGAGGAGATCCCGTATAAGACCATCTCTGGAACATGACATCGGCATGTGATCCTATGAAAGACCATATCCGGGATATGGTATTGGCATCTTATTATGTGAATGACATTCTAAGTATCATTCGGTATTCTAAGTAATCCAACGAGGAAAAGAATTACAGTTAATGTTTAATGACGAGAAAGATTAAAGTTATGTGATGAGTGATACAGGTACTCATGAGAAATTTAGGACAAATGAGCCCGATAAAATATGTGTTATCGGTAAGGAAGAGCATGAGTAAGCCATGTCTATGAGTGCTTGCCAATTATGTGAATGTTATTCCTAGTTTTGTGTTAATATTTATTGTATGCAAGCTTACTAAGCATTTATGCTTACCCCCTTTCTTTTCCTTTCCTTGTAGTTTTGCCAAGCTAGCTCGGGGATCGAAGGATGTCGGAGCTTGATTCACACTATCAAGCTATTCTTTTGGTATAGTATAGTTTATCATTTTGAGTATGACATCTATAGGAACTTGGTAATTTTGTTAAATGACATATTGGTTAGCCAATGTGTTGGCTAGTAGTGGTACTAAATTCATTTTGTATATGGCCATTGGAAATGGGCCAATATTGGTTAAGTTATATTTGATCAATATGATGAAATTCATCATGTGCAAGCTTGCATGTTTAAGTGGAAATGGTATGATATATATGCATGATGAATGTGGGATGAATTTGTGTAGTCTTGCTTGTGGTAGTCTGAATGTGTGTTTATGCCTTGTTATAAGTTGGTGGAATTGGTTTATGTTTGATTATGTTCCAGGGTGGCAAAAGGCTTGGTAAATAGCCTTATATTTTTCCACATGGGTAGACACACGGGCGTTTGTCTAGGCTGTGTGTGACACACGGTCCGCCCCATGGGCGTGTAGTCAGGCCGTGTGTCCCCTGCATCCAATTTGTGAAAAATTAAGTACGTCACACGAGCTAGCACACGGGCGTGTGGATTGGCCGTGTTTCCCATCTTGGGTGATGACGTCATAAATAGAGAGTTACACCGGTGGAGGACATGGGCGTGTCATGGCCGTGTGAGGGGCACGAGCCATAGACACGAGTGTGTGCCTAGTCGTGTGAAAACTCCTGTAGGTTCGAAATGAGAACAAATTCCATGGGGGCTAGGGACATAGGCGTGTGCGACCATACAGCTTGCCCACACGGGCGTGTACCAGGTCACATGGGCATGTGACCCTAATTGAAGTAAAAATTTTCTAAGTACTCGAAAATTTTTGGTTCAGTCCCGAACCACTTCCAAAGTATGTTTAAGGTCACGTAGGCCCATGATAGGGACGTTATGAATATGAATGAAAAAACTTTAAATTGGAATGAAACTTTGGGGCCTGATTTAAGATGTTTAAGTGTGTTTAAGTCCGGTAATGCCTTGTACCCTGTCCTGGCGTCAGATACGAGTAAGGGGTGTTACACCACCAATAAAATATTTGTTTTTTTATAACCTTATAATGGCCTAATGATGGCGTCATGATTTTAGGGATAAAGTTAGGTGGTGTCGCCACCTTCTCAAGCACCATCTGAGGTTACTATTCAAACCATACCATTTTGGTAAATAATTTGGTGGGAATACCATTTAAGTTATTAAATTTTTTTTTTGTATTATTGGTGTAAAAATCCTAAAATAATACAATTAAGTGTCCAATTAACGTTTTATTTACAAAAATAATATAAAAAAGTAGTTACGAAAATGGGTTAAGGGAAAATTATTTACGAAAATGGGCTTTTTATTTTAAAAAACACATCAAACAATCATGAGCTTTTTAAAAAATATTTTTTTTGGTACTGCCACTGTGTCAAGTGGCATCGATATGTATTTTTGAAAAAACACATGAGAAAATACAGGTATACTAGAGAACGAAAAAATATTTTTTAATAGTGTCATCTGTGTGTCAAGCGGCATCGATATATTTAAAAAAAATGGTCTAAAATGAAAAAAGAAAACAAAAAAATAGGGTGTTAGTGGTGGAAGCCTGTGACTCTGTTTGGGTTCAAAGCTTTGTGACTTCATTCGATGATTTGAATAGTGAGGTGGTGTGTTTAACTATGGGGAACAATATATCTCCGACTAGTGAAGATTCAACAGTGCAAAATGGAGATTGAAGAAAATGTAGTTTGAAGCTTTGGTCATTATTTAAGAAGATTTAAAGTCGGCTAGTGGGAGATCTACACGGTAGAAGTCAATGAAAAGGAGAAAATCTCTTCTTTGGTGTTGAAATTGGCACAAAAGACCACAATAAACATCAAAATCGGTGGCTATTGTGTATGTCAGATAGTTTCCAATTAAGGAGAAAAATGAAAACAATAAAATAAAATAAAAAATAGAAGCATTCAACATGAAAAGAAAAAAGAAAGAAAAAAATAAAAGAAAAGAAAGTTAAGATGCCCACAATTTTAATCCTATTAAAGTTGCCTGTCAAAATTTAATTAAGCTGGATTTTAACATGGAAATTTGAATAACAAAATAAAAGCATTAAAAGTACTCAAACCAAGACGTAATTTTTTAAAAAACAATTAAAGTGGTGCCGTTAGGCTATCAAGCGGCACTCATTAAAAAATATTTTTTATTTCTTGGTGTACTTGTATTTTCTTAGGTATTTTTCAAAACATACTTACCAATAATGCCTAACATTATGGCGGAACAATTAAAAAAAAAACTTATAATTGTTTGATGAATTGGGAAAATGGGGTGGTTTCGTCGGTGTGTTAAGTGGTACTGACAAGGATTATTCAAAACAATACATTTTCGTAAATAATTTTTCTCTAACCTATTTTTCTAATTAATTATTTTTATATTATTTTGTAAAAAATCTCAATTAACTTATGACATCAATTTAATCAAATACTTAATATATCAAATAAATAAAAGTAAAATATCAATAGAGTTATATAAGTAATTATATATTAAAAATAAAATTAAAACACACACTTTGCTATTTTCTCTCAGCTTCATATATATATATATATATTTAAAAATCACATGTAATGGCGAGCACCACATGTAAATTTTTTTTTGTGCTGGCCAATAGATGGCCGACACTAGGTACCTTTGTCGTGTCACAATACAATTTTTTAAAAAATGTTAATAATTTCTATTTTTTATATTTTGTTAATATTTTCTCATATTATAAAATTATCTTTTGAGATGTTTGATCTTATTGCATTTTAGAATCGTTTGGTACTCAGATAGTATATTTTTTATAATTTTAAAAATTGATCTCTTTTCCTTTTTAAAATTTTTAGGATTAAAAACTAATGAGCGTAGTAAAATATTTAAAAATTTTTATCACTTAATTATAAAATGTTATAAAATAGTCATTTAATTATGTTTTTTGAATCATCTGCTTATGAAAAGTTACAAAATTGTCATTCAATTATTCAAATTTTTCTTCTTCTTCTTTTCTTTTTTGGCTACATACCTCAAAATTCAAGATAATTGGGTGACCAAAAAAATACTAATAGTTGAGTGATCATTTTGTAAGTTTTATAATTCAATAGTAAATAAATCATAGTTAAGTGAGTACTAATGTAATTTAATCTAGATATAAAAATATGAAAATAATTATTATATTTTATGTATAACTTCTAAATTGAAATAATGGAAAATTATTTTAAAAATAGAATTGCATAAATATTAACTTCAAACATTTAAAATTAAATAGAACATTATTGCATGTACAGGTTTCATATGTGCAATTTGTACTACTTTTTCTTTTTTATTGTGGTTGTTTTGTATATGCTAACAATTCTAAAATGTTAACAGTATTAAAAACCTCAAAAGGTAATTTTATAATATGAGAAAATTTTAACAAAATATAAAAAGAATAGAAATTTTTTTGTTAAAAATATAAAATATAATGTAGCATTATGTTGTTAGTTAAAAAAAAGGAAGGAATTCCACATTGTCTAGAAACAAGTTGCAAACTTATTCATAAATCTATATAAACACATATCTTACATCTCACATTGTTTAAGAAAACAAGGTAAATAAGACTTTGAGTCTACATAAAGATCTGTTTGTAAGTTTTATTTCCACATTAATTGGTGGCACATACACAAAAAAATGTAGTCATATTGGGTCTTTATATAGACTTATTCTTGTAAATTTTCAAAAAATTGTGTTCACGTCAACGCGCTTTTGCCTGATCATATACAATCATTTAATACAAAATAAATTTATGGGGAGTTGTAATGTGACAAGTGGGGTGGAGAGAGAGAGATAGGCAAGTTTTTTTTTTTACATATATAATATAAAAAATATAAAAATATTTAAAATGGTACACCACCACGATTAATTATGGAAATGATGTGTTTGGGATGGTGGAGAGAGATGCATATGCGGCACCACTCCTAAATTTTGACACAAACAGCTGACAGTTAAAAAAACAAATTTTAAATGGTGCAACCTTGTTGATAGGCAACACCAAAATATTTTTCCCATACGATTTCATGGGTTAAATACGAGTTTCGGTGGTGATGCCCGTGGGAAGGGTGACACCAATTAACAGAGCACGTAGTCATAGAGATAAAAAATTAATTACGATAGAATCCAACAATCAGACACTCAAATTTTTTAGGGCGTTACAATTTGACACACTTAAATTTAAGAGAAAGTTGTAGAGAGAAAATTCTCAGGGGAGATTATTCTAGAAAATTTCTAGAGAGATTTTTCTAATTTACAACATGACCCAAAAGTTTAGAGAAATTACGAAATTACCCCACTGATAATTTTTATAAATTTTTTTATTCAAAGTGAGCCCACACTCGGCAGACGTGAGCTTGAGGATAGAAGAGAAGATTACTCGGTTGAAGCGCTCATCCTAGACGAATCGAAAATATACAATTTTGATTAAGTATTTATTACTTTAGATATCACAACCAAAATTTTGTTTTGGAACTTTTTCAACAAGGTAAACTTTTATACATAAGTTTGCGACTTTAAATGGTTTTCTTTTAACTCTTAAGTTTTTCAAAAATAGACTAAGTTTTTTTCAATTAAAAATAAACAAGTGTTTTTAAAATGTCTGTTTTATAAACCCGATAACTTACCATGTTAAATATAGTGGGTTAAGAGGAATACAAAAATAGGGACATAACACAAAAATTTGAGTCAGGCGACACCGGTTTGACTGCTTATGGCAAACATGACTGAACAAACATGGAATCATGGGGTCACCCATTTTTCGACTTTCTTAGGCTTGAAATCTCCCCTTTTGACTCCCATTTTTCATGCTTATCAGTCCCGATTTACTAATTTTTGTACAAACAATGGTGTCACTTGACTTTCCCCGTCTACACATTAAAAACAAAATTTTAAAACATGTATATTCCTCGTATTTTACCCAATTATTCTTCATACTGATGCCGCCGTATAGGGTGACACCACCAATAAAATATTTTTTTATAACCTTATAATGGCCTAATGATGGCATCATGATTTTAGGGATAAAGTTAGGTGGTGTCGCCACCTTCCCAAGCACCACTTGGGGTTATTATTCAAGCCATACCATTTTGGTAAATAATTTGGTGGACATACCATTTAAGTTATTAAATTGTTTTTTTGTATTATTGGGGGTAAAAAATCCCAAAGTAATACAATTAAGTGTCCAATTAACGATTTATTTACAAAAATAATATAAAAAAGTAGTTACGAAAATGGGTTAAGGGAAAATTATTTATGAAAATGAGCTGTTTATTTAAAAAACACATCAAACAATCATGAAATTTTTAAAAAATATATATTTTTTGGTACTGCCACTGTGTCAAGTGGCATCATATGTATTTTGTAAAAAATACATGAGAAAATGTAGGTATACTAGAGAACAAAAAAATATTTTTTTAATGGTGTCATCGGTGTGTCAATCGGCATCGATATATTTAAAAAAGTGGTCTGAAATGAAAAAAAGAAAACAAAAAAATACGGTGTTAGTGGTGGAAGCCCCTAACTCTGTTTGGGTTCAAAGCTTCGTGACTTCATTTGATGATCTGAACGGTGAGTTGGTGTGTTTAACTATGGGGAACAACATATCTCCGACTAGTGAAGATTTGACAGTGCAAAATGGAGATTGAAGAAAGAGTAGTTCGATGCTTTGGTCATTATTTTAGAATATTCTGTACAGTAGAAGTCAACAAGAAGGAGAAAATCTCTTCTTTGGTGTCAAAATCAGTATAAAAGGCCACGTTATGTCAGCTAGGGTTTTCAATTAAGGAGAAGAAAAGAAAACAATAAAATAAAATAAAAAATAGAAGCATTCAACATGAAAAGAAAAAGAAAAAGAAAAAGAAATAAAAGAACCCCAATATTATAAAAAAAATTAAATACGAAAATAGGTTGTCAGCCAGATTAATTACGAAAATGGATTACTTTTTCAGGTTGTTCCTATCTGACAGACGCAACCCAATATTTTAATATTAATTTATTTCGTTTAATAAAATATTATTATTTTAATATATTTTTTTCGGATCAGTATAGAACCCGTGTATATGTATGGGAGTGGTATGCATACGAGTTGCGCCTATCAAGAAGGCTCAACTTGTTGTGCCTTCTTGATAGGCGCAATTGGTGGGGCCCACAGGCTTAAATTTTCCCTTATATATTCTCTTGAAAATCATGAGCAACATACAGAAAATTAACAGACACAAAATTTAGCAAAAGTTAGAAGAGATGGAGAAGAAGGAAAGAAAGGAAAACAAGAAGAAGGATAAGGTATTATAGTTTATTTATTTTTAAATAGAATGTAGAATTTTGTTAGAAATTTTATTATATAAAGTTATTTTGTTAGATTAATAATTTTGTTAGCTTCTGAATGAAAAATTTTGCATAAAAAATTTTTTGTAACTTTTTTGCTATTTGAAACTATTTTGAGAATTTTGAAAATTTTTTAACAGATCTAGTATTGAAGATAGAGAATCAGTTTTTCGTATGCGTTTATTTCGATGGAGAAATTTTGACAACAAGCGTGGGATGTATATTTGAATGTCGCAAACAAGTAGCAGTAGGATTTAATAGAAATATCTCATTTGATGATATGAAGGAAAAAATTAGTGAAAAAATTTATAAACGTTGTGGAAGAAGGATCTCGAAACTTTTCTACAAGTTTCTAGTTTCGACAGATCTCATAAAATTCACTGAAATGGAACTTGTAGACGATGAAGACGTGGAGACAATGGTCGCTCTTTATTGTGAGACTCAAAGCAACCAAAATGCACTGATTCAGTTATTTGCTAAGTTAGCTGATGTGGAGGCAATTGAAGATCCAACTCTATTAGTGAAGAAGATGGACATCAAGAACCGTGTATGGTGGTTCCGATATCATGCATTGGTAGTAAATTAACTATAAATGGGATCGACATTGATCTTAATGCTGCACCCGAGACTAATGTGGTTAGTGATGATGTATACCATAGTAGTGATCATTCTGATCATGAAGTCGATATTGATAGTGATCCCGACGTGGACGAGGTCCCGGATGATATTGATGATGAAGATGTGAACGAGGATGGAAACATTAATGTGTCTTCAGTTGGGAACCAGATTCGTCGTATTATGATAACAATAATCCTGGGGCACACATGTCTCGCATAGACCTCGATGCGACATATGCACGGTGAAGTTCTCGAGTACCTCAAATACTACCCGCCTTTGGATGGCAGATATTACGATTACGAGGAGTTGTTCGTGGGCTAGAGTTTCAAAAGTAAAGAAGAGTGTGCATTTGCCATTAAGTGGTATAATATAAATATATTAATAGACTACAAAGTCATCGAGTCTAAATTGACACTATATATTAGAGAGTGTTAGAAGTCGACGGAAGGCTACAATTGGCGGATACGATCTGCATTTATCCAGAAGTCTCAGATGTGGGAGATATGAAAATTTGTTAAGCCTTACACATGTACTTCAACACGTATGACAGAAGATCATCGAAAACTTGATTCCAAAACTATCTGCACAAGCATCATGCCAATGGTTGAAGACATGTCGACCATTAGAGTTTCGATACTAATTGCCGAAATGCAGGCATGATTCCAGTATCTAATATCATACCGCTATGAGGGAGTATGTAC